>NW_023501005.1:0-605249 GCF_013461495.1 Botrytis fragariae
CCGTAACCAATTGCTCAACTCGAATTGTCGCATCTGCCGCCTTGTTGGGAGCCTTGTCAACCCACAATCTGGCAGCGACGTCCTTAATCAGTCTATAGAATTGAGTGACCAGCCGCTGGTCGTACGTTTGGACGTTTGTGAGGATTTGAGTGGGATTTGGGGTTTCGGAGAGGCGTGTGTTAAACTGGCAGTTAAATCACCTGTGGCTGGTTCTACAAAAATAAATGGCTACTATGACTACACCCGATTCATAATAGCGCAAAAATTCAGGAACAATGAGACCGTCGGCATTCGCATACTAGAACCCTTGAGAGTCAATTTTGATTTTCTTAGACAAATGTTAAACAAATGCCTCGAAGATCATGGAGAGTGCCAGTCTACGAGGGTCGAAGTTGCGAGGTTGCGTGTAATTGATGTCACCACAGAAACAATTTGCCAGGCTCCTCCAGATTGTGAATACATCGCTCTGTCTTATGTTTGGGGTGATAAATCTGCTTGCAAAAGTACTCAAGGAGAGTTTCCACCCGTCGTACAAGATGCCTTCATCGTGACTAAGGCCTTGGGCTACCGGTATCTATGGGTTGATCGATATGTGAGTCACTACAGCTATGGCAAAATAAACTCCATGCATGACGGTGAACAACAGAACTAATGGAAGCTTCACCACAGTGCATCGATCAAAACCCGAACTCCCCTCATATGCAGTCTATGATCAACCAGATGGATCTTGTCTATGGCAGCGCCCACGCCACTATAGTCGCAGCGTCTGGTAACAGTGCTAGTGATGGTTTAGCAGGAATCAGTGTACCACGCTATCAAGGCCATGCAGAAATTGGCGAGATCCACCTGATTGAATTCTCTGACGTTGAAGCAGCCATTGTGTGCAGCAAATGGGCTACGCGAGGGTGGACTTACCAAGAATGGTACTTCTCTAAAAGACGACTAGTGTTCACAGACAGCGAAGTAATGTTTCTCTGCAACAAGAAACAGGCAAAGGAGACGGTATTGGACCCTGGTAGTCATCCGTTCGAGAATCTGGGCTATGAGTTCAAGTCAATGAAGCCTCCAAACGACACTGAGGCTTATTCACTTCAATGCTACAGACTTAGGTCACATATAAGTGGATACAGCAAGCGAAATCTATCCTACGATTGTGACAGCCTGAATGCGTTTGCTGGCATCCTGAGATATTACGAGTCAGTTGCAGGGGGCGACGATAGACCATTGTCCCACCTTTGGGGAGTTCCATTACAGCTGCTTGGGTATCTTAAAGAGGGGTGGGTATTCTTTGATCTGCTATGGAATCATGAAGCTATTGCTCATCGAAGGGATGGTCTGCCCAGCTGGTCTTGGTCAGGCTGGGGTGGTTCAGTCGAATTCAACACTTTTTTATTTCATGAATTGGAAATCCGGCCTCATACAGTAGAGCTGGAAGCCAACAAGCCGCTTGAAAATTCAGTACACGAGGAAGAAGGATTGACTTCCGCAGTAAAGCGCGTTCTTCGGATTCAGATTCCTCTCGAGGACAGATTTGTCGATTTGAACAGTTTTTGTCGGGAACGTCAGTTGAACCTACATCACGAAATTCATCCGAAGGAACTACATATCACCTCCTTCATTATCCCGCTACGATTTCATGAAGTTGATGGCTACCTACGACCTCAGTATTTCAATGAAAAAAACTTGAGGAGGCCGCCCATCAGAATTATTCCAACATTTCTTGCAAGGCCGGGTATATTTCTTGGCGTGCCGGTGTGTTTCGATAGAGAGTATAATTTCGAATTGCACAAATTGGGCCTGGTATTACCAAGCGGTGGCCAATTCTACAAAGACCCGAATACCTATAACATCATAGTTCTTCACCCTGTAGCGGACGGCAAGTACGAGCGGGCGGGACTTGCTGTCCTGGGCTATGATGTTCACACGAGAAATATCGAGAACCAGGGAACATACGAGTATCGGGTTCTGTTGGATGAGAATGATAATTTAATTTCAGAAGAGGACCCTAAGTACGTGAATTCGAGGAGTGAGGAATCAAATAAGTATTTGTTTCTTCAAGGCGCTGAATGGAAAACGATTTGCTTAGTTTAGATTTAGTATAGGTATAAGCACATCTATGATCTATTTTTGAGTATCCTTTGATTATTAAATTGAATAGTAGTATGAATTTACACATTTGAAGATCTATATAAGATATCGATAACAATATTCGAAATGAATGGCATATAATAAGAGATAGATATCAATACTGTGATCAATACCACTTCCGTTGTGTGACCTCATCACTATATTGATCACGAAATCAGTATTATGATTATTAATTGAGACCTATAGAGTAGCACGAAAGGTTCAGAAGTGATACGAACTATCCTCAACTTCACTTTATACCCCTGACAGATCTCAGTACTCTTAGCTTCATATCAGCTTCAGAATCTAGCTCGAGAGCAAAGCATGCATGTATGATATATAACGGCTTCAGATCATGAAAACTTGTAATACAAGTACCATGGAATCTCTCTCTCTCATATTCAACTGACTTCAGAGTTCATAGCATTCATGAGCTGTCTTAAACAATGCTGTTTACCTACTGATGGAATTTGGAACTCGCTAGTTTCCCTTCTAACATCCCGCCTAGCTTCCTCCATAGCTTCGGGACTATCTGCCTTCAGATCGCTAGTCACGATGTACCATCTTATTACATATGTTGCGCTCCCCTGCTTCTCAAGTTCGCTATCTTTGTACTAGTTCAGATACTAGCCCTATAAATATATGTGTAATCTCGACACAGTTTATTATGTATATAGCTCATCAAGAAAGAAAAAAAAAGATAAAGAACTAAGCCAAGTATTTTGAGAAGATCTTATTCCCAAATTTCAAAAGCGTGTGGTTTTAAACCAGAAAGTTTGGCTCTGTGAAGTTGTTATAGAGGAATGTACTCGGAGTTTGGGGAATTTGAAGAGTTCAGAGTTGATGTGATACTGTTTCTGTTTACCGATTTTATGATTTAATGAGTTCTCACCAAGTGTGATTCTTTTGGGAATAAAATGTATTCATGGACTATAGAATAAGCATAAACAGATTTAGATGAATAATTATCGTATCCAAACTTCCAAAGCCTTCGAAACTTTAAAACTGAGCTTTCAAGAATATAAGAGTTCATTATTATATCTAGTGTTTATCTAATCTAATGAAAAGATTAGAGACCTCAAATTAACAGATAATATCAGTGAGTAAAAAAACCAAGTAGTTTCGAAGAGTTCGACACACAGAATAGTACAAAATTACTATATCTGACTTATTTCCCCAAAATTAGTTCGTAGAGAACAACCATGCCTCGCAAAATTGCAGAATTCCAGATAATAAAGTTGAATTCATCAATAACTAAAGAACAATTATCGAAGCCAGTAGTTGAAGTAAGAGAGACAATCCTAGATTACTAGCAAAGGAAACAAACAGTCAGCCGAATACCATACAAGAAACAGACTGCATTTCATCACAGCTTCAATAACCTCAGTACAGAAACGATGAACAATGCACTACACAAAACGAGAAATAACAATGTACAACACAAGCACCCCCTTGAAAGAGAAAACGAACACAAGCTCAGCAACATAGAACATGCCAAGCAAACATCTCTCCATACCCTCGAGAAGAGAAAATGAAATGATGAAGAACATGAGAAAATGTTCATGGGTGTTCCGTTCAGTTCAGTTCTCAGATCTGAATTGAAGTAGTGAATTCGAGCAGTGAATAGCCCGGTTTTGCAAAGTGAATTTTTGGATACCCATCCCCATTTACTGACTTTTCAACTTTTCAAAGCGGGGTAGTTGAGCAAGGGGTTTTTGGATTTATCTTCTTCTTCTCCTAATTTCTTTCTTTCCTTCTTCTTCTTCTTCCTACAACCTCATACTTCGATCTATTCTCAACTTCCAAACCCTCTCCACCCACCAAAATGGTTCTCTCAAAGCTAATCGAAGAAAACCCTCCCGATTTCCTCTCCAGCCTCCTCCGCGGCAACATGGTCTCAATCACCTACACCAAAAACCACGTCACAATCACCACCCACTGGCCCATCACCATCTTAAAAGCCATCTCCACCCGCTTCAAGCCCCTCGACAAACACGCCCCAAACCAGTCCCTCAGCATCCTCGATTGTCTCGACGAAGCACAGTCAAAATTCGAAGCCAAGATGTTTTGCTCCACTGTAAGCGATCTGATGGATCATTTTGGAAAATGGTTGTATACTGGAAACATCGATATTGAGGGATTGATGGTGTGGGATTTGTGGATGTTTGGAGAAGCCTTCAGGGCGCCGAGATACCAGAATGATGTTATGAGAGCGCTGTGTGCGAAGGCGTCGGAGAATAATCCTTCGTTGGTGATTATTAAGTATTTTGGGTTTGATGCGGCGACGTTGAAGAGATGTTGGGATCAAGTGGATTTTACGGGTGATTGGACTCGTGGGTGCTCGGTCGAAAGTGGATCTGTGTATTGGGGAAATAAACAGATGTTAAAGTTTATCATGGATGTGATCGTGTTTGTGGGTTTAAGGATTCGAGTTTTAGGAGTATTATTAATAGTGGTGGATATATTGCTGAGCAAATCCACAAATTGTCAGTCGAAGTTGCTCGTGGCAAGACATCGATGGCGGCTCCGTGGAAGTCTAGAAATCTTAAAAAGTACCTCGTAAATGAGGCTATTCTTGTAGAGGATTCTAGCTCGGATGAAGAGATTGGGAATAGTTCGGAAGAGGATACGAAGGATATCGAGGAAGATACAGAGAGTACTGCAGGTGATGATGATGATGATGATGATGATGATGATGCGGAGGTTAACGAAGAGGATGGTGATGACGACGACGAAGACGAAGAGATGAAGGATGGCATTAAGGAGGAGGAAGAAGAAGAAGAAGAAGAAGAAGAAGAAGAAGAAGAAGAGTGAGTTGGAGCACATTGAAGGGGTCAAGACTTAACATGCTAACGCATTAAAAGAAGCTCCTTCACCGCAGAAGAACTCCTTGCTGAAGGTCATCGCCTTGCACAACCAAGACATGTATAGATGTTCTACAAGACCCAAATTCGCGACCGACTTGGTCACAACTTTAGTATCACCAAACATCGGCGGAACTTTGTGCTACAACCTGCACTCGACGCGAACAGTCCTTACAATAAGATTCTCGCGTCCTAGGAGGTTCAAAGAAAGAAAAGATCCGCGAAGTATCATTATCATTACAATTTCGCTTCCAACATTCACTTGAAAGTGTACGTTGTGGATCTGCATTATTACATAATGTTACGCTTACGATTCGACACCAGAAAGAACATTATCCATATCAATTAAGATACGAATCTCCACGCAAAGATGCGACAATCCTACCGGATCCAGAGTTCAAGAAAAGTAGTAGGGCAGGTCAAAATAGTAGATAAAGTATTGCATACACCTCATATATCATCAGAAAAACATCTTTACTCAACCATGCACTCCCCAGGGATGTTGAATTCTAAAATGAAATGCAATAAATAAACATGATAAAAAGACATAGTGATCTTGCTTGATGGATAAATGTGCCAATTGCAATGATGCATAGTGTGTATCCCAAGAAAACAAAATCATTTCGCTCTAGCACCATCGATAGAACTTTCTATCGTGCTCGGTAGTGTTCCCATGATGTTGTTCTCCTCTACCACCACCCAATCATCACCGCACATCCTGAAATAAACACCAACTAGATCATCCATCTAATTCTTGGGCTTTGGTGGAGTATAACTTTGCTCCAATGCCTTTCCATCCGCCATGACGATCTTTTCGCCGCCAGTCATAACACACACGCAGCCTATTGCACAATTAGTCTCGTTACCCTTAAAAATTCTAAGCAAAACCAAACTTACGACACCATTCATCAGTTCTGTTTTCCCAAGTATGCATTGTGCCTCTCTGCACACAAATATCTCCCTCTTTCAAAACGGTTTCCTTCCCCTCATCAACACGTAGGACAAGTTCACCTTTCATGACAATCATGTAATCACAGGTGATGGTTCGATGAGTGGGGGTAACATAATGGGGCGGAAAATCAGTTGTACAAACTACCAAACCAGCTGGAGCTGGTCGAGGGATAGTTTGTTCGGCATTGGGGTTGATAGGGGTGGTGAGGGAGGCAGGAAGAGAAGGAAGAGTGTGAATGGTCGTGAAACCTGAGGCCGAAGGACCGAAAGGATGAAATAGGGGAAGTTGAGAATCCGAGGAAATAATGGCGGTGCCGGAGGCGGTGTGCGAGGTTACCACGGCGCGGGGTGGTGGAATAGTAGACATTGTTGCTGCTGAAGTAGATTTAGAGGAGATAGTAGTGCTAGGTTGAGTTTGGGTTTCAAGGACAGCTTTATCGTTGTTATTGGTGAAAGATCTGAGGACGTTCTTGAATTGTTTGGACATGTAAACGTTTGGATAAGCTTATCTTGTGTAGAAGATTGTTATGTAGATATAGGAAGACCTGAGGTGATGATAAAAAAAAGCCAAGGAAATGGTATTCTACTTATACAAAATGTGAAGCTATTCACGAAACACACGAATACCCTTGCTGTGCATACTTTCACTGCACAATTTGCTACCTTGTAACAATCCTCCAAATTTACATCAATGATTAATAAGGAGAGTTCATCAGCTGAAAGCCGAAAGAGCGAAGGCAGTCCTAAAGATGATGTGCCGCAGCTGTGCCTGAGATACAAGAAGGACGATGAAAGTATTTGGCCCCCACCTGAAGCCCATTTATGAAGTTCTCATACGCATGTAAGATCCTACGATCAAACTAATTATGCCGAGGCGAATTGATGATTAATAGCGTAAGAGCGAAAGGCCGAGCTGCGAGATCCTTCAAGAAGGATTCAAGCTGCACAACTACGCCTCTTTCGCGATTTGAAGTTCTGGAGTCCCATACAGCATTAAAATGCTGTATTAACGCATACCTGGAGCGCAATGTAGTGAGGAACACGCAAGATAATTGATATCCGACGACCTGAATGAATATACAATCGCAATTCCAGGTACATTCCACGCGCTGTATTCTTGTCTTTACTCCTCTGCTACACCCCTATTCCCTTCGATTTTATTCATAATTTTCGAAATATCTTACTGTCGCATGTGCATAGCGGGGAAAAGACCGATCAATATGCGACTTCTCTTCAACCCTTCGTTGGCATATGAGTTGTCGCATTGGTAGTTTTGAATTCGATTGCCTGATCCCGCTTCGAACTTGATTCGATATGTTGCTGCATTTCTTCTCGATGGCATCTGAATTTGCGACGCAATTTACCTTTAGTCGAGGGGTTGGGCGCCGAAGTCTACGGGCGCCCTTTAATTCCAAGACTGCAACTACGTACGGAAAGGAGTGGTATTGAGAGGAGTTGTACGTCGTACATGACGATGCATTCTTGAGTGAGATACAGTCTGTGAGAGTGAATGACGTAGAAATGGATGAACCTATAGTACTGAGATTGGAATGGAAAGATGACGACAAAATCCACCGCATCTGCTTCCAGTATTATACCAGATTCTGTGGCCCTGAACCCACCTTCGAAAAAGAAATTCAACATGGCGTACCGCTGAAGCACCAATCAAGAATCTCTAGACCTTTTTCTCTTGAAAGCAACCGGATTTCAGTTCTTAAAACTTTCGAGTCCTTAATCACAATGTCGTAGCGCTTTGCCGCCCCATATTCGCAATAGCAACGTCCCTCATGCTGTATCGACGGAATGCTGAACGCGGATGAAATATAGCGAGAATCTCTCGATCTCCTCGACTCCCTTTCATAGTTAAGGCCCTGACCAAACCAGATGTTTGTTAAGCGCTTCCACTAAGGTTGATAAAGTCAACATACCTTAGTGTATCTACAGTCTCTTCTCATGAATTGGGTCCGTGGCTGTCTCGTGATGCTCCGGTTCTAATGCAAGCTTTCAGTAGCAATATTGTGAATCGAAGTCTTTTGGTATTGGATATGGCTAGATAGGGACAGGCCAATGACTCAGATAATAATTTATATCAAGACACCGTTATTCGAAATCGCGTTGCACATGACGAGGGCGTTCTATTATCGAGCTCGTGACGTTGGATATATAGCCCAGAAGAAAGCCCCCGAGACAAGTCGACCTGCTTGGCTTCATGGCTCTTGAAAAGGGTAAATTTTACCTTTTACTAAATTACTGCAACCCAAACACAGGGCTTGCATCTCCGAGAAATCATATCGAAATCACCACCTACAACGATAGCTGCTCGCGACTTCAAATGGCCATAGTGGTCCAGTCGACCTATTCCAACACTATTGAACGATGGAGAACGTTTTGGGGGATTATCAAAATGGAGCTGTTAGCTCTGTCGACTGTCAAGCCTTGCAAGCCTTGCTTCTTGAGTCGCAGATGATATCTTAATTTGCAGACTCCGTTTTTGATAGACTATACGCCTAAGTGGCAAAGAATGTTGTAGTAAATTTATTTGATTTGAGCCAAGAACACCCTTATATTCTTGTGGAGTGGGCCCGCCTTCAACGCTTGAGCTACTTATTGATTCCGGACGGATATTGTGAAAAGTATCTCAGCATTTGTATCTTATAAGTAATAGGTAGTATTGCGGGTTGGCGGCTACACGATTTGGCTCCAAGGAGTCTATACCTCCCAGTTTCAATGAAGATGGTGCGTAAGTGGAGAACTGACGTAGAGCAAGGAAGCGATACAAAGGGGTAACTCGTCATATCGTGAAGAATGATATAATTCTATAAGCGAGGGAGGATTGCTGTCAAGTACATTTCCTAATCGATTATGAATGAAGTCTAGAAACGTATTGCTTCCAGCTTTTTGTTCTCGTCAAAGTAGCTAAGATTATCAAATCAAAACTTCCCTTGTATTACTATCGTATACCGGATTTTGATGTTCCCCAATGTGGGTTTATGAACGACTTTATGTAATGTAATGTTTCAATAGCTTTATCCCAGTTGAGGTCTGAACAGCTCCTAGTAAGCTATGATGTACGTGACAATTCCGCGCCACACCCGCTAGATCTACAGCCACAATGACATCACATGTCGATCCTCAACGCATGCCAGATGAACGCAAGGTCAAATCAGAGTCCAGACTCAATGTATCGATGTCGAAACTGTTTGAGATAGAAATAGATATCTTTTCCAGTAAAAGAGGCCAATTAAAATAATACACTAGCCACACAACCTCCCATACATATCCGCTTTCGGGAACGCGGATTAAGCCAGCTTTTCCGGACCGCTCCCTAACCTCTTCCCGCTCTTCTTGCACACAAGACTTGGATCCAATTCTTTACCCGTCCATCCTTCAATCTAAGCCCCTTGCAACTCATACCCACAAATCCACGTGTATGTCTGTCTATCCGATGAACGTCGATCTCTCACAGCAGAGCAGGCATGGCAATCTCAAGAAATCGATTAGTCAAGCAATGCGATTATGATGACGTATTGAGATTTCCGATCCCATGCCATGTCATGATCCCCTCAACCGATCAATGCTTAAAGCGGGGTAGCTCCCATAGCACCAGTTACCTTGTTTATAACAACATATGCGTTCCATGACATGACGACTTTGTTTATTTAAACTGTTTTACTACGAATCGACTGTCCAAACTCTTTTACTATCATCTAGATACTTTCCGCCTTTTCTACTACAATTACACTTTCAGTCAAGAAAACAAGCTCTGTAAGTAATTCCTTCCTCCTCAACTCTTTCTCAATATATACCAAACCCAGAACACAATGCAATCCTCACTCCGTCTCCGTCTCCTCACCAGAGTTTCCCGTCCCCAAAACAACAAACTAATCCTCTCATCTCTCCCCAGACAATCAAACCCCCAATACCAACACCAACACCCAATTCCCAAACACAACTTCGCCACAATCCACGCCAAAATGTCTTTCAGCAACGCAGATACCGGCTCCAAAGACGCCGATCCATATAAGGCCAAGAACATTGATACTCCTACTTTGAAAGAGAAGGTTGAGGATCTAAATGAATTTATCGATGCGTGCAAATTCGGTATGATGACTACGAGAGATGGAAAGACGGGCGCGTTGGTGAGCAGATGTATGGCTGTCGCTGCAAAGGTATATATTTTCTTCTTTTTGTCGTGTTTCATACTTCTTAGGGTAGGGTTGGGCTGGGATGTCTGTTGAGTGATTATTGGGGATACTACAACTTCTGAGATATCGCGAATTCAGATCAGATAGATCTGATAGCCTGAGCCCCTGGACACATACTCTCCTCCTTTCATTCCCTCCAAAATTACCATACCCGTCTCAAGAGATGATAACTAACCATTCAAACTCAGGAAAATGGAGGAACCACTCTTCTCTTCCACACCAATACCGAGTCTGGAAAGACCGATGATTTGGCCACCGATTCTCACATCAACATCTCATTCTTGAATTCCTCCGGCGAATGGGCTTCTGTTTCCGGTATGTTCCCCCCCTCCTCTTCTCCTCTCCCTCCAAAATCCCACCCCCAACTAACACCACCTCCCCACCCAGGTCTCTCCACCGTTGAAACCGACCGCGAAACCGTCAAGAAATACTACTCCCCCGCTCTCAAAGCCTGGCTCGGCGATCTCGGCGATGGAACCCACGATGGTGGTCCCAACGATCCACGTATCGGTGTTATCAAGGTCGAAGCCAAGACGGCTACATATGCCGTTGTACGCAAGAGTATTCTGGCGCGCGGAGCTGAGATTGCACAGGGAGTTATTACGGGCAAGGCGGCGAGCGTAAATAAGTTGAGGGAGATTAGTGAGAGCGAGATTCAGACTTGGAGGACTAGCCAGGGAATGGTTCAATAGATCGGGTTGGGAAATGAGATTTTCGTTCCTGTGGATAGGGATGGGATTTATTATGAATAATGCTATCAATTAATTAATCAATTGCAATGCGAGGAAGCTTTTCAAGTTATATTGTCTTAACATTATGTCAATGGCACCTTCTGATACGTTGATGATATCCTATGCAGTGTCCCAAGAAATGCATCCCCCACACTCAGAACCCAAAACTAACTACCTTTGCTACACCGTTGCTACGCCAATCCGATGTGTATGCAACGCCTCCATAACAAATATCCATAATCCTCTCAAGTCTCCATACGCCTCGCGCCTCAAGTAAAAGTCCTCATAATACATTTAGAACTATCAAGCGTTAGTAAAAGAACCTCACACTCCCAAAGTCGCCAATCTAACTTACCAATTTCAAAGGGGTCCTATTCAAACCTCTGGTAAAGTTACACATCGCTCTCTGTTTCGTTGGTCTCTGCTGTAATCTTCTAAACGCCTCTTGAATATGTCTCGTTTCCACCGGAGTTCTTCCCTCACTTGGTGGATCAAACAATCCTTGTACTTTTCTCTTTTTGCCTGTTTGTTCACCGCCGCTCTTCTCCTTGCCTAAGTCTTCTTGCTCTTTGATCTTCAAAGCTTCTTCCGTTAATGTTTGCACGATTTCAAAAGTCAGAAAACCGAGAATATCGACAATGTCATCGTTAGGTTTAGAATCCGTGACGACGCCAAAGCCTGCCCATTCCTTAAATCGCTTTCCTTTACGGAAGGTAAACGAAGCTTGACGGTATTCAGACCAGGTAACATATTCTTCCTTCGTCATGGCCTTGGTGCGCTCATCGGCTTTCTTGAGACGCTGTAAGGTTGCGTAATTCATTTCCTCCTCGTCTTCATCTTCTTCGTCTTCGCGCTCTGGTACTTCTTGGCTGTATAACGAGGGGACTTCCCATGGGAGACCGACTTTGGCTTTCTTATTCTTCTTCGTGGTATCTGGGATGGGGGCATTGGCTCCCACGGGTTCGTCACCGGCTCCGATGTCTGCGTCGCCGCCTTTTTCGTCGGAGTCTTTGACGTTTTTACGGACGTCTTTCCAGGAAAGAAAGGTTCGGAGACGAGAGACCTTAGCTTGATCATGTCGGATTAGGAAAATGAGATCGTCGGTTGATATTGAACGACTACCGCGACGGGATGCTTGTTCAGTACATTGACGAAGCTGGAACAGTTAGGGTCATGTGATTTGATTGAAGAAATGGAGATAATTCAGAGAGAGGAGAAAGTAAAGCCTAAGGATATCTACTAACCATTTCAATAACTTGTTGTCGAACGATCTCCTCTATCATACCAGTAGTCTCAGATGATGCTTCTGCGGTTTCTCCAGAAACATACATCATCTGTGCAAACCAACGAAGAACCTTTGCGTTAGCCAGTTTCGAAGCCATATTATTGATTTGCTTTCCTCAAAGCTATTTACAAAAACCGAGATATTTCAACCATCAAATAAGCCTACAGGCGAAAACCTCGCAGAAAACATATTCACTATGGCTGAGGAGTGAACACCTCACCGCCAGCAATCACTTGATATAGCCTCATAATCCCCCCTCCCCAACCCTCGCCCATCACCAATTCACAAGGTATTGCCAATAAAGAAATCGAACATGACTGTTCAAACAAAGGAGCAACTGACCTGCTGGATCTCCGTCTTGTACTTTGCCGTTTTGTCCGTCATTTTGGCAACCTTTCACTAAGACCCAAATGCAATCCTTCTCTTTCCAACACCCCTATTCACACAGAGGGAATCGACCAAATATCCAATGGTCTGTCAAAATAATGATAGAATTGATATAGACCTTAAGTTGATAATTCTGTACATAAACCAGATAGTGAATGATGAAAGACTAAAACCAGCTCGGAGTGATTGGAATGTTGGAGTTACTGATCATGACTAAGAAATTCTAGGCGGTCAATCATGCTTTGACTGGGCAGAAATGACACACGTGATCCCAAGTATCCTTTACACCGGATTGTTGAGTACCCCCACTCCGGGGTAGTGGGGTCTTGCTGCACAGTAAAAGTTAAAAATTGGTTATTGGAGGGACTTTCTCCCCTCCATGCACACAATTTTTCTTTATATGGTATTAACATTTTCAAAACAACAGATTCCCAAGATTATCGTTGTCTATCAGACACTCAAAACATGGACATACATATTGCTATACAAAATTCAATGGTCACATAAAACAATGATATCAATGTCAGATCGAGTGGCATATGATCTAAGGATACAGCTAGGAAGGAGGGAATAATGGCTCATATAAATGGAAAAGAAGTAACTTGGCTAGCAACTTGCAATGCATATCCATCCTCCCAACAACACCAATGCTTATCAACTCAAATATCATCGAAAACTCCGTTGCCAAAAACTCCGATCCCTCCCCTTTATCATATAAAAACAGAATATGAAGCTAATATGCCACCAGATTAACTCCCCAATAAAACTTAATATCATCTCGGATTCAAAATCCCTGCGGACCCTTTCCATCCACGCCTCCAGTTCTGAAGAACTCTGTTACCACGCCAATCGCATAGCATCCACTGCCGACAATGGCACCGCCTAATAATACTCTCTTTGCCTTGCCAGACTTCTTGCTCTTAATTTCCGAGTGATCCTTCCAGGAAGATTTACCACTGAATACTGGTTCTTCGCGTCGAACGTCAATGTTTGATTTGAATGATGGTTCTGCTGATTCTGGTAAATCATGATTCACGAAACCTGTAGGACTGGCGAATCGCGCTGTTGCCACCTGCATACCATCTATCGGATTTGTTGTATTATTCTTCAGATCGGCCTGCGAGGACGAGCGTCTTACTGGTCGTACTTTGCGGAATACAAGAACATCTCCACTTCCGGATACAATCTCATAACCCTCAGCCTGCAATGGTTGGAAATGTGGAAAGAACTTTGCAGGATTAGACAATCGAAGAAGAACCTCTGCAGGAGTCAAAGCTGATGCTGTATCAGTCACAATAGATGTTGTTTCAGCGATGTTAATAGACTGCATTGTCGAATCATAAGCCAAAACCTTATAAGTGGTTGGCTCAGGGCCCGACGCGGGCTTTTCTCCGGGCGAACTTGCCGCTGGTGCATCATTTATAGGTACTTGGCGATGTTTGGAGCCAATTTTTCCATAATTATCTTCATAGATTCCTCGGATTTCGCGAACTAGATCTTTGTCCTTACTAGATTGTTTTCTGGGCTTTCCATAAGATGAAACATATACCGATAAATCTCCTTCGCCTTGGTTTGCGCATTCCTCTTTATATGACGTCTCTAAGCCTTGAGGTACCTTCGAGTACGGATCAGTTTCTGCTATTGGTTTGGCCAAATTAGGTTGAAGAGATTTTGGCTTTGTCGCAGATCGATCCAAGGATGTTTGAAGTCTTGGTGTGTTTGGGTTTCGAGAAAATGCTTCTTTCACGCCAAGACCTTCAATATATTCCTTCTCAGCCTTTTGAACAGATTGCTTGACCTCCGTTGAATAAGAAAGCTCTAGTCCCTTGGGTGACTTGTCATAGCCCCAAGCATCTTCAGACACTGTTGGCATCAATTCTCCTGTGCCGTCTTTTTGTTGTGACCAAGATTTTTCAAATTCTTCTGGAAAATCCCGAACAAAGTTTCCTGTGACTTTTCGTTTCTCGACTTGTCCTGCATTCTTATGATCCTTTTGGTTAAGGGTCTCAGAACCTTCCCTAGTCTTGGAGGCAGAGGGCCGGGGGTTTCCTGTATCTTGGTGTGTGTCTGTCCTTTCAATTTTTGCTCCGATGCAATGTCTTGAGCATACTTAATTACATTTTGATGCGCTTCCTCGAAAGCTTTTTCCAATTGCTCTCTCTTAGTGGACTTCTCTTCAAGAGTTTCTTTCTTTGTACTCTTGATGATACCCGAAGCAGCGCGAATGTCACTTGCTCGAAGCAGGTCAAGATCTTCTCTCGTATCTGGCTCGGGGTATTTGTGCGAAAATTTTGAGGATAGCGAAGTTTTTGATTCCACATTTTTTTCCGACGAGCTCGTGCCAGGAATCTTGGACTCGGAACCAGGATGTTGGGTGATTTTTGCTTGCTTCTGATCATACTCCTTCAATGCTTCGCGTGTCTGATCAGGGCTCTCAGGAAACTTTCCATCGGGCTCATTATAACGAAACGATCCATAAGAAGTGTCGGCATCATAATCTTTCAAACTTTCTCGAACTGCATCTGGCTTCTCGGGGAGTTTTCCATCGGGCTCATTATATCGAAAGGATCCATATGAATTGCTTGTATCATATTCCTTCAACGACTCTTGTACTGCATCTGGCTTCTCTGGAAATTTTCCGTCAGGCTCATTATATCGAAATGATCCATAAGAAGTATCCGCTTCATAATCTTTCAAACTTTCTCGAACCGAATCTGGCTTTTCGGGCAACTTTCCATCGGGTTCATTGTGACGGAAAAACCCATAAGTTGTGTGTGAATCATAATCTTTCAATGATTCCTGAACACAATCTGGTTGCTCTGGCAGCTTTCCATCAGGCTCTCTATATCGAAAAGCGTTATAAGATGTACAACTGTCGTAATCCTTGAGTCCTTCTTGTACTGGATCTGCCTTTTGAGGCGGTTGTCCGTCCGGTTCGTTATGAAAATATGCCTTGTATCCTTTACTATCGTATTCCTTGAGAGATTCTCGTACAGAGTCAGGTTTCTCGGGAAATTTCCCATCAGGTTCATTGTACATGAATGGTTTGTTATAGGCATCAATATCAGCTTGAGTGGCATCATCTGGCGGGACTAAGTTTTGAAATCGCTGACGATATCCCCTGAACTTCGTTACGGGAATGTTTACAGCCTGTTCATTTTTGAACACCTTTCGATTTGTGATCGGGTCTATCTGGTAGTTCTCATTTTCCAGCTCGAATTCATTATCCAACTGGTTTTTTGACTTCAGATTTCTCCAGTATGCTTCGTCAGCTTGCGATAATCGGATTGATTCCACACCACTATCCGTGCCTTCAACATCGGCTTTGAATGTGTACTTGGAGCGAGCAGGAGAAAAATAGATTGTTTTGCTGCGCATGAAGTTATGCATGGCACGTTTGTAATCCGGAACGCGCTCATCACGCTTAATGCTTTTGGCCTCAACATATTTCTGTTTTAAGAGTCGCTGACGGCGATTGAGCTCTTTTTCAAATCCATGATCAAGGTATGAAGACCAATAACCCATTCGAAATGCTCGTGTTTGATTGTGCGGACCTCGGTTCGACAATAACCCTTGTGCATTGTGCCAACTACGATTCGATATTCGGAGTAGATTGGTAGAGGTAGAAATAGATCCATATCGAATCAGAGGAGATGTGGTCTGCGAGACCGAGGTGGTGAGCTGGGACAGCATCTCGAAGAATTATTCCGATCGTATCATGCTCGGGGACCTAAATAAGGTTTAACCAAATGTCATACGTTCAGGGACAATTATACTCACGAATAAAGTTTCATTCAACTCAGCCTTTAAAGTTGGCTATTTGACAGGAATTGCGTTGAAGTAGGTGAATTCAAATGAAATGTTATAATCAAGAGAGGATGCTATTTAAGTTAGGACGGCGAACTTGTCAGAATGGTACTTTTGACATAACAATAAGAGCTTTCGGAAGATTGGAACAACTGCAAACAAGGAAATAGCCTCCGAATGTCAAAAGCCCTTTTGTACATGGAAATTAAGTGTCAAAAGGAAAAACACAAAGGATAGTGGTATTTAAGCCAGAGCTGAAGACTTACCAGATTGGTCGCTTTATTCCGGTGCTTGTTGGATGGATGAATGGACAGAAGGAAGGAAACTTTGATTTCCTTTCTTTTGCTTGTGATTGATTGACCAATATGAACTGATTAGATACCGAATCAAATCAAATCAAATCAAATCAAATCAACAAATAAAGTAAGCGCGTATGATCTGATTGCAAGTAGCCAACGGAAAAACTCTCTCAAGGATGGATAACTCTTCTTCGTTCAACTCGCAGGTGAGGGAGTATCGATATCGATGTCGATACCAGAACGTGAGCAAGTAAGGACGTAAGTGAGTAAGAAGAAGAGGAAGAAGAGGAAGAAGAGGAAAGCACCAGTAGATAACCTGACCTACCCATCTACCTCAATCAATACGATACGATCAAGAACAGGATAGCTCAAAGGCTGAGTATGGCTCGGTATAGGTAGCATGCGGGTATGTCCACCACCATTCATGCACTTTGGTTGCGGGGTAATACGATTAGGGGATCCACTATGGATGCTAACCCCGAGGTTTCCCGAGCTGGATGGAGGAGTGTCAGGGTGTTCCAGGGTGCTTCCCTTATGCCTGGCTGGTGCACGGCCTTTCCCGCGCGGGAGAAAGTTGGTTGGTTGGCTGTTGGCTGTTGGCTGTTGGTGGGGTTGTGTGCCTGAGGCATGTTAGGAGAGCACATGCGCAGGCTGGTAGGAGGATTGATATCATAGTTTGTGTCTTACTGGCGAACATTCAATTAGGTACTTGAATTGGACATTTACAAAAGGAAATATGAATTCATCATCTAGATACTGATTTGTTCTAATTTGATCTATATCTATTACAAATTGAAGAGTAGATCTCGTCATTAATCCCTCTTTTCCAAACCCTATCGCTCCAAATTCCTCTTCTTTCATCTAAAAACTAATAATCTACCATAACATACTTTCACCCATCTCTTTAGTTTACAATTTCCACTTCCCACATCTAACAGCCTAACGACCATAGTTAAAAGCACAACGACACAATGGACACGAGCTCTGGTTACTGCTCGCGAACCATTTAAACAGACATTGTCCATGGAATGTGTTCTTACAAGTTCCACACTTCTTATCCGGCGTTTTCTTGTCGCTCGATATGATGCTGTAACAGATAGCACATTCGGTGTGTCCTTTAAGACTACCCTCGACATTACGACGGAAAGTAGTCAATCCATCGATCAGACTACCGTTTGAGAATGTGATAGCACCCTGAACGATGAGTAGCCAACTTCTCCATTTCTTTTCTGGTACGGCAACACGATTGATACCCTCGACTTTGACGTTGTAGAAAGGATAGTTGGGTGGAAATCGAATGGCAATTTGTATGCTAGTATCATCGATTTCGTAGCTGGCAAAGATGGAACGTGCGCTCTTCGATGTTTTAATTTCGAGCTCTTTCTCGCCTCCTTCTTTGGCCTCCTTCGAAGCTGCCCATTCCTCGATCTCATCAAGTTTGTCAGAGATCAGAAGTGGAGTGAAGTATTTTTCTGTCCATGTCTCAACTGCTTGTCGGGTCTGTTTGGATTGACAGTCAGAAAACCAAGCCTTTGCAAGATCACCAGTGTGTCTAAGACATAAATGATATAGATGAATGAGAAGCCATTGGAAGTTTCGCTCATTTGTTTCACTGTCTGCTAGTGATGTATCGTATGCGCGAATATATGATTCATCAAAATGTGCTTTTTCAAGGTTGAGAGGCGTACCATCTGAATGGCCTAGCACATCGAACAAAAACGTTAAAAATGATCCAAGGCAGTTTTCTGACTGAAGGTGATTGCAATAGTCTTTGCGCACTTTCCAAGACGCTGTGCTAAACGCATCATAAACCAAATGCCACGAAAGTAAATAGCTACGAATCGAAGGAGGAAATTCTGCAAGCTCTTCGTCATCAAAGTTGCGAATAGATGGTGCGTCTAAGAGAAGAGATAGTAATTCTTCTGGCAATTGCGCATCTTTCTTTTCAAGAAGGGCGTTGACCGAGATTTCCTCTTGCTCTGCAGGTATGGCCCGATGAAGAACACTAAATGCTGCAGATTGAACCATCCTATTCTCTGAAGCTACCAAAGGGTAGAACTCGGAGATGTCATCAATATGACTTGAAGGTATATTAATTACTAGCCGCGACAAAATATTATCAACAAACTCGACTGGTTGCGTTGATTTAGATCTGGATAACTTGGTGAGCTTGATCAAACAATGAGATGCAGTCTCTCCATATTGAGCTCGGGCATCCTCAAGGTCATCATTAGCATCTTGTAAGCTTTGTAAATTTGAGAACAGTTTCAAAGACATCCCCATCATGGGGAGCTTTTGGTCCTGGTGATCTTCATTTTCCATTGATTCCCAAATTTTGATGCAGAACTCGAGGGTCTTCTCCCAGTACGATCCGTAGACAGATTTAATCGCCGGGAGCAACTTTTGTAGAGCAAGACAAGACTCAGAAGAGAGCTGATAATTAGTGTCTGAAATTTCTGGGGCCCATGAAAGAATTTGCTTGACCGCAAACACTAATCGATTTTGTGCCACAGGAAGATCATCATTGTTGTACACGGATAATGTTGCATTCAGGAGAACAAGTCGACCGAGAGTTTTTTCAGATTGGGCATCGGCACTAGCAACATCACTAATGATCCGGTTGCAAAGGTTGCTGACAAGCTGGCTAGTACTGAGGGTCTCATGAAGCCCTGTCAAGATGGCAACAGCCCCAAGAATGTTCGATGTAGAGGATTTGAGAATTTCAAGGCTGGAGATCCATTCTTCGCCTCCAACTTGCCATCCGTGTTGTTCAACAAGTTTGGGTAGTAGATGGCTCAACACACGAGCCGAGTAGAAAGACGTAGATGTATCGCCACAGGAAGCATTTATCAGCTTTGAAATAAGGATGTGAACAACACCCGAAAATTCAAGGGGTGACCCTGACTCAAAACCATCTTGCCAAGCTTTCGAGTGTAGTACGATGAATGACCATGAATCTTGATATATCCGGTCCACAAAATCGCGCACGCCAGAAATAGCTTCTTCCGACGATAACACGAAAAGCTTGTTATTCTCTAGTAGATCGAGCTGGTCATTAGCAAGTTCCACAGTCAAGCACATGAGATATATAATCTCGACAAGAGCATCCTTTGACAAGCGGTCAGGATGGTCTCGAATTAAATGTGCAGAATACATTGCCATTCTGAGAGCTACGGAATAGCCATCTAGATCTCTGCCAGGGCGACTACTATTGTTACCATTTTGTGCGTGCGCTAAAAATACAGCTCCTGCGAATGGTCTCATCACTCCTAAAGTAGGATTTGGTGCTTGATCCAACAGAGGGGCTAAAGCTTCAGACCATTTAGTTGCACTTGGAAAGAGTTCGGGATGATGCGAACTATCATCCAAGGTGCTGATAACCGCTTCGGCCTGTTGAACAAGTGTATCGATACTAAAAACTAACATCAGTCATTGCTCCCCCGGACAATTACTAATTGCGGTCAAGGACTCCAAGGATTGTACTCACGTCAGTGATTGAGGACTTGCGTTTTCCAGATTTTCTTTGAGTATATGAACTACAGAAGAAGTAGTGACACCACTTTCATTGTCGACTACTGATCGTAAATTCATAGCCCGTTTGCCAAGCTCAGAATCTGAGAGTTCTGTCAATGCCAAAAGTTTCGTGATTAAATCTACGTGCGCGTCTCCGTCTCGAATAGCTTCAGGTTGTCTTTTGGATAGTAATTCAAGTGCCTGAAATACAAGATTTACATTGGGGTTAGAAGCATTTAGTAAAGAGATTAGGCTTTGAAGCAATAACTTTTCTGTTGATTTGGAGAACCCATTAAAAATTACCGCCGCTTCGAACAGTGCCCACTCCTCATTATTGCCATCGACCACATCACGGGAAGTCTCAAGGAGAATATCTTGGAGAGCTTGGTCATCACGGACCAAATCCGAAATCTCATTTGAAGATATCAGAGCTGTGATGGTTTTCTGTCGCTGTGAATTCCTGGGGGTCGATAACAGAGCATCAATAGCCGTCTGCCAGATACTCTTGTAAGAGTCTTGCTGCCCAGAAATTAAACGAAGTTGGTCTAAAGCTGAGATTAAGTATGAAGATGATGGCGACAAAAGAAATTTAGGAAGATGGGTTTCCATGAACGATTTGACGGCTTCCAAGACTGTGGGGGAGGCTTCCATTAGCTGCGGAGAGTATCTCAGCGCTGATTCTAATACTGCCCCAGCCGAGTAGGGTTTCCCGTTCCTGTTGATAATTACTTGGAGAGTACTATCTATGATATTGCTCGAAGGTTGAAGGAGTGGGTTTTCATCAGCTGTAAGATCCTTTAATTTGAAGACGTCAGACAGAAGTGAAAACCACCGGTGGCCTTCAGCCATGACAGCATCTTGAGAAGATGAATACTCTTTTGATTGCTCTGGCATTGATGTTTGAATTCTTGTAATAAAATTTTGGGCGAGCTTTTGCCATTCTTCGGCGAGAGAACTTTGTAGATTGGAGTTCTTCCCTAAGCTAGAGATAAAAGCAGATATAGTTGAAGATGGTGTATTGTTTCTGATGAGCCATTCGGAAGTTTCTGGAGATGGATGTAAATAATGCTCAAACATGGGATATGTAGATTTCTGTACAATCTCCGCTTGCTGAGAACTTGACAGGTTTACGATACAAATGTTGGATGTTTCTCCGTAAGCGAGCCATGCTTCTGAAGAGTTGGCCCTGCTCTCCTCCCTCTGGTTGATACTCTTGCGAAATACCCCCAAAAACTCCAGGATAGAATTGGGGTTTTGAGGCAGAACATCTATTGGTAGAATTGCCACAAGAGCTCGCAATGTTTGCCAATAAGCAGGGGAAGAGCCTTGTGAGCCTTTTTGAACAAAAGATATCAGGTCGCTTGTAGCAGTAGATCGTTTAGCCTTATATGCAGAAGTCCATACTTGAGGAAATTGCTTGGTTAGCTGGTGCAAAGTCTGCAATAGTTGCAAAGCAGATGTTAATTGAGGAGATCTCAATGCCTCAGATATGAATGCACGACTGATAGTCTCAAGGTTGTTCTCAACCAGTTCAGTCTGCTTCTCTAGGCATAGTACGAGTAATTTATCGGTACTTTTTCTTGCGGGAGCATCTTCGCATGATGCCAGCGTCCATAGTTTTTTGTTCCCGAAAATAACCTTTTCGTACCTATCTTGATGCTTAAGCATATCATCATCACCTAGCTTGGCTAGCAGATTGGCGAGAAGAGATACACTGGCGCTATTCACACGGAAGTACTTTTCGTTTGCTTCTTCTATCGGGACGGATCTTTCGTCACTTAAAGTAATAGGAGTCTCATTCAAGGCTTCTTCGGCGTAGTCGAGGATCTCATTCTGGCAACGCTTCCAAAACAGATTCATTTTAGCATCCGTATCGAGGAAAGATGTTAGACCATCCATTGCTGATCGTGCCACTGCTCGGTCTCTATCATAGGTTCCTGCCAGCCAGCTTCCTACGACTTTGGGTATATATCTTTCCATTCTTTTCCGGGCTGATTTTAGAAGCTCATACTGTATGCTGTGAGATAGCTCGCGAACACGACGTGCATTATCTATGGAAATTCTAGGATAGACGTCGACCTGTATATTATGTTAGCAGAAGCACTCTAAGATTCCCTCGGCGCATCCTACCCATGCTTCTAAAATTGCTTCTTCAGTGCCTCCTTGTTCGTTTGGCTGATTCTGAACGAACGTTCGCAGATCCTCTAGAGCTTTCGACTTTGTTGTAGCGTCTTTCTTCGAAAGATTCTTGAATGATAGAATGACATTTGCATCACTGATGGAAGAGAGGTCTGATGGTTCTGTAAGGTATGATAATCTGGTGGCTTTTGTGGTAAAGCCAAACCCGAAGCCGGCGCCAGTGGCAGTTGAAGCACGAGTGCTAGAAGCCTGCGATTTGAATTGTCGTTTGCCCATGTTATGCAGACGTTTTGGTGGAGAAAATGGTACAAAATAATTTGGATGAAGTATAAGGAATACTGCTCTGATATGGAGGGGAGAGATAAGTTTATAAGCAGTGGAGAAATTTCAAAGGCCGAACAATCAATGACGGAATTGAAGTGGTGGTGGGGTGGTAGTTCAGACAGAAATTGCCCAATGATCTGATTGCACCGTGCTTAGTAATATTCAAGCCTCCTCCTAGCATCAGCCGATCTAGCTGTAATGGGATTAATGCAGGGCTAGAGCTTTTATAGCCACGAGATAGATAATTCTGCCGAATTTGAACTTCTCGGGCGGTCAGACAACGGTTTTCGGCTGCAAGAGAATCGACGTGATGTATGATGCCAATCAGTCGTGGCCAAGACTTGAAAGGAAAGCTTCAGTTTGTGAGTTTACTGACACAACCTCAGAAGGATAAGATTCTTATCGCAATTCAACAAGAAGTTTGAGAGTAGTCTAAAGTCATCCGGGAAGTCTATTATCATTCACAAATGAATATCTCAGCACTTTTGCAGATACCTTACCTCTTCAAAGGTTGCATTATATATTGGCGAAAATGGTGCCTCTATTCAGATTTCACTGGTCAGACAAATGTGGTCTCATACTGCTTGGAGAGATGAGGAAGTATTAGAATATGAAAAGGGGTTGATTGCTGCGAGTTTTGATGATGCCAGCGTGGTGTTGAGTTACGGGAAGAGTTGTTGCGTTGAATGTTCTTGGCTATGCCAATGCTCGAAGTTCTAAGTAATCGATTGCTCTTATGAGCAGTATGTATTATGCATTGTCCGACTGATTCGGAAGTAGTGGATGCATGTTAGTGGCATGATATATGTATGAATGAGTTTCAATAACTTTGAGATTTAAGAAATGACATGATGATGGAGAGAAACGTGGATTTTATTCCAAGACGAAGGAAGAACATCAGTTGATGATTTTATTCCACGATTAATTTTACAAACATGATATTTAATGGCATGAGATCACACGATATCAATCATTTATCGGAAGGTATGAAGGGGCTTGGTACAATGTTGTAGTTGCCAATCATGGTGTGAAGCATTTGTCAATGAACGTGGTTGCTCAAGGAATGCAATTCAGTAGCAATAAGTGAGCCTTCTATTTCGAGCGAGTGCAATTAAAGGTTCCATACATACATACTTTCCCATTTTCTATTTACAGGTTTTCCTTTGATAATTTACATCTCATTATAACAAAAATTCAACCCATTCGTTATAAGCTTGGAATAGCATACTTACCACTCACTCGCAAACTCCATCCGTAAATATTACTTATTTAGCAGGTGAGGCTACCTATCTGTTATGAATTATTGCCTTGCTAATAGCCGTTCTTTGCGGAAATTAGAAAGTGGTTGCAATCACCTTTCACGATATCCCCATTATCCACAAACCAATCGAAACTTCAGCATTGCCACTATCTGAATTCGTGCTCAGATACTCTGTGTAAACTGTGTCCATCGCCCCGGTTCCAAAGTCGTCAAAGCCATGCCTCGTTTCTCTGGTCGTTCCTTGTCCTCACCAAACGAATCTAGAAAGTCTTCGCAGCCTCCTGTCAAGGGTCACGTTGACCAATTCACTGAAGATGGCAATATAGTATCTGTGAAGGCCGATGATGGCACTGATAGGAAAGACAGCACTGCCTCATCCATAAAAAGCGTGAGTAGTGTTGTATCATTCAGCCCCAAAGTTGCGGTTGAGATGGAAAAGGATACTATCGCACTCAGGCCGCCCATACAAGCACCACCGCCAGCCAATATAAAAAATCTCGTTCCCATGATGAACTGCGGTTTGTGTTCCAAGACTACAATGGTGGTCGAGTCTCCATCACTTGATAATCTTGATAAAAGGCTCAAAACATGTCTTGAATTCATAACAAAGCGTGTTAATGACACAACGATAGCAAAGGAGAAGAATCCCAAATGGTACGAAAAACATACATCGTTTCAAAAATGGGGGCAAGATTTGGAGGACAAATCCGATCCGAGGTACTTATTCGAGATACGAATTGTAATGCCAGGCAGAAAGGATGCAAATAGTCAAGAAAAATACAATACGTCTTTCTGGTTACCCAGAAATTGGGACCCAGCTACTCCAAAATCTCCCCACGTTCGTGACATAATCCTTTGGCACTTATTTGGTGGACCTTTTCGAGTCTATCCAGGTCATTTCGATTGTTCAATGAATGATCCCGATGATTGTCACCGTTCATGTCAATCAACATTCAGGACCAAAGGTTTGAATGATTTCAAACGTGTTGAGAACGTCGAAGCGATGACTATTCGCATGACATGCAGGTGTGGTTCAAAGAATGAACTGGATCCTAGGTGGCGTGTAATTTTGTATAAACGAATGACATCTACAGAAAAGAGGAAGCATGAAGAAGATGCTGACCTGAAGAAATTTGCGAAAACTCAAAATTCTCAAACCTCAGGGGCTAACGTGGTAGGGAACTTTGGCATCAATTTTGGGGCATCTTCAGGGGGTCTACTTGAATGTGCAACGGAGGATAGCAGACAAACGATTGAAGAAGCCGACCGAGTCACGCAGAAGCTTGAGGAGAATATGAATAATAGCAAGTCTCTCGTAGGCGAAAATGCTCTACCAGGAATTACGGAAGAAGCCAACACAGACACCACGAATGAGCAGGCGAAATTGGGAATTCAAAATTCTTCATCCATCGACAATGAGAGCATTGCATTCATCGATTTTGGTGCTGATAAGGACAATAATTCAGAAGAACAGAATAGAGCTGGAGAACCGCAACCTTCCGTACTCAAAGATGAGAGCATTCCACCAACTGGGACTCGTCGGAACGGCGATGAAGAAAAAGAAAACCAAATTCAGCAATTCGAATCTTCAGTAGTTCAAAATGAGAGCATTTCAGCTACTAGTTTTGAAAATTCACAGAACTCTGATTCAGATGGACGAGATGCATTTCAGAACTGGCAATTCCAAGATTAGAGAGAGTACTTTAGCGACTCGCTCTTTGACTCGTCGAAATGGCGGCTGGATGGATGAGAAATTTGAGATGGATTTGAGAAACAGCGGGCAATTTTTGCTGTATTTTAGCCTCAATCAGAACACAGCACAGCATATTTCATGATATATTTATCCTGTTGATGTGAGGTCTTATTACTTGTCATAGGGTCAAATACCTAATCACTAGGGGATTTACCTGTACAAGTATGTCATGCAGTGGCTATGAGATGACAGCGAGAAGATCCGTGTAAGTCTTGAAAGATGTCTAGTTGAGGTTTCTTGAAAGATCATTTGGTCTCATAACATTATGTGCAAGTATTCAGGCAACGAAATCTTGGTGGGCATGAATTGAAGTCAACTTCACGGATATTTTTCACAGAATGTATTGTTCCGAGGACACTTGGAGGGGAAAATAGCCCTTTTCCCTTTCGAATCTTGAAGAGAAATCATATCTGCACAAGAAATGCGTGACCTGACCCATTTGCTGGCTCTTGTTTATTCGAGTATGTGATAAGTTTGATCATTGCTTTAGTGAAATACTTAGGTAAGATTGAACTCTATAGTGTCTTTAATTACTAAGTCTCGGCTGGAATTTCACAAAATAGTTGGAACTTGGGGGATCGACAGTGTTATGAGATAATTGATACCTGGGTATGGGGACATTGAGGTACTAGTGCATGGATTACTTGCGGCACCCTTTATTCATGGTATGGATATTGCAGCAAAAGGAATTTTAGATAAACAGAATTTACATTCAGAGAATTATGTGATTGTCAAATTCTTACAAGTTTGTGACGTGATGATTGCGAACAGAAGCTTTATGTGATTCTGAAGCGTCAAATGGCGTCCATCTTGATTTCGAAATTTACACTAAAGACTCGAAGATCTGTGTGAGATCTTCCTTGTAGTATGTTATTTTCAATTCTAGTGTGTGTATTAGCCTTTCAATGACGATTTTGGGGAAAGAGCAGCCGACGCATTGTATCCTTAAATAATCATCAACCTCACATGTATCTCTTGAAGACACGTACGATTTCCACAGACCGGAAATTCAACCTTCAAACATGATGGAAGTCAAGAATAGTGAGAATATAGCATACTTGCATGCGCTTCGCAAGGTATTTTTGCATCATTTTGTGAAAGTAAGTATATTGTCTTTCGGCACGCTCATCCTTAACTAAGACGGTCTACCAGGCTCGCACCACTCTTCCTCCAGGAATCGAGGATATCGAAGAAATGGGAAAGAAACTACCTCTCGTGCGCTATCATGGAGATCTGCCAGAGATGGCTGACCCTTGGTTTCCCTTTCTATTCGCAGCTTTCCATGGAAGAATCGTCCATAAACCACCATTCGCTCTCGAACGTCTCGGGCCTCTAATGCGCAAAACACAGTATTTGGTTCGAGTAGAGATTGGCTATAGGGTCATATTTCTAGTCGAGTCCATTGACGATAATGGCCGTCTCATTTTTGTAGAGATTGATCGACACCTTTTGAGTCGTCCTCTGGAACCTGCGGTGTTGCCGGAATGGCTTCAGGGCATGTTTGTTCCCAATGTTGGGAAGGAGTTGGAGTGGGCGTGTGTGGAATGGGGATACAAGTCACTTTTCAGGTGTAGCTCCTGGTCGAAGACAGGAACATCTTGGTGGTAGTCATATTGATCTGTCTGGAGGAAAGTAATCTGAGGGAAGGTCATTTCAAAATGGGCAATCGGGGCAATCTGGGGAATAATGGTAATTTGGGTAAACTACTTGTGGTTGGCGGTACAGAATCTGAAGAATTATACTACTATGAGGCTCTAGGCACTGGAAATCCAATTTTAGATCTACTTAAAAGTCTCTCAGGCCTTTCTTCTTTCGTTTCTATTTCACTCTTGACTCTTTCTCGTGCTTGGCTTCCAGTTTTCCAGTTTTTCAGTCTTTCCTATTTCCTGACTAATAACATAAATCAAAGCTCTCCGTCTTCTAAATAATGAATACTGAAGATGCAGGGACAACAAAGAACTAAACTCGATTCTGAAGCTGCAAAGATATAACTGGTAGTCAATTTCAGTCAACAGTGAGTTTCGAGGAGCACTCATATCCAATAGAGAAGGCACGGGGTACCTAACGAGGGATTTTTCTTGACGAAACAGAAGCTCCAATTCAGAAGGTATGACTAGCACAAAAAAGGTACGAGATGGCCTATGGCCTATCAAGAGCTGCCTATTATAAAACTCAGACCACCTTCAATATTCACTTGAAGCTTTTTTACCCGAGCTTAGACTACCACTTCTCATATTCACCTTCTCATGATTAGTCTTTCTTTGTTGTGAGTTGACTGTTACGTTTTGTCACTATCTTGGCCTGTCTGTCCCTCAGTTTCAAAGTACCAGTAAGGCTAGTACAATGACAAAGACACTTGGACGTTTTTTTGAAGTGCTTTCCATCACACTGATTTTGCATGATGTGAGCTTCCAGAGCATGAGTTTGATACTATTTTTCTTCACCCTCCGGGTGCTCAAAAACTAGCTACTTTCTTTCCGTCGACTTATGAATTTGTAGTTTAGGTTCACAGGAAGTAATATCTGTCCTACATAGTTCAAAATCACTGGAAATGGTCATATCAAGAACAAAGATGAAGCATTTTGAATGACACTTTGAGGCCTGAGTGCAGAGCACGGCAACCTCCGAATCTCTTGTGCCTTGGAGTCATGACGACATATAGAATATTCACTCTCGATGGCTAGGCAGTACCCTCTAGATACCTTGATGAAGTTTGATCTAAGCGATCGCCCACATATTGTACCTCCTTCAGCGACTTCGCTTCCTCTCCTTTTCCCTCACAACCACAATCATTACACCACAATCATTAACAACCATTAGAACCACCAACGCAATGGCACCCAGAGCTAAAGCAATTGATTCCTCCTCAAAGAGTAAGGGACTCATTGAGAAAGAGGATATCTTTCCCACTATCGTTCATTTAAACCCCATCACCCCTCTACAGAATTCCCTTCTCAACTCTCCTTTCAATTCTAACCTCGAAAAAGATAGCGAATCTCAAGCTGAGCATGGCCTGAAAGAATCAATTGACCCACAGTTGATGCAAAACAACGCCATCAATCCTTCTCTCGCCACAGATTTTAATCACCCATTTTCTTTGGAGGTTGATCCTTCACTCAATCTGAGTTCAAGTTTTCCAGAGTCCGTCCCAGATTCATATTCGATTAATTCAGCAAATCAATACGAGCCAAATAGCGAGTTTGCTGAGTATATCCCTGATCCAAAGGATTGCAATTCATTCCATATTGATCACATTGGAGCCCCTTCATCTTTCCGCCTCGGCAACACAAACGACCATGTCGAGTTTCAAAAGTCATCTACAAAGGTGCCATTTGTTGATCCTATGCATCCACATGCGCACCTGAAGCATGTGGCTGTGTTTTGCTGCCAGTCTCCTACCTGTGTACAGGAGTGCAAAGCTGACTATAAGTATGCGACTCGCCAATTTACATTGTACTACTCCCGACAATCAATTGAGGAGCCATTGTACAGTGGTCGCAAGCGTGTTCTGCCACAGACAGACAATCCAGATCATCGTATTCCAATGCTTCTTCTTTCTGGAGCTCGCGTCTACAGGGTCGACAAGCTGGGAGAGAATCCGGTCGTACGACTTTTTGTTGGTGACATCATCAACCGCAAAAAGAAGTATTGGGAGGTTTTGCCGGGAGGCGCAGTTGACCAGTTAGGATGGATTCAGGAGTTAAGAGATACGGCAGCTCCTGCGGACCGATGTAGTGCTTGGAAGTGCACCACCCATGGAGATATCTGGAATGTTAGTATCTTAGATCATCTTTTCGACAATGGTGCCGAAAATACTGGTACGTTGGGAACCGACTACGACAGTGGTTATGCAAGCTCTTCTAGTCGGATGGGAAATTCGTCAAGAAAAGTATCATCTACATTTGGCGACAACAATGCCGCGTTCAATACGAGTCCTGTTACTCCTGTCAACTACTCAGTTGGCGACAATAATGCGAGTTTCAAGATGAGTCCAGTAACACCCACCATGTCCTCGTTCGACGGTTACAACATGATTTTTAATATGAGTCCAACTACACCTACAAGCTACTCAAGTGGTGACCAACATGGCCCAGCAACTCCCATTCGCAATCCCAAGCCTCGCCGTAACCGACACCGCAATCTCAGTCATGGCGCTAACAAGATGAGCTCAAGTGTCAATAACAATTCCCTTGAACAAATAGAGGAAGATCTTGAGGACTTCGAGATCAGCGGCGACGTTGCCGAATTCCTTGAGCTCAACAGCTACGCCAGTACCAGTGGTTGCGACTTTATGCAACCCCAGAGTCAAATGTGGGATGACGATCTCCTCAATGAGGTCAATACTTTTATCGCCGATGGAATCAACTTTGGCGAATCTGTTGAACATACTATTGAATACGACTTCGATGCTATTTGAATTGAACAATATTGCTACGAGATGGATACGAGAAAACCTATCATATGGCTGGACCATTACTGTAACTGACATAGACACGAGACTTGATATCATCAGACGTTTTTTTTTTCGACTTTTTTTTTCTTCTTTCCTTTGTTTTTCTTTGCGCGTTCTGGATTATGGGGAATGGATTATGGATAAGGAGACGGTTACCGGGTGCACTATTTTTCGATTTCTTTCTTCTGCAGACAATCTATTCCATGGAGATATTTCGTTCATGAGTTAATAGATAATGGTACATGGTCAATCATAAATGGATAATGGATAATGGTAATGAACGATGGGCAAAGGGTAGTGGATATCATTCTTCCAGTAATGAAAATACTGAGTAATTAGCGGTGCGAATTTGTGGCATCGCATGGAGACAAGGAGTCGAGACATGAAAGAGATGCGCATTATGGAGTTGTCTCTTAAGAGCTGGGCTGGCCCTGGAATTAATGCGATGGTGTTATCATTTTGATTGAGGCGTTGATTGTGTGTGTGTATGTGAACTTGTATGCGTGAGAAGCAGTGATTGTTGACTAGAATGTGGTGGATAGTTGGGGATGTGATATGACTATTGTGGTGAGACTCTTGAATCGTAGAAGCATCGAAACAGGAGATTTTAGCTGTAAGTTTCTTCCTTTGGGTGGTGTTGTTGAAAAGAATGACATTATTATATCAGAAGACTGCAATGTAGAAAACGAGATAGGATCATGATATCTCTACTTCGGTACTTCTTCAGACATATAACTTCACACGGCTGAGAAATACACAGTAACTCCTACTCGATGGTTAAAACTTCGGAATACCACTAGATCAGCTCGACATAAAAGTATCAAGATTTGCGGTATATCGCGGTATTCTTCGGTATCTTGAGTGACATGTAAAACACGAAAATGCAAAATGGAAATGATCTGTTAAGAGATTATCAGGAGATCTACAGCATGTCACTCCTCTTTCAATACTCGAAGATCTTGTGATATCTGGGGTTGATGATTGAAGAACAGGCTGTATCATCGATGAATGGTTACTGCCTGATCATGAGGAGTGTGGAGGCGTTGAATCTGGGTTGGGTTTCGGCTTGCTGTGTGGATATGTTGGATTATGTGGGATATGTACTTTCGCATGATTGGAATTGGATGAATTGGGAATTTTTGTGGGAGTTGGGGCTTGAGGGATTTGAGGAGATTGAGGTGGTGAAGTGGGAGATGTGCGAGTGGGAAGTTTGAATTTGGATAGAGAGATTGAAAAGGGGCGGCAACTTAGATATATTAGTTAAGAAATTTCTACTCGAATATCTTAGTAAAGAAAAATGAATTCGAAGTATCGATACTGATACCGATACCGATACACGTATGAACACTCAACATCCAGACACAAAACCTCAATCCCAGAATCCAGAATCCAGACACCCCCAAATCCGCAGCAAATAATCTCGAGACTTGTAGCCGATCTATCCCGTACATTTCTTCTCCCTTGTATCGCGGCCCACAATCGTACATTCTCCAAGCTCATCTGATTCTGATTCTGATTTCCCAACTTTGGGGGAAGGGAAATAAAGGAAAGAAAGAAAGGTATGAAATGAAATGAAATGAAACACTTTTCGGTAATTGACTTCCACATTCCTGTTCTGGGGAATAAATGGCTGTGCATGGGTGGTGAAGGAAAACGGTTGATGGGGAGGAATGTACGTATACCTGTGATTTTTTACCCGAGAAGAAGCGGTCGAAGAGAGTTCTTCTATCTATATAGAGACAGAGATTCCCTCGCATCACTTTGGGAAAAGCACATTGCTGATATTAGATCCATCTTGAAAGTTCAAACACTCAAAAAGACTTTAATAAGAAAATGCATTTCCTCACTCAAGCCCTCATCGCCGCAGCATTCCTCGCAGGCGCTGTTTTTTCTGTTCCCCAGGGTATCCCTCTCAATGGTAGTGGTGGTGGTGATCAATCCACCGTACGTTTTGTTTCCGCTCTTTTTCTCTTTCCTTATTTTCATCACCCCCATCCCCTCCTCCTCTCCTCCCCCTCCCACTCTTGTTCGCTCCCGCTCTTGTTCCCCCACCCCCCTTCTCCATTCAAACAAACAAAACTAACCCAAAAAAGTGCCACTGGAATTGCTGCGAATACGACCCCTCCACCGACGGCACACTCTGCAGAAACAATACAGCGCCGTATCCATACGGAATCGATTGTTATCCAGCGTTGGACGCGGCGAATATGACGTGTTGTCATCAGACGGATTGTCAGGATCAGACTTACTTTACGACACCGATTGTTGTTATTTAGAGGGGGGGTTAGAGGGGGTTGTGGGATTGGGTGGTGGGAAGGGGTTTGGATATTATGGCGGGGCTTTGGGGAGGAAAGATGGATTGGAAAGGAAAAGTGGATTTGTTAGTGGATAGCGTGTTTGGATATGGAGTTGAGGGGTAGGAGGGGGTGGTTACTTTGGCTTGGCGATTTCGTTGGGATCTTTGGATTATAAGGAAGTTGGGCGGGTGATCACGATTTGAGCATGCGAAGTGGTGCTTCTTACTTTGTTTTGGGATTGAACAATGTCGCCTTCGTTTTAGATGATCGGTTTACCTAGCTAGCAATGGAAAAAAACTTCTGAGGTACTAGTATGTCAATCTCTGGGGCATTAAAATGATGAATCTGGTCAACGTGAAACATGAGATGTGAGACATGAGTTGAAGTGTGAGAGGCAATAAGCATTAAATGACTTAACCCGGTTCGGCAGCTATCGTATCTGTGAAAGTAAATCCGCAACCAAGCTGCTTATATTTTGATTGAATTATTCCAAGAGAAATGGATGTTTCAATGCCTAGATAATAAGGGTTAGCGAATTGCTTTTACTTTTCTTCTGGAGTAAATCACCTCATCCGCAGTCATTCTGTTGCCACTTTCATACACAACCAGACTTGCGACCAAATCCCTTCCATCATCCTCAGCATTTGGTAATAATTCTTCCCATGGTTTACTCGGGAAAATGTTCCACCACTGGAAAGGGTTTGTTTTCCACTTCATTGCTTCCGGCCATGTCTCCGCAGTTGGCGTCCCTAAGGTTTTGAACATACTCAAAATCAAACCCAATTGATTACCATCTTCATCCCCGCGTCGGCTTTCAAGGAGTGGGGTAGGAGGCGAGCGGAGACATTCAGCGAGAAGAACACCCGTGGACCAGAGATCAAGAGACGTGGTGTAAGCCGTGTTAGAAAAGAGAGTTTCGGGGCAGCGATAGCATGTAGTACCAACCTCAAGACATTTTTGGTCACAGGGCTCAGCAGATGAGGAGATGGTTGGGTGCCATGCGGTGCCAAAATCGGTGATGACAACGGGAGTTTGACCATCGATATCCTGAGGTAAAAGAATATTGGATGGTGATATATCACGGTGAATGATTTGTTCTGCATGAAGGTATGCGAGCCCGAATAACACTTGCTTGAAGATCTTTTTAGTTGTGCGTGTGTTGAGACCATTGCTACTTTTTGATAGTAGATCTGTTAATGTGCGTGGCATATATGGCAATATCAGAACTAATCTTGATTCTCGATCATATATTGTTTGAATAAGTGATATTATTGAAGGATGTGAGAGCTTTTTGAGAATAGCAATTTCACGAGTGGGAGAATGTGGCTCCATGTTATGAGTTTCTGTTATCACTTTTAAAGCATAGGAAGCCTCTTCAGTATCGCACCTATAAACTTGAGAGACAGCACCACTAGATATATGGTGACAGTTTTCATAAGATCCTATGATGATACCGGGGCTTTTGGGTGTTGGCAATGTTGTTGATAAAGAGGCTTCACCATTTTGCTGGGAAGGATTACACAAATCATCGTAGGTGGCCTATGTATTGTATCAGCGAGATCGTTACAATAAGTTGAACGTCCACTTAACTCAAGAGTAGAAGCTTGTTCTCCCGGCGAATTACAAAGAACAAAAAATACAAGCAGAACAGCATCATAAGAAAAGGGGAAAGCTGTATCGCTCACGTGACATAAAATGCTTATATTTGAAACCATGAACTTACTCTTGATGACGAAGAATTATAAGCCTCTGCTTCGATTTCAAATGCAGTTTTCTGCGTGTTGCCGCCAAGACCACCGACTGAGAGATATTTCTTTCTATAATTAGGAAGATTAGCCATGTCAATTTACCTGTTGAAGGGGAGTGGTGCCACTTTACAGCTTTGAGATATTATCATATCGTTCAGAAGCTTTCAAATCATGCTTCCAATCTGATGTAGAGCTCATACTGTTGAGTTGAGATGATGTAAACAACGATAAACTAGATTTAGATAGTGCTCTCGTGCAGACTGTGTACCTCAGTAAAGATGCTTTATCCGAGGTGATTACTTCGTATTAGACAGGAGATGATCTCTCGCGATTTCGGATAAAGTTCGGATGTGTCTTATTGAGAATGTAAGAAGTCTTGTCTCTAGTTGAGCATGTAAAGTAGTACAGTGTTGTGAATGAGGAGGTCAAATGCAGTGGATATGTGGATATGTGAATATGTGAATATGTGAATACGTGAATACGTGAATGTTATTAGACATTAGATGATCGATACGATGGATGCTAACAAGTAGAGCATCCAGCATGTCCAGACTATTCCCCTTTTGTCTCTCTCCTCAAGTATCTGGTCAAGCAACAGGTTTGATAAGCATTACCTGCTTGACTTGTTACTTCAGACCGGTTTGGTCTGCTTTACCTTTACCTCCTTCCATGATATAAGGTTTCACCATCTCGTACAGGAAGAATAGGTGATACATCACGTGCTCCTCCAATTGCACCTAGGAGAGCATGCAGCAAGTATTTGCATTGTTCATTTTGTTTTTGCATGATTCTCCAACAAGGATTATGTATGGATGGAAGCAACCGAAAAGCATCGACCAATCAATTCCAGAAAGAGAAAGAGCCGCTTTCACTCCTTCGAGCTTGGAATCGTGGAGAACTTCTAATTCCGAGAGCGCATGATATTTATCATATGTCGATATTATATTGTCTAGTACCTTTTGTGAGAAAGCGTACTTGACATACCAATTTATATTTACAAGAAATAGTTCTGCACTCATTCCTTTTGACAACAAGTACAACTGCAACGACATCCACTTACCTACAAAGAAGAAGAACATGAACAATCATTAGTCACACTAGATGATCAACTCATTGGGAAGTTAGGATTACAACAAATCACAAATATGGATGCAGTAGACCGACAAGAGTATCCGGCTATGCTGGTAAGTTATTCCTTTTTCCACAGAATCACAGCACACCAAGTCTTAATTCTTTAATTCTAGGATCGATTACAACCAGGGCCAGCTGCAGCAAAACTTAATGAGCGTGTGAAGAAGATAAATAAAGTGAATACGGAAATCGCGGATTGGTTGCAGGTATATATACTATCGGATGGCTGCGGTGGCATATTATTTACACATTCAATAGGAGCGCCGCAAAGTAGAAGAACAATATGCTTCCGGTCTCCGGAAGCTTGCGCGCAAACCTTTGCAAGAAACTGGGGGAGATTTGGGGTATGGCATGTTGGGACATTCGGTTTCCACATTGACTAACCGGAACTTAGGGTATTCGATACACCATGGAGGAAAATTGTAAATTCGGTCGAATCGATCGCGGATTCTCATCACAATTTGGCTGAACGAATCTCCAAGGATGTTGAACAACCATTGCGACAATTCGCTACCCAAAATCGAGAAATGCAGGGAATGACAACAATACAAGGGAATCTCGCGGCGATGGCTAAGGAGTTGGAAGATGCGCAACATGCCTCGGAAAAGCTCAGTAGGAAGGGGGGGAAAGCAAGTACGCAAAAGGTGGAGAATGCAGCTGCCAAATTACAGAATGCGGAGCAACAATGGCAAGCACAAGCTCCATTCATATATGAGAGTCTTCAAGCAGTAGATGAAAGGCGATTGAACCACCTCCGCGATGTCCTCACGCAATTCGAAACACACGAAGCCGATAGAATTGAGAGAAGTCGAGTGGCCGTTGAGCAAACCCTAACAGCATTGTTGGAGGTAGATACTGCCCAGGAAATTAGGAATTGGTCTGAAGCATCTACCGCGGGAAGGCCCGTCATGGAGCGGCCCGTCAGGCAACTTTCAAGCGCTGGAGATAGTGGCATAATGCCATTACCTCCGCCGACTCCACGGTCTACACATTCAGCAGCTGCTAGTGATATATCAAGACAAGAAGGTTCTGGTGGTAAGCTAAAGCTCTTGAATTATTGTTGTTCCTACAGAGAATACTGCTCTACATGATTATGTGTTTATGCTAACTTACAAAATCTAGAGTCGAAGCTAAAGAGCCGATTTGGCACGATGCTTCAACGTCGACGCCAAAGCATTCATGGAGGATTTGCTCGCGCCCCATCACCGAACAAGGGATTCGCCAGTTTGAATCGCAATTCCAACAGCAGTTCAGGACGACCAACCCTTTCGCCTCATACTTCATCAAACAACTTGCGAGATTCCTCTTCACAAGACAACCGACTTTCTGCTCTTCCCGAATCGCCATCTAATCGCGACACTTTGCAACCTAATGGCAACTCTCATGGCATGGGTCAAGATTCATTAAACGCATCAGATGCGATTAGACCAGCTACTTCCAACGGTGTACCAAGTCCGGGAATGATGGATCTGTCGGAAGTGGAACCACCATCGGGTCCACCTCCATCGCATTTCAAAGAAGCCCAAAAAGATTCTGAAGGCTTCTCGGTGCCAGCAGCCATGAACGATCCTATATCGCAAGCTCTTAATGAAGCTCACGAGCAAAATGAACCTCAGTTTAAGCTTGACATCCGAGATCAACCGATTCCCGAGCAAGATGCAGATGCACAAGCTGCATTGTCAAGCGTTGCCAATACTTTGCGTTCATCTCAATTGACCACTCCTGGTCGAAAAGTCGGTACCGTCCGAGGTCGAAGAGATGTTCGAAACACAGTCTATGTCCCTTCGCCCAATCTTGATGTCAGTAGCATAGAAAACAATTTGCCTCCTTCGCCGGCTTTCTCACCCGGAGGAGCACGTGCTGCAGCATTTGCAGCTATTTCGGAGCATGGCCATGCTGCGCCAAGTATATCTGATGCAAATTCAATTCGTTCCGGGCATTCTCTTTCCAATAATGTTGTGGTCAAACATGCTGATATGCATCGCCCTGGCCTCAATGCGTCAATGATAGAGACTGTCAGCGCCACACTAGAAAACGGAGCAGTGAAGACAGTTAAGGTTAGTGGGGAGATTGCTTTAAGCTATATCTCGTCACCAAACGATGCTTCGTTACCAGCTTCAGGTAAGTCAGCCCCAACACATGCAGCTGCAAAGTCTAACGTGCATAGGAACCGAAACAATCAGAATCAACAACTTCCCCGCTCTAGAGGCTATCGGTCCTAATAGAACATTCATTCATCCAGTATCTGCAGAGAAATCCGATGAGTTTACAGTAGACCTTGCGTCGGTATCACACAAAACATCGCCCGCATTCACTTACCGAGTGCACATTGATGATAAGGATATGGCTGGTTATTCGCCATTATTGTTAAAACCGGCGTGGAAACCAGTTGGTGATAAGCTTGGTCTAATTATCGAGTATGCCCTCAATCCAGCTTTCTCCTCGGATGCTATAACTTTCAACAACCTTGTTATCGTAGGTAAATACACAGGTGCTGGAGCAGCCGTGTGTAAATCCAAACCTTCTGGTACTCACTACCGTGACAAGTCCGCTATTGTTTGGCGTCTTGGGGATGTTACTCTCGGTCATGAATGGCATAAAATGAGTGCCTTATTTTCCGGTTCAGATGGCGCGGTTCAGCAACCAGGTCATGCGGAAGCCAGATGGGAAGTTCAACGCCCGACTTCTGGTAGTGGCATCAGTATTTCAAGATTGGAAGCAGCTAAAGGTGCTGAAGAGTCAGATCCATTTGCAGATGAATCGTTAGCTCCAACAGCAGGTAATTGGGTGGAAATTGAGACTAGTAGGAAGATTGCCAATGGGGCGTATGAGGCAAGACAAAGCACAGCATGAAAAAAGGGATAGGATTGAAGGTTGAGGACTCAGGAATGAAAGGAGTTCTTTTCCAGGAGTTGTTTTTTCTTCTCTTTTTTTGCATGCTCTTTAAGAGTATTTGAAAAGTACATAGGTGCACACAGGAGGGTTCACAGCATGGTGGAAGAGTAATGGTTGGAGCATGGTGGAAGCGTTTCTTTGAGTTGATACCTAGCGTTTCACGCTATTCTTTTTCTTTTTTCTTCTTGTAGTGTAGTATATGTATGTATGTATATACTCAATAACCAACTTATTTGAGATTATGACATGGTTTTTTTTTGTCTATTTGTTTTGATCATGCGAATTGTGACGATGGATTGATTGAAAGCTACTACACACATATCAAATCACAGTCTCCTTTCTTCATGATATACATTATCTTTGTTTAGAACGGCATTGTGGGAATATTTTACATGAAACATTATCAAGCTTTAGTTTAGGGAAAGATGTTTTCAGCTTTGAATTTGGAGAACAGAGTAAGGAATGAGGTGGTATGATGGGTTAGCGGCTTATGGATAATAAGGCTCGTGGGGAGTCTTCTGATTGGAGTGTGGTTGTGATTCTGTTAGTGATGGATAGATAGATATGAATTGGGAACAGTAGAACCATTACACGATTTAGCAATGAGGGGTTAATACGGTGATATTGTGATAATGGAACTTCTCGGAGAATCGTGTGGTGAGACGGTGTCTGTATGTATGTAACATTTGATAACGAGTGTGGGATATGGAATTGTGAATGGATATAGAAACCACCTACGTCACTGCCCTTGTTGCTCCTTCTAAAGTTGTGAGATGGATTTTGGATTATATTACCCCGCTCTCGATTTGGTTTGAGATTCTGATAAATTATCGACTTTGCTCTGGATAACTTCTTGATATCTACAACCTCTCGCAATTTTCTACAACCTTCTACAACTTCCCATAACTTTTAACAACAACAACAACAACAACAACAACGATCCCTCACCTTTTCCCATACATACTACTTCCAATCCCTCATTCCCATTACCAAATCCAGTCGTACACAAGCAATCATGTCCAGCTACGGAAACGAAGAGCAATCTGACAGTTACGGTGGAAAATCTGATACCTACGGTGAGAAACAGGAGAGTGGTATGATTTGTTCACCATCCTTTCCGCTCTACTTCCAATTACTAACTTGCGGCAGGTTATGGAAGTAGGGATGATGATAGCCAGCCTGGTGGTATGTATCTTTTCTCCTTTTCACTTTCTGTTTTGATGAGAATATGGACATGGTATGGTACGTGATTTAGTGTGGGGCTGATTTGCAGGATGCAGGATATGGTAGTACAGGAAGAGATAATACGAGCGGTGTTCTAGGTGGTGATGATACTGATAATGTGTCGGCTGATGCTTATGGTAGCACTAGAGAGGCTGGCTATGGTAGTACCAGGAAGGACAACACAAACAGTGGCATTGGTCGGGATGATACAATATCTGGTGATAGCTATGGCAGTACTTGGAACAATAACACGAGTGGTGGCTTGAACGATGATGATGTCTCGTCTGGCGATGCTTATGGTAGCACCAGAAACAATGATACAGGCAGTGGATTTGGTCAAGACAATACCACATCTGGAGATGCGTATGGCAACACTGGAAGAGACAATGAAAGAGACAATGCATCATCTGATGATACATATGGCAGCATCGGAAACGACAATACAAGAAGTGGCTTGAGTGACGACAGCATCTCATCCGAGGATACATATGGTAGCACTGGAAGAGACAATACGACATCGGATGATACATACAGCAGCATCATAAAAGATGGTACAAGCAGCAGCTACAACAATGATGTCACATCCTCAGGTGATGCATTTGGCTCTGCCACTGGCGCCAGAGGTGATTCATATAATAATGACAAGATTGATGGATTTGGAGGAGTCAAAGCTAGCTCTTCTGGATACTGTGATAATGTTACTGCTGATTCTGATGTTTCAGGTGGATATGGTGGAGATAAGAGTGGCTCTCAAGGTTTGGGCGCAAAGGGTGATGATGCTATTTCTGGTAGTTATGGTGGTGATGACAGCCAAATCTCCAGTGGTTATGGATCCACCAAGTCTGGTTCTGAAGAGGGAAATTATGATGATAATGATCAGACAACCTCTGGTGGATATGGTGATAATGACCAGGGTAAGTCTGCATTGAAGAAGGGCTTGGAAAAGGCCAAAGAGTTGTTCCATAATAACTGAACTAATGGTGATAATCTGGGGATACGGCGATCGTTGAGTATGAAATTCTCTTTTCAGCTTTTGTGAGGGTTGCGCTGGCAATCAGTTCACTCACACACGGTTCGTCTGGGAAGCGATGATTTTAGTTCTGCTCAATCATTTGGGATACAGTACATGAGAGCATGAAGACATTTGGGAAGCGAAGACTTTTTTTGATTTATTCAAATAATATGGGGACTTTGAAGCGGATACTGGGCTGCGGAGATATTCAGGTTGCGACGAATTTCAATCAATGATATTCTCTAGGGGCTATAGTTTCTTAATGAACTCCAACTTGGCCAGATGCTTTTCAAATTCGATTGTGATACTAGTTGATCATCCGGTTGATACAAACTCTCTTGCTTTTATAACCTCTAGTCTTCATATCAATATTTGGAAGGAAACTACTTTGAAGGCCTTTCTTGGGGACACTGGTCAGTCGTCTCTAAAGTCCAGATATTAGAACCTATTAAGTGAATGACATGGCAGGTGTAGGTATCTTAGGCCGAAGTATATCATGTGGCAAGCACGAGAAGGACTCGAGCTTATCACTCAATTCTCATCCCACGAAACAACTTTTTCTCGATAGATAGTCTTTCAACATCCCGATGGTCTAAGGGGAAACTTGCGTACTAGTCTAGAGGAACAAAAAAGCGGCTTCAGAGTCCGGCCAAGAAACAGAGGATGGGTTAGAGAAACGTGTACATTTGACGCATGGGACTTCGTTATAGATACCTTTGGTGAGGATCTAGTGCGATGTTTTGACAGGTATGTGCATAGACAAGACGGTTTTTGGTAGTCAAGAGAACAGCACATGGTATAGTTCCCTTCAAATTGAAATTGAAATCTTGGGGTTGAGCATCACAAAAGCGACGGCTTAATGCTGGTTGGATATAGAAAAGATGGTGTGTGTATAAACACAACATCACTGCCATGCCGTATTATATCAACTGCGCTCTATTGCCTGGTACTAACTACACCATCGACTTTGTGAGTTCTTTCTTATTTCATGACATTGTAATTTTGAGGGAAGACATGAGAAAGCAGTGGTAGGGGAAAGATTCTCAACATCGTATATCATGATACTACAGGCAGGCTGCAGCCGAGTTCTTGAGCTAACTTGGAGCAGAGCCTTGGGAATTTTCATGTGCTTGATGAGGGATTCAAGAAAGTAGACCTATGAATAGAATAGAACTAGCTAATCTACTCCGTGATACAAAGTTGAAATGAAGGGGCGAAGACGTTTATGTAACTATTTTACTGGTAGAATAGCTGATCTTCTCCTTCACACAATCTCGAGTTGAAGGATTGGATATGTACATGAGGCATCATCAATTAGACAATTAAGACCCTGTACTCCATTTTACAGTACAGTACAGTACCTAGAATCTGAATAAGTGAAGATTTATTGTAGACAAAATAAAGTTCTTGTAGTTTTCTGTGATAGGCTGACTGCTAAGCTATGTCGTAACGTTCAAGGGAGGTCTTACTAACCATAGAGGCGGCTAACGATTTACACCGCTTTTATTCGAAATGGCAGAATACATTCAATAAACATATCAACGAATCCAACCTTTTCTCCCCACGACAATAAACAATTCTTGAGGCTTCGTATAACAAAACGCGTCAATTACCACTGCTGATAAACTTCAGCTCAAGCTCATCAGATTAAAAATTATTTCGCATTACAAAATACCTGCATTGCAATATCCAAAAGGATCTGTCGACGCGACGCGTGTTGCTACAATGGCTGCTCACGATGTTGCCCCGGGCTACATTACTTTTGAAAGTAGAGTGGCATCTTACCGTAACGCACAACCTCTTGCTGGCCGTCGGACTTCGACCACTGGATCAAGAGCTCCAAAAAGTCTCAAATGGCCACACAAATCCTTGCTACCAGAAGAAGTATGAAGTATTCTATCTTTGTTTACTTGCCGCTCGCTAACTTTGCGCAAAGCTTGCAAAAGCAGGTTTCTTTTACTATCCTTCGCAAGCCAATCCTGACAATTGCGCTTGTTTTCTCTGCCATAGATCTATTGATGCCTGGGAGGAAGGTGATGATCCATTGAAAGAACATCTAAAGCATTCACCAAATTGTGGATGGGCGATTGTTGCCTCGATTGAGGCACAAGATGAAGAATTGAGCAGGGAATTTCCCGCCAGTTTGAGAATGGTCGAGGCTAGAACTGCGACATTTGCAGGAAAATGGCCTCATGAAGCAAAGAGGGGTTGGAAATGCAAGACTAAACAGGTATGGACTGTCTGTTACTCATGACAACATTTATACTGACGAGGTAACAGTTAGTCAACGCTGGATGGAAATATACTCCAACCGCAGAATCGAATGATATGGCTACTTGTACTTATTGTTCATTGGCATTAGATGGATGGGAGCCATCCGACAAGCCATTGTATGTTTGGACATCTCTCCATTGACTACCGAAGCTAACTTTTCTCACAGGGATGAACATTTTAACCGATCGCCCGAATGTCCTTTCTTCATACTTATCGACGAGCATAACTCAGAACTTGCCTTGAAAAAATCAACTACTAAGAGGGGCAGAACATCGAAAGCATCGCGTTTATCTACACAATCTGCTGTTACTATTGCTAGCGATGCAGATGTTGAAGAGGGGGATAGCATCATGTCTACAGCCACAACAAAAGGCAAAGCATCTGGACCCAAAGGTCGAAAGGCGCCGGCTAAGAAGGCAGCCCCAGCTCGGTTATCTACAGAGCCCGCTATTGATGTAGCTAGTGACCCAGATGTAGCTAGTGACCCAGATGTAGCTAGTGATGCAGGTGTTGCTAGTGATGCAGATGAAGCAGAGGGGGACAGCATCATGTCTACAGCCACAACAAAAGGCAAAGCATCTGGGCCGAAAGGCCGAAAGGTCTCAGCCAAAAAGGCCGCCTCAGCTCGATTATCTACACAGCCAGCTATTGACGTTGTTAGCAATGTAGCTGCCGAAGAGGGAGACAGTATCATGTCTACAGCAACAACGAAAGCGAAGACATCGGTACTTAAAGGTCGAAAGGCCCCGACCAAAAAGGCCGCCTTAGCTCAATTATCTACACGGCCCGCCGTTGACGGCGCTAGCGATACAGATGATGCAAATGATGCAGAGGGAGACAGTATCATGTCTACAGCCACAACAAAAGTGAAGACATCTGCACTCAAAGGTCGCAAGGCTACGGTTAAGAAAGTCGAACCAATTGAGGCTCCCAAAGCCCCAACAGCATCTTCCAATCGTGGGAGAAAGAGGAAAAGTGACGACGAGATGTCTCAACCTGACCTTCCAAATCCCCAACCTAAAAAACGTACTACAAGGGCTAGTACTGCACAAGTTGTTATTCCTCAAGCATCAGCTGCACCACTACGAGCACCCACCTTTACAGACTTGCAGAATCAGGCAGGAGCTTCGGACTTGCTCTGGATGGAAGGGTCTCCACTAGAATCTCCACCCGGATCTCCACCCCCCTTGTCGCCACCCCAATCTTCAGTCGCGGACAACCAATTTTCAGACACAGAACATCAATCTTCTGATGCGGAGAACCAGTTTCCTGAAAGACCTAACACTCCTCCAAATCAAGGCTCTATAGCACCCAAAACTACCAAGCAATGGGAACCCGTAGATGCTGAGATGTTTTTCGGCGAAGAAGAACATGAGCATTTCTTGGAAGCAATGTCGAATCTCAGAACAGGAAATCTAACCAAAGCGGAAAGCCAAATGTCGGTGGAGCAATGGATTTACCATACGGCAACGGTTGCTCAAGGAAAGCTTCTTGATGAATGCGAGCGAATGGTAGCAGCATTCGAGGCCGAGGGCATGAAGGCGTTGTCTTGTCTGGAAGCAATGGAAGTCGTCTGAACTTAAGTTCAACAGAGTAGGAGTTTAGTTGTGATATGTTCAAATCGGACTTGGATAAGTCTCATTGGGAAAATGGGGGCATTGGCGTTTGAGCGGGTTTGTTTTTACTCTTTCGTAAATTAAATATTATATACCCCGTATCAAGACTACCAAATGACTCAGTTCCAAACACGTATTGAAGTTGTGCCTACTTCTAACGAGATATGTGACGCGAATATTCAATTGAACGAACACTTTATTTACAGGTTATTGGAACTTGAGTTCAATGAATTCATCGCTTGAACAATATGTACAACTTTGGGTATATTACTATTTTATTAACTCTATTTACTTTTTCGAAATCTCGTCGCTCATCTCAGTTTTTATACGAGTTATTGTGCCAACACCTCCATAGACCCTATTTGATAGATTAGTATACATTGTGAGATGTTTGCGCTCTTGTTTTATTTCACATGGAGGTGATGGTTAGAATGGGGTAAGACACCTACAATGCTGTGTAAACCTGGGCGACATTTGCACCTGCATTCAAGACTTCTAGTGCTTGTTTTCCATTCGTGATGCCACCAGTAGCGAAGATTACTTTCTGGTCATTTGTCTTATTGCCCGTGAGAGATTTTGCCTTTTCGGCGATGGTGGAGACAAGACCAGCGTCGTTTGATTCAGTAGTGGTATCTTGTTGTGGTGGTCCTCGGTCGAGTAGAGCTCTATATCTCTTGACCAAAGACAGTGTTCTCTCGAACATTGGTGGTCCGGAAAATCCTCCTTGTTCTTCAAGAACCCTGCTTTCTCTGGCGGAAATTCTGATATCGTCTGGGATAAGCTTGTCCCTTCGGTTTGTAGTATTACCGACAATTATACCGTCAACACCACTTCTCCAAACAGCTTCAACGATACCCTCAATTTGCTCGTCTTGATCTTCATCAGGTGATACCTTGACCATAACCCTAGGCTTTGTTTTCCGATCTACGGATTTGGCAGCCCCAACCACTCCTTCTAAGATTCGGGATAATGGTTCAACCTTTTGTAAAGTTCTTAAACCAGGGGTGTTTGGGCTACTAACATTGACTACCAAAATATCGGCATATGGAGCCAATCTCTCGACACAGTGAACGTAGTCTCTTTTAACGGCCTCAATGTCATCACCATTGGTATTTTTATTCTTGGCAACTTGTACCGCCAATAATTTCCCGTCCAACAAACTTCCTGGAGGAACACCAGCTTCTCCATTCAAAACCATCTTCTCAGCATCTTCACCTACACCCAATCCATTTTGATATGCATACAAACGAACCCGTTCCCTCAATCGCATAGCCATATCATCTGCACCCTTTGAATTGAGTCCATATCGATTGATCAAAGCATTCTGACTCGGTATACGGAAAACTCTAGGTTTTGGGTTTCCATCTTGAGCAAGTGGTGTGCATCCGCCAACCTCGACAATCGCAGGACCCATAGCAAACAAGGCATCTGGAACCTCTGCCAATTTGTCAAGCCCCGCAGATGTACCAATTGGATTTTGTAATCTCTGTCCCCATACTTCCACGCTCAAATCTGCCTTATCTGTATTACCGTTTCTGAAGCTTCGATCGCGGGGATGGAGACCGAATGAGTAGAGTGTTTTGAGAGCTTTGGTTCCTACATGATGGGCCTCTTCGGCATCGGGATATATGGCACGTAATGCGGGAACCACAAGCCATTGGTGAACGCTCGCTCGGGTATCGGTAATATATAGGTAGCCAAAGCCGAGAGCGAGAGCTATCGAGGTTCCAACGAGGAGATTCTTCGATCGGGTAAGAACTGGGGATGTTTCGGTAGTGGTTGATACGAAGCGTTTGGCAGATATACGGGATGGAGAAGAGGAGAGATTTGGTCGCGATGTACGCAGAGTGCGCAAGAGAGGGTTCGACATATTGAATGTCTGTCCGGGTACGAAGGAAATGGAGGGACGGATTGCTTGCTCACGGGGATGTTTAAAAATGTTGTTCTATGCGTAATAATTAATCTGGCTCCGGGTGAGTTGTTATTCCGTTCCGTTGGAAGCTATCCACTCCACTCCAACCCCACGATCTTTGATGTTTACCCTGAGCATATCAACACAACGAACACAACGGTCATGTTTTCATGAATTTAACAGAAGGTCTTTCTGTAAAGATGTTTCACGGAGTCAAGATCTTACAATTGATCACGTGCTAGTAGATTCGCATTGCCTTTCTGGCCACCAACTGACTGCTGAATACTGATTGCCACGAATCACCTGGCCAGTGATATTCGACATCAATTCCAAACATCGCCTTTTCGCACTCACTCATTCTATCTTCGACAATGATGATTATGATCCATGACGTGTGATTCTCTTGCTCAGTCTCTTGGGCGACGAGACCTTTAAATGAGATGGAGAGCAAGACCTGGCTCAGGCTCTATCTTGCTACTGTTTTGATTAAAGTTCCCAACCTTTTCTCCTATTAATGGTAGGTTTCTTGCATCGAACTGACTGGAAGGTTGGAGAGGGAGGGAAGTGATGTATCTTAGAAAGATCAAGAGCCTACTCTTTTGGCTGGTATCTCTTAGATGAGCGTTATAGAGATAAAATGAGAGGAGAAGTCTCTTTTCATTTGCTTCTCTCTTTTCTTTCTTCGCACTCCTCTCTTCTCTAATTAAAATATTACGCTCTACTCTGTATTGGTTCTCCTTTACACTTAGGCCCCCCTCTCCTAGCTTATTTGGATCCACTCGAGCATTATTCCTTTCTCTTTCAAGATACGTTTATACCTCTCATAATTTATGGCTTATGCAAGCTATTCGGCACTGAGCTCTTGCTCCTCTTTCATCCATTTTATTTCAATCAACTTGATTCAATATGGCGAATAAAAACTCAGTTTTGTGTTGTTTTCATGTACCGTGTGACCCTAAATTCAAGTTGTTGTTTCTTGTCCTGCCTAGTATGTGTGCCCAATGATATCCTTCACACTGTTCATCTAGCTGTGCAGAACAAATCAAAACTCAACTCAACAAAATTCGATATTCACTAATACAACCGTCTTAAGTTTATTGAGACTGTTCCACTCATATTCACTCCTGCGAGCATTGCGACCATTCTTTAAGGAGGGGGCTTTGCTCCGAGAAATCCTCTTCTTGTTTTCTTTTGCCACACAACTATTCTGAAGCTTAATTTTGTGTACATGAGCAACTTTTTCTCATCGTATTCTATCCCAAATCAATCAAGCCATCAACTCAGGTCTTATTAGCTCTCTGGCATCACAATGGAGAACCTACCTGAGGCAAAAGTAAAGGGGGATCAAATCAGAAGGATGAACAAAAATACAATTACGGTTGACATGAACCCAGATGTGAAAATTTGGCAGTCAAAGATACACGCACTTACAGCAACCCGATATGAAAATTTTCAAAAGCTTAGAGAAATCGATATTTTAAGGGAGGAAGCTCATGTTAAATACCGTATTTTGATTGTGAGTATTGATATTTGACCAGCTTTGAGAATTTCAATGCTAAATTGATGTCTCTTGTAGGAAGATAATATGGCACTTTTCAAAAAGGAGTTCCCAAATGCTTCAAGAGCTTTGCTGGCTGAATTTCGGAAAGTGGCTTTTGAAAATAACATTCTTGACGACTTGAACGTTGCGCGTAAGAAACAAGAGATTGTCGACACTGCCTCCCGTGATGAGCTAAAAGAGATGTACAAGGCTTTCAACAACGTTTGTCCATCACTTTCACAATCCCGCCGGTAACAACAACTGACATTGAGTAGCTCTTCCCGAAATACATTCTTCAAGATGTTCAAATTAGTCTCCCTGCTACTGATTTCAAGAGAATAGTAGCATTCTTCCGAAATTGTTCGCCTGAGGATGTTGCAAGGGAAATACCTACACACAAGGCGCTGCCGGGCTCTAAAATCTACAGCTGCGAGAAGAGCTTCAATAGAGACGACCTTCCGCCATCATACAGAGCGCAGGTCGAGCGCGCACGACAGTTCCCTGACGACCCGGATCGCCTTATCTCATATGATACCCCAGGAGTCACTGAGAAAATGCGAAACCCACAATGCAGAAAAGAAAAGGACGCTTTTACTACTACCTTGGAGACTGTCTGGGTTTACAATTCCGACGTAAAGAAGTATGAGCCGCATTTTCATCAGCAGGTTTTTCACAAATACTCAAACGACCAGGTCAATGGCTTAAGAAAGAGAATGACGATCTATGTTGAGATTTCAATCGTTGATGTTGAATGATCGATTACATCTAATTCAGATCAAAGAAGGCTCAGGGAGGACGATGTTTTACTCTAATTTTCAACAATTCGGTACAGTACAGATAGAGGTGTCTTACTCAGTCGAACAAATACGCAATACTAATGGCAGCACTTCCAACAGTCTTTTGTGTTAGGATCCCGACTACTCCGCATCGCATATGAAATCGCTATTTGGGACAAATCTCGCCTCACTACTTACTGGTTTGGTTGCATTTGTAATACGAATGTTCTAGGATTTATCTTTTTGGGGGGGGGGGGGGGGGGGGGTTATGGCTTGCACAAGACCTCAAGTCTGTGTTTTCTTACTTGCAGTTATCTGGCAATAACAAAAGATTAAAATAAAATACAGCTGTTTTGTAAAATTGTGATATGGTGACCGATGATAGTGACTGTGCCCTAGGATGAATGAATCACCCATCCTTATCTATATATCTTGTGGGGTGATCGTGGTGTAGCTTGATACATTCATATAAAATTGAGTTGTTCGATTTAAGGGTGATTAGTTCTGTGTTTTCTAAATATGATATCATTTGTACAGGTATCTAGAATGGTATTTACACCAGGCATCTAAGGGATAGAGTGTAGATTGCTATTATTGTAATCGGCGGTGTCTTTCTATCTTCCAGTTTTTTTCTCAATGTTTCTATTTATTTGACTGTGATAAAGTACGACAGAAAACTTCCGTCTAATAAATGTATTGGGATAGGCAATACCACCTATGCTGAGTCCAATTGTCCCACCCGGACCAACCATCGCAGACCAATGTGCTGTGCGAATCGCATCCAGACAATAAACCTATTATTTCTTACCCACTTCAAAAGTCACATCGCTCCATCCAAACCACTTCTCCATCCGCTTTGCCATTGCTCCCAGCATGGTTGCATCCACAACACGCTCAGGATGGGGTTTATGGAAAACTATCTTACCCTATCCAAACCAAGGCGAAATGGCATCAGGCTCGAATTGAAGGGCTGATCCTCCTGCACTTTGACTCGCTACAAATCCAGCATCGACCATGGCGTTAACGAAGGAATCCCAGGGTACTGTCTTGGTGCGCTTCTCGAAATTTCGGGTTGGGAACATGGTTTGGAATATGGCGTACGAGTTCTTACTGACAGACACTTTTGTGGATGGGACTTCGAGAGGTGGACTTACAATCGAGTCTGAATCGACAGATATCTTAAAAGGTAGCTCTTCATCCGTATCTGCGATGTTGAGCTTCCTGGTCTTGACTTTCGAGCAGACTGGAATCTGGCAGTTTTCTTGCTGTTGGCGGCCTCGATGCTTTTGCACCACTACTTGTTCTAGTGATGCAGTCTTTTTTTGCTTTTCTGGCAACTATCTCTGCAAGGATCTCGCTATTTCGTATATCAATTGACGCGATATGGTCAGGGGTACTGTCAGCAGAGAGAGTTGCCAGATCACAATCTACGTCCTCTTGCTCAAACCCTAAGCGGCGAAGTGTTTGCTCGTGACGAGCCCGAATCTGAGCCCACATCCTACCAAGTGCTACTCGTTGTTGCTTGTCCGTATCGAGCCATTGCTGGCTGAGACGCGTTCCGCTTGGCTCGGGTGTGTCAATGAATTCCTTGGTGAATTTTACCAGCAGTTTTTCAGCCTCGATTTTCCGATCCCCATCTTCTCTCATCGGAATAGTTCCACTGGGCTCCCATGTTCTTGTATCGAGGCGAGTTGCTTGGTACTGATCCTACAAATTATTCCTGATATAACGCCATCCACGACCATCCTCGACCTTCGTAATCTCATCAATTTCCCGCCTGACACCTCGAGGACGATAAAACCGAACCATCTCGAGCATCTGATTTATTGCAGCCATATCAAAGAACGCGGCATACATTATCTCGTCCATTCTGGCAAGCTCCTTCATATCTTTAGTTTGGCCGCATTTAGCCAAGTGTTCGTCCAACATGGCAAAGAGCATTGTATACTCGAATTTAGGCTTTTTCTCGGGGTGGACCAGATGTTCAGTGTGCTATCCAGGAAATGCTAACAGCGACAAGCAAAATTCTAGCCTACCTTTGGCAAAATCGGGAAATAACTTCAGATCTCTACGAGTGTGGTAAAATGCCATAGACTCTAGCCGTTGAAAAGTGCTGAATCTGAATGTATCACGAAGGCGCATAGGTAATATGCTTCCGAGATACTGCAGACGACGTTGAAGCTGGTCCAACAAGAGCGCTTCAAGTGCTCCAAGCAATTCATCGTAAACTTTCCACAAAGGTCTTCTTGAATCAAGGATCTCATGTAAAGGAGTCAGAAGTCCCTTCAGCTTTGGTATCTCGTCAAATATCTCACTACGACCAGAAGATGACTGAATACTGAATGAAGGAAGATGCTCCGAGAAAAAATTGGTGGTAAGGTTTTGAATTCTCTCCGAAATTATTGGTCATTTCTAAATTTATATAGCGCCTAGCGTACAGAGGGTCGGTTTGGACAAGCCAGAGGTGGTCCCCTTGTAATGCCTGCCTTGTCTTGGCGATATCTAATAGCGTATCGATATCAAATGAAGGCGGTGACGAAAAAGGTTGGTTTAAATAAGGAGAAGCCAGTTCTAAGGTATATCCAAATGTTCCACTTGACCTCTTCAAGCCTTGCTGAAAAGCCTCGTCGAGCATCGTTGTCTGATTCTTCACAAGAGAAGCGTTCGAAGAGCACACAATTTGCTCAACCACGGATCGGAGAAATGTAAGAAGATATGCCTGCGTTTCAAGAATAAGAATAGCCCTTGGAAAGCCAATTGGTGTCCATCTATGCGCTTCAATTCCCTTCCATTGCGTCATTGTGCCGTACTTGGGTCCATGCATTATGATGCTGTGGGAATTATAATCCAGCGCCAAAGAGCCAATAGCCCAATGCTTTTCAAGCAGACAATTGTCATATGGACCCCATTGCTCAGGGGAATACTTTGTACGATTATACAAAAGACCTGAAAGCCTCATAGGATCCTGACTCAACCCTTCCACGTTCAAATATGGTAGTAGGCAAGAAGTGCGGTGCTTGCGCAATTGTTTGCCTTGCGTAAAATCGATGTCGAATTATCCATCAGTACTGATTTTCTTTACAAAAGTATCAAGGAAGGATTGATTGAAATAAGCGTAAAACCACTGATGTGGATATAAGTCTGGATCGACGCTTCGTAATAGCCCTTCCGGTTTTCCGCAACTTTTCTTTTTCCATTTTTTCATGATTGCGTTCCCATTATTACTACATTGTTCTTGGAGATAGGCCCGATTCCCATCTATGCTTTGAACGAATCCTTCGGATTTCTGTCGAGCTTCAGCGTCGGATAACATAAAGCTATATGTGAAGATTTTCTTTATCTAAGATCCCATAGATCGAAATTGTTGGTTACATTCGGTACATTCGCATGGAGGCTTGAAGCTATGTCTGTAACACCAGAATACTCCGTCGCGATGCGTGTAAATTGGTTGGTACGTAGGGTAAGAAAGCTTAGCACGCCAGATTCTGAAGCTAGTCATGTCAGCAGAGATGAGGAAAAATCACAGAGAACGAGCTCACTCTTCCCGCGTGTCGTTGTCATCTTTGCGCTGCTCCTTAATCTTCTAGACCATACTGTTGATTGTGAAATTTTTGTCCGATGAAAATGGAATCACCAGAACTGCAGAATGCGCCCTTCTGCGAAAAGAAGTTTGTTTGTACTTGCGATTGGCGGTAAAGAGATTCTCAGACAAACTGGCAAACGAAGTAAAATCGGAGGTAAAAATTATCTGTTGTACAGCATTCCAAGCTAATAAAGCATACCGCGAAGAAGAAGAATTGTGGTAGCAGGAAGGTAAAATGAAAGGAAATGAGAATAAAATGAAACGAAAATCACCGCCAGGGAAAATAATAGATAGTGAACCATCATCCATCCTATTTGGGTAGAGAGAACAGGCCGAATCCCGAGGTCAACCAAAGTACACTGATAAATCAATTGCTAGCAGAACTACTGAATTTGAAAGCATGAAATTAAACTTCTCCCGTATGATATCCAAGACATCTTTCAAGAACAATCGAAAGGCACCCAATGGATTGCGGAAGAGCTTTGCTGGATGATCAACTGCCGCTGGTCTTTCCTTCTAGAAATGTCTATCTTCTAAACTCCACTTGCAATAGGCCACAGAACTCAAAGATGAGTTGGAACAATGCCTAGGTAGACTAGGTATGTTCATTCATCTAGAGTTTGTAGTCAATACTTACCTGTTTTGTTGCAGCTACAGCATCACATTCAAGTGAACAATATATCATCGTCGTTGTCATTTCGATGAAGTTATGATCCAGATCTTGAAAAGTTTGTGCGAGGAGACTTTTCACAAAGTAGCATGACACTGGCATGTTGCCTTTGTTGTGATCTTTCGATTATGAAGTTGAGCATCAACTAATGAAATACAACCTGCATGACTGTCGTTGTCATTTATCAGTCTGATATCGAGGAGGACGTTAAATTTAGTTACGGAAGAATGATCAACCGATTATTGCTTCGTCAGCATAAATTTTGGAGCGGATTTAATTGAGGCGAATTTAATTAAATACGACCTCAGACACCATTCATCGATCTCAACACAATATCAGTTAATACATACTTAGATAATCTTTTCATAAATTAACATCAATGAACATTTATATTGAAATAGCAATTTCACTTACTTCGTTTCATCCTACTTGAAGCAAAACCAAGGTAGGGATTGAAATCAAAAATACCACGATGGACAATGCCAATATTCATGTGAAGCATGTTGAATCTACGGCTGATGCCAATGCTCGTTCCAATCCAAAGCATGCCAAGCCTATTGATGATGCCAAATATCGAGCACAGCCTGTCGAAAAAAATTATGGCAAAGGGGGCTTCCATCCCATACATCTCGAAGATACCTTCAAGCACGATCGCTACAAGGTCATACACAAATTAGGACATGGAGGATTCGCGACGGCATGGCTTGCACGAGATACTAAGCGAGAAAGATATGTTGCTTTAAAAATTCTTGCGGCACGATTATCAAGTACTTCAAAAGAGGTTGACATGTTACGTCGGATGAAGTCGAGGCGAGTAAAGTCTTTTTGAATTTAAAGAAAAATGTTTCAATTCGCATTGCGAAACCTAAGGTTTCAACCGCAAATTTCACATTAGTGTCCCGTTCTATTCCGTACTTAAAATCCGGTTTCGCATTCAAGAGTCTTGCTTGCGTTGACTAATTTTTAATCGTATCAGTCCCGAGCATGACGGAAGATTTTACGTCATGTCTTTGCTAGATCATTTCACTCACAAGGGCCCAAACGGAGACCATTTATGCTTGGTCTCTGAAGTTGGAGGACCTAGCATCAAACAATTCAATTCTTGTCCAGGTGAATATAAAGGAAGCCGACGGTTGGAAGCGTCTGTGGCAAGGAATGTTTGCTGGCAGGCTATACATGGCTTAAATTATATTCATAGCACCGGCGTCGTTCATGGAGGTTTGCAATGCCATATAACTTCCTTCTTACTTTTCCATCAGCTCACCACAAAATTAGATGTTACTCCTGCCAACATTCTGTTACAGCTTGCCAATATCGACGAGTGGACCGAGGAACAAATCTATGAAAGACTAGGTGTTCCTCAGAAAACAGAGATCATATATGCCAACTCCAAGCTTCCAGTAACTGATTCTTCCTTTCCTGATTATACCGTTGCCCCAATCAACATGAAGGAGGTTAATCCCAAGTGGATAGCAAATGACATCATAATAATCGATTTTGGTATCGCTTTCCTCCAAACGGCCCCATCTTTTGACCTTGGCACGCCCAAAAGCTATTGTGCACCTGAGTTCTTATTCGGTTGTTACAGAAGTGCCGCTTCAGATATATGGGCTCTAGGATGTACAATTTTTGAGATTCGTACAGGATCTCGGTTGTTCAAATATGATGGCATTCCTAACAGGGACGAGATGTTGATAGCTGCAGTGAGACTTCTAGGCGTCTTTCCTGATGAATGGTGGGATGCGTGGAAAGAAGGTCTACAATGGTATAGAGAACAAACAGAAATTGATGCAAAATCAGCAGGAAACATACTCGATCAGATTTTGCAGACCGGTACACACGATGGTGATGCTCCTCCTCATCGACATAAGCTGAGAAATGAAGCGCTGGAATGCATTGAAAATTTCAAGGAGCATCCTCAGACTGATATGCTTGATGGAACAGATCAACTCGTGGAGATGGCGGAGAAGTTGAGAACCAGCGAAGCGGAGGCTATTCTCAAGTCAGCGAATCTTGTTGGCCAAGGAATATCTATTTCTTATTCCAACAAAGCCGAAAATGGTTCTGCTGCGGGATCTCAGTCGAACCCAAAGAGTTCCGAAGACAAGAGTTCGGAATTCAAGAGTTCGAAATCCAAGAGTTCAGACGCTAAAAGTTCTGAGGCCAAGAGTTCAGATGCTAAAAGCTCGGAGAAGACACCATCTTCCGAGGGACTATCGACAGGCCGATCCCCTAAAAAAAGTTTCACTAAATTTTCCATACCGGCAGAGAAACCCAAAACGAAAACCTCTGCCAACGTGTCCGATTCAGAAGATAATGAGACTCAGAGTATGGTAACTTCTACTGAGGTCGAACGTTGCGGTCCTGAACATTCTAATAGTTACCTTGAGCCATCCGGCATTAAGATATCTACTGCTGAAGCAAAAATTCTCGAGGACTTACTCCGAAAGTCTCTCAGGTACCTACCTGAGGAACGAAGTACTGCTCTGGAATTATCGAAACACATTTGGTTCTCTGGTATATCCAAAGAGGTCAACTAAGGCTAGCACAAGTTGCATGTTCTGTAAGTTGTTTGAAAGCCCATTCTACTTGCAGGATTGGTTACAGCTTTGTGATACATATATCGCCCATTCGTCCTATTATTAACCACACAAGACTTTTCATTCCAGTTTCGTTTTATTTATTATTGCTTTTCATTTCCTTCATTCATGATTTTCCATTAAGCACCAAGCTACATTATTCACAATTTATCCACGGCGATCTGTAGGGGTGTGTCCTGGGTAACGCCTATCGTGTCAACTTGAACAAGACGGATTACAGACCTTTTCATTTTGGCCTCCTTCAACCGAATCGCTTTCTGGCCATCTTATTTCTGTGCTTTTAAAATGGAAAGAAAGAAGTACCATAGAAATTTTTCGTTATGGAGGAACCGGCTTATGATTTACCTTCTATTACCAGAATGAAAGAGTAAAATGGTCCGAACGCTCTCACATGCGCAGCCTTTGCTGATATTTATTATTCTCAGCACTTCTATACTACTTTAGATTGTGTTACCTGTATCTCTTTATATTCATTCTTCGCTTCGCTAGCTATTCTTTATTTAAAGTGCTTTCAGATATCTCCTCCGAATATTGTGTGGTGCTAAATTGCAAGCAAGACGAGGAAAGAATTGAGGATTTCTATGACTGAAGGGGAAAAGTTGCTATGGGGGAGATCCTTCCTTCTATTTCTAGTTTTTGAGTATTCTAGGCAGGGTATAACACTACTTACACCTGTACGCTTCAACAATCGGACTCTCTTTGATATCTCCTAGATTCTGATCATCTGAACCGTGAAGAAATAGTATCCTCCGTCTGCCATTTCACATTTGCCTGAATAAAAAGCTTCAAGGAAACTACCTGTAATTAAGCTCTGGTAATCACTACCCATGCTACGTCTTCATATCCCCCTGGCTTCCCTTTTCCTCTTTATTCATATTCAACCATACATTTCCTGTTCAAATATTCAACACGAATCCAGGATCTTCCGAGTGTAAGAACTTTGAGTGAGTGAAAGGTCGCGACTTACCTGACTTGATTAACATGTCAACAATACTGCTCTGCATATCACTATCCCAGATCTAAAAGAAGCAGTTGAGTTTTAATACTGATTTTCAAGGTTTCACACCAATCCCTATTTATTTGCAATTTACTCCGATTACTATAAATCATTGACACCTCACCTTTCTCTTTCCCCTCGTCTAGGATTTTCATCACTTGCTGCGATTTCTGTATTGCTGATCTTTCTCCTCTTTCTTTTCAGAAAGCCCAAGATGTTTATGAAACACCCATTCATCGTTGTACTCAACCGTGAATTCATCCCTTTACTCCCTTTCCTCAGGCCCCATACTCAAAACAGAAAAAGGACATCACGCACAAAAATCTAACCAACCCATGAATTAACAAGATTTTGGAGAGAAAGGATCTAATTCCAATCCATACTTTCAAGAAATGATTCAAATAAATATCTCAAATCCATTTCATAGTTCCACGCACCTCAAATTCTCGCCTTGTATTTCCAACAAACACACAAATAAGCCAATCGAGAAAAGAAGATCCAAGAAATGCACCGCTTGATGTAAGCAGGCAGACAGGCAGAAGAGCTGTGCTAACCAACGCTCGCTTAACATATCATTTAAATCCAAATCCCACTTTCGTGTCCTCCCTCTCCTTTTCTCATCTCTCAAGTGCAACTACCACTCAACAGCCCATCCATTCTCTTCCAGAAACTCTTCAATTGCATGTTTCAATCCTAGATTGGGTCTTAGATCACTTGGAAGTAGCGGTTCTCTTGTTAGGGGATCGGTACAGCTTCTTTCGAGATGCTGAAGGATACTTGTGCGTTCGTAGGATTGGCCTGTTTTGGTCTGTGAGGGAGGCATGTTAGTATCTTCTCAATGGTGATGATGAACAGGGTCGGATGAAGGGACTGTCAAGTCAGGATATAAGATGAGAAAAACATACCACAACAGGATCGATCATAACATTAAAACTGATCCCGTCAATTGCCCAATCGGGCATTTCTCTCCTCCTCCCTTCCTTTCCTTGTGTTTCAACAAGTCTGAATACCCTCTCTACCTCTTCAATTTTTTTTTCCCATTCTCCCGTGATTTCTTTAGTATCAATATCCATCGCATCCCCATTCCCTTCCCCATTATATCCTTCCTTTCTTCCCCCTCCCTCTCCATCTCCCTCCTCATCAAACCCGTTACCTCTCCCAACAGATAGCCCCTATCCCTCCTTCTCCTCTCCTCCTTCTTCTCCCACCCCTCCTTCCTACACCTTAGTCCCAGCTCTAAGATAAGCGGCAAACTCTTCCCACTCCCCACTAGTCCTTTCCCTCCGATCGGCATATCCTTTATACAATGTTCCCTCGCCATTTCCGCCGCTTTGAGCGCGGAATCATAGTCGCGTAGTGCGTGGTATGCTTGTGCGATGTTATAGTATGCTTTCATGTATACGCTGTTTATGGGGGCGGAGGATATAGCTGCGATAGCGGATTCAGAAGAGGCGATTGCTTCGGGATAGCGGGCAAGTTTGAGGAGAGCTTTGGACTGGTTCGTGTGGAGGATAGGATTGAGAGGGTCGAGGGCGATGCTGGGGAGTGGCGTGTTAGATGGGGTTATCTGACATGACAGGGTTGGGTATATGGATGATGAGGGGTAGGAAGCAGAAGGGTTGAAGGAGTGCGCAAGACTAGGGAAATCAATCAAGAATATAGACTAACGCTTTACTATAAAATTGTTCAGCAGCCTCATAGTTTTTGTTTTGAAAATGATCATTTCCCTTGTTCTTAAACTCGAGAGCTTTTTTGGGATCGTGAGGTAGATTGGATCCTGCCATGATGCCACTTTACGGCGGAGACGATAATTGGACCGACTATGAGGTTAAGAGTCTGCGGCTAAAGCAATATAGACCTAGAACGTATAGATACTAGGCCGTCCAGTTTATTCACCGAAATGGTGTTTTTTTTCGATATGCCGGTATAAATTATTTGTTTGCGTTAATTGATTATGGGGGTTGATTTCAGCCTCGTTACACAAGAGGGCTGTGCTGTTGAGGATATTATTGAAACGTAGTCTGAGATGAACGAATTTGTACTAAAGAATCGTATTACGAGCAAATTTAATGATATTAATTTAGGATAAGAAGGAAAAGTAGGTTGTGTACAATGAGTGTTGGCATTGAATATTATTGGAAATGGTAAATGTCAGCCTCGCGAGAGGTTGGATTGGTAATTCCAAATTTGGAAGGTTCGAGAACTTCGAGAACAGCCTTGCTATGAACTTCTAGAGCTATCTGAAAACCGACATCATATATAATTTTGGGCGGTAACTGCTACATGTAAACGGCATGGAAATATGGTGAGGGTGAGTGTGAATGTGAAGTCTAATTCAAATAATCTTTTGTACAATTCGATATTTTGTCTACCATGCACTTCTTGTCTTCACTCCATCCTCCCAACCCTGGACCAGCGACACAAACTTTAAAAAGGCTAGAAGAAAACAATGTCAGCCTGTAGCCGAGTAAATGATATGTAACTGGCGTGGAACTTTTTGTTCTGGTCAAGAACTCGGTTCAGAAAAGGAGTCTGGACGGAAACAACTGATGTACACTTGTGACATCGGCTTCTTGACGCTATAGACAGCAAATTTGAAGCCTAACGATTTGCCATGGCAAGATCTTCTTTCTCCGAGCCCAAGAGCCAATTGCCAATTCTAGTAATGCCAAACAAATAAAAAATAACGTACGTTGTCGGATGCAGGAATTTCCTTTCTCCAGCGGTCACCAATAATAGGGATTTTCTGTTTAATTATGAGCCAAAATACTGTAATATACAATAGTATGTCAACTTACAACCATGATATCGTTTCGTACTCTAGGAATGTCGGAGAAGAAGAAAAGAGCAAAGAATCCAGCGGTAGCACCAAATCCTGCTAAAGTAAGGCCACTGCATGCCAAAATTAGCCAGGTTTCCGACTCAATTCTGCCATGCCGAATCATAGCATGAAACACATCATCCACATGTATAGCATCGTAGTTCCAAACTTCATACGGCCTGGCGTATAAATATCGTGCCCGTTCAAAAGAAAAAATCTACATACACCTTGGAAGCTGCCTTTGGGGTCCATCCGGCAATGTTTGGTTGAATCTTGTATCTGCGGGCCCATCAGTCTCAGGTTTCTTCCTTGAAGAATCGCGCATCGTACTTGGGTCCATAGGGAGACTTATATGTCGAGTATGAGACAGGTCCCTTTGGAGGAGTGATACCTGTGGAAACGTGGAACTGAAAGCGCAAATCGTGTCAGCAAAGTGTGCGGAGCGGTTGCCACTGGCAGGAGACACTCACATCGCCGTTGCTGCCCATTTTGAAGAGGAGGATGTGTGGTTGGTAATTCAATGGTAATATTGAGGTCGACGATGTATTCGTTATTGAGAATGTTAGTCGGCGGTAGCCGGAAGAATTATTATCAGCCTCAGGCATTTTTACATAATCATGTTTAGCATCGATGATCTCTCAAGATTTCAAAACCGTCCTCAGTTAAATTTTCAGAACATTTCAAAAAACATGGTTATATTTAGCGCTGTATTTACTCATCTACACACTGTCACAAGTATTAGAGATCAGAAGTCTTAGAAATGGCTCGAACCTATTCTAACATTATATTCGGTGCTTCATTTTATATTCCCAAGTGGGCGACATACCTCAATTCTTGCCTGTCTGTTGCTGCTTTTCTCCTATTTGAACAAGCGAACTTTTTCTTAGCATCAGAAATGTCTTGAGACTTGCTCCCAAAAATGCCCTAGCCAAAGCTGAAATACTCGAATGAGAGATTTCCCATATACGTACCGATATCCTTCTCGTTGCTACTCAGTCGTCCCCTCGCCATCCTCCTCCCGGAATCCAAAGGTTTGCGATGTGTTTTCTTTGGAGACGTATCAGGGTCATATGCTTTGATGGGAGTGAATTGGTGTACTTTGGCCCTGGTGGCCATGAATCATTGCTTACATTGACTCGGGGTCCCCTCGGTAAGCTTTTCTTGAACAATAAAAGTCATCTGCAAATCCTATTCGGATTGTTTTTTGTTATATTTTCATGTGACAATTCAGCCAATTTATTTGCGTGGACTATTCTCTACAATACTTCCCATTATCACTGACCCTTCCGTCCGATAAACAAACTTTTACCCTTCGATATAACTTCCATATGCCTTGTTTTGCCGCGAAGCTTACCTAGGTATTAAACGTGCATTTTGACGTTCTGCGTTGGCCGAATTCGATACGTCTGAAAGTAGAATAATTTTGATGGTTGGCATTGTTTCGCAGCTTCCTCACGCTCGGGTCTACGATTGTTCAAAGAAATCCCTTGCCACAATCAAATTGTTCTTTCATTACACTCCGTACAGAGTTGTGCTCGTAGCCTCTCGACGGCGCTTTTTGCTTGTACAACGACGTTTGTCATTATCATCGTCGAGTGGATTTAAGGTTAGGATATATTGACAACTAGAATAATAAACTATTAATATTTCCCCTAATGAATATTCTAACTTTTAACTACGTACCTGACTTTTCAAATCATCGGGTTCTAATTCGTCCCCGCGTTATTACTTTTTATGTCATAAGTAATCGTCTAATCGTCCCGCATAACCTACATGCATCCGATCGAACGAAACCTATTCCGCTTATTTCCGACATCGATCATTTTCTCTATCAGGAAAGAGCAATTTACGATTTAGATGTCCACGAAATTTGATAAGTCTGTGCAGTATAAACATATTTACCGTTAGAAAGCAGTCACTGCTAGACAAGAAACTAATCATCCCGTGTTCCCCTCATTTTCTCTTTGGTATTCCAGCTTCCATTCCTTGACAAGATAATGAGGGTCTGACATTTGATTCCTATTCAATCTCGTGACTTAAGCCATAAACACAACCAAACAAGGAATACCAGGAAGGAAGAGCAAGAGCCGAGTACACCCGAGGTTCAATCACAACACCAAAAAACAGTAAGGACGACCTTAATCAAATATACTTTAATTCATCGAAACCACCCGCGGGGATTAGCATTTACCATCGAGTTTTACAGCAATTTTACTTCTACAACGAACCTACCAACACATCTGCCACTTCATCGATCATACACACGATTCAGACCAGGAAGGGAATCCACTAAAATCAACCTGGAGACATATCCGCTTGGACGGATCTAATGTACTTGAGCGGGTCACTACATCAACAGCAGCCGCCTCCATACATTATATCGTCCCACGATTTCCCTCCACGCATGAAATACATGATCCACAATCTTCCATCTGATATCTCTTAATACCAATAGCCTTGGACTCCTCAAAAGTCAAGTAGTAACACGACAGCCACCCACCGGTCTACAAATACTCGTAAATTGTACGGCATACAACGACCTTAAACCGTCAACGTCAACATCAACATCACACAACCCACCTCGTCCAGAATGCCACCTCCAGCCCAACAGTCCCGTCCCTTTCTCTCAACCTTCCTCGCCTCCTTCCGCTCCTCCCAACTCTCTTCTACTCCCATCATAAGCAACAATAGCTCTTCCTCGCACCAAAAACCTGCCCACACACACTCGCATTCGCAATCCACACCTTCACAACCGCGCCAAATAAGTACCAGCACGAAGTCGAACGCTACATCAAGTGCTTTAAGAGGAATCGATCGAAATCGTGGAACGAACGGCGGAAGTAGTCCCGTGGGGAGCTACGATTCGAGTCCTAGCCCCGCTGCCTCGAGTTATCTGAATCAAAACCAAAATGTAAATGCGAACTCAAATATATCGAATCCCACATCTCCAACCTCAAGTACGAATCAGATCTCAAATCAAAATGCACCGTATCACACAAACAAGTATGCAGGCTTCAAAACATCAGCAGATAGAAGAGGAAGCGATAGTAGCTCGGAAGGCTTTCGAGATGTAATGGGCAAGGAAAAATGGTATATTGGGGGACGCACGCAGGGCGGAGAGGAGAGATATTTTCAGCTCGGAGTGATAAAGAGGAGAAGGAGTGGAGGCGAGATGAGTTTGGATCGATTGAGTTTGTGAAGGGGTGTGATGTGAGATAAGGAAAGGAAATGGGTATGATATAAATATCCCAACATGGTATGACGCTTAAGGTGTCGATTTCCGAAGATGATTCAACATTCAAAGTAGACTCAGCCACTTAAATGATTTGAACGTTCGAAATGGATGCAGGAAACAAAAGATACTTCTTGTTAGTTTACAGTCTGGACGATGAGGAATCTCGTGCTTGATTGCGTATCTTGTTCAGGGAAGAAGTGAGCGAATGAATGTGGAATGTGAAAGGAAAAATGTCTACAACACCACATAAAGACGGCATAAATTCCGGTACCTCAAGAAGATTGATGATAGGGTCACTGCTCATGGACTGGCGTTGGTAATATGGATATGGAAGGGATGTTGAATTATTGGAATCGGATTGATTATACTATATTACATCATATCATAACATATGGAACAGAATGGAATATGGGGATTTGGGGCGTTGGTGATATTATATCAGATGGAACTTGCAAGACTTCAACCAGACAAATAAATAGGAACCAAATGAAAAAATAATATTGAATGAATACTGTATATGAATGGGCTGGGAAGTGAGTTAGTGAGTAAGAGAGTGGGTGCGCGGGAAATAAGGAAAAAGGAGTATGGTCTTGGAAGCAGTGAGATGATATAGGATAGTAATATGTCCTTCAAGGATTATCTATATATATCTTACAACTATATGTACATCCTCCACGACAACAAAGTACATTCGCGCTCTAAATCGCCAACTTATTTCATCCTATGGTGTCTTAAATCTCCCTTCCAACGAACCTTTTAAACCACTCAAACTTCTCCCCCCTCCAGCTTCCACACCCCCAAAACTAAAAACCACCCCACCCTCTTAAAAAATGTCTACCACATAAACCTTTGCACTCTCCCCGGTTCCTGCGTCCACTCAAAGCCCCGATACAAAAATATATACCCCGTAACCCCATTGATTAAAAGGTACCATATCGTCTCGACGTATAAACGGATATTGATCTTGGGAGAGGCGGAGATTGTGAGGGTGGGGAAATGCAAACGCAGGAATATGAAAGGGAGGATGAAATAGCGGGGTTCGACGAGGGGAGCGGTGATGAGGGAGAGGGCGGTGGTGAGGAGGAGGAGGAAGAGTGTTGAAAGGGGGGTGGAGGGGAGTAGTGAGAAGGAGGTGGGGGTAGGAGGAGATGAGGAGTCGTGGAGTTTGTTGGGTGCTTCCTTTTTAGGTGATGATGTATATTTAAATGAGGATCCAGAAAGTGTTTCGAAGATCAGAAAGAAACAGAAAATGTAGATAGGAGCCAGGAGGTAGCGGATAAGAGGGTGTCGGAGGATGCTGTATCGGAACACGTAGAATATGTAGTGTCGATTATCGGCGAGGGTGAATGGATGGATTATGGTGTTGTATTTTATAATTACAAGGGAGCCGAGGAGAGACGCTAGGATGAGACCGAGGGTTATGAAGGCGCGGAGTTGGGTGTTGAATGAGGAGGTGAGGAACTTGGATGGATGGAGAATAGTGTCGATTGCGTTTAAGAGGAAGGAGAAGAGAGTCGGGATGAGTAGTGGAAATGAGAAGAAGGCAATGAAGGGCCAGAGATATAAAAGTTGTGAGAGGTGAATGGTAGCGACGTGGTTTGATTTATCGCCTAGGACAACGCCGCCGTTGATGAAGACGAAAGCACCAAATGTGATGAGGAGTGAGATGTGGGGAATCAACTGGAGTAGGATAGTCGGGAGATGGGTCATGGCGGTCCAGACAATTGAAAGGGGTGTGAGAATGAGATCTGGAGGTTGTTAGCTCTTGTTGACAGGGTGAAAAATATGGACATTGACGGGGAAACCGGAATGAAATAGGAATTACCTTCGAGACCAGCAGCATGTAGAGGTGGATCATGTAGATGCTCCGATTTCACAAGCTCACCAACTTCTTTTAGATACTCCTCCAATGACGATGCGTGGAGGTGTCTCAGAGATGGAGTAGCAGGACGATACGTCCCTTTCATTGTCCTCACAGCCTCCATTCCCCCTAAGAACACGGCAGCCCAGAATATATTTGTCTGTCTCATACACAAAGCCAACACACCACAAAGATAAAACCACGCACCATCTCTCCACGATTTGTGAATCTTCTTAGATTCTACTTGCTCAAGGAATTGCTTATACAGGTATAAAACCACACAGGTAGACAGCACATCCGTATAATACAACCCCGAAAAGAAAAATAGAGGAGGAAATAAGGCAATGTTTGCAGCTGTATGTAATGAATCTGCGGATCTCAACTTAGGAACTTGATCAGTGCGGTTTTCAACCCCGGTTCGAATAATAAGATTCCGACATTTCCAAGCAAGCATCATAATAGATGTTAGGGCAATGACATTCGTTATGCGAAGAAAATGTACATTGCATGTTGTGAATCCAGAGACTATGCTCAGAAAATGACTCCACCAATATCTAGTTTCTGGTCAGTGATGCTTAGGATAACATGTTGTCTGAACGAAGATCATACAATCCAGGTGGTGTGGTAAGTTTTGGATCCCAAGTACCATAGTCCCATCTACAGTATGCTTGAGCTTGTGGTATATGAAATACTTCATCCTAGATAATATGAGCCAGTGCATCAAATCAAGGTTTAAATGAAGAGAACTATACCAAATAAGGCTCAGGAACATTCTTGGTCACCTGATATTCCCAGAACCCGGCAAGAGAAGCCACAGTCAACGGAACGGCAAGAGCAGTCTTGAGACCTAGTCCTCTCCGTGAACTTGGATCTGATCTGCCTACGGCAGTGAGAACTCCCACGAGGAGAGTGGAAATAGCACCGGCCATGAGGACACCTTTTGGCGTTTGCGAGATGTGGCTTTAATTTATCTTATGATTTCGGTGAGGTTTTTGGTATCATAATTGAATTTTGGGTATCTGATCAGATATTAGCACAACATCGAAATCAGTAGGATATGAAACTCACGAAGAAATTGGTTACCGTAAGAAACAACGATGATTTTGGACCCTCGAACTGTTAAAACATGATATTCATATTGTGGCAGTGCAAGTGTGGCTGACCCACCCGCCTCCACATGGACGAAACACATTGCACACCATTTGTCTTCTCTAATTATGAATGTTTAAAATACATTAACAACATCTATCTACTGCGAGTATTCAAGTAACACAAAGGCAATAATCTAACCTGAAAACCCAGAAAGCCCAGCGGCATTCAATTCCGCGTTCCAACTATGTCTGTTTCGTGTTTGAGCTGCATCCATCACCAATTCATCGCCTTCATGCCCGTTGCCGCATAGTTCTTCAGATATCTCAATCTTAATACCAAGTTTCTGTATCGCTTGCCCAGCGCATCTATTATCCAAAAATAAAGATCCACAGTATGGACATGACCACCGAGAAGATCGCTATCTTGATCGAGCATATCGTCCTGGAATTTGGTGGATAGTCCGAGAATAGTCATTTCCTTTCTTGCATTGACTTTTGCTTGCTTCGCAATAGTCAATTGGTCCATTCTCATCTGAACAATGGAGATTGCATAGCTACATACAGAGAGTCAGTGTATACCTGATGTCTTTTTACGGTATGAAATACTCACTCGATGAGAGTGGGATCACGATCATCACATGTCATCATTTTTCTAGGTTTGGAGTTATCTTTCCAAGAACCAAAGATCATCCCCGCTGTCTCATACGTCCAACCAATATTCAGCAAAGCAGCCATACATAACGTGCTCTCTGGAAGTATGACGGGCGGAAGGGTGGACGCATCAACCGGTACGATGGTAACGAAATATTGGACTGATTGTTTCTTCGCTCGTATGGAGCTTTCTGGAACTTCTTCTTGTTTCTCACAATAGCTCATGCCTATTTGAAACAGACCCATTAGTCGGCGTACACAATTTTACGCATATACGAGACGTAACTTACTTAGAAAGGCCGGGTCAATTTTCCACTGTCCTTCAAATTCATTTCCCAAGATGATTTGCTTCTGTCTTAGAAATACTACTTCTTCGCCGCTGAGGCCAAAGGATGTAACTCCATCTTCATAGGGAGGAAGATGCATATAATCCCACATAGACATGTTCGCAACAAATCCAAGTTTTGGTTGCAAAAGTTGTGTCAAATCCAGGAGATTGGATTTTAGGAGGGAGTAGGCTCTTCAACTAGATTATTGAGCGGATTGCACTTGCCTAAGATGGGCTCCTGAACATTAAGTTTGGCCACCATCTCCTTCTTTTTCTAAACCATACTCTGATTCAAGGCTTTCAATAGTTCGGATTGAGGTATCTGGGAACAACTTTTAGGAAGACACGTTAGTAATGAAGAAGATTGATACGATTTTCGCAAAATGAAAAACCGTCTCATACCTTGATGAGACAAATTGTCTTCATATAACACAAAGCCACTCTTCAAGTTTACTGAGCCTCGGAAACATGAGATTTGGGACGGACTGCAAATTCTGACTTTTCGAAGCGAGAGGTGGTTAAAAATGATGAGGTAAGAGGGTCTTTGGTAGCTAGCATTTGAGTCTTTCCTTCTCTGCTGCAGGTTTGGAATGATGGTAGGAAGAATTAGCGGATCTGGCTTCGTAGCAATATCTTATCAAATCTCATCTCGACCAGATTTATTGCGCATCGCGGGCGCATGTAAGGTGTTGGGTATCATCATAAAATCCTATGCGTCGCTCTTCCCTTAATATTCTGTTTCTTGTGAATTTAAATGATAAATGGGACTTGTTACGCATCGCAGAGCCCTACAAGCGTTTTTATTTGATGCTTGTCTAAATGCTAATGATTGTTAGTTTCACTCAAATGTAGCGCAGAACCAGGAGGTAGTTCGTTAATCGATTAGCAGTCACTCCAACCGAGCAGAGTGCCTTGATCCTGTGAATATGAAGCACCTTCAATATACATCTTCCTTCTTATTGTCGATATAGAAGTTTTTTGTCACATTAAAATTGGAAAAATGACTATTGATGCCCCAAACGAATTGAACAATAAGTATCCGATGTTACAGTTTCGATTTCCCATCATATCAGGCCCTGTATATCAAATTTATCGAGTTACTAGGATCCATTCTGTACAATCGAACTTGATTAACAAGCAAGTCTGCACCTTTAAGCCTTCTCACATTAGAAGAGCTTGACAAAAAGCTCATCTTCATCTGCGCCTTTCCTCACAGGTGATGAGCCTCTTTTTCAACTTCGAAATATAATTAAGATCTCATTTCACTTTCCGCCCATTTTTCTGTGCAACTCTAGGATATCCTTCTTCCCAAATGCATCAGCCACATCCAAAGCAGATATCTCTATTCAATCCTCTTAAATCAACGCAGTGCATCCTTTCTCGTCCCTTTCCTTCAGTGATACACCGGACAATAAAATTTCTTCGTTAAATTTCATCATTTTTTCCTTGGTATCTTTATTCAATAAAAGCAAACAATGCCTTTTCGTCTCCTTGTCTGTGCAGTACTGAAGCATGAATTTGAAAGTTTCAATTTTGTAGTTCTTGGAATTTGCCACGCGCTCAATGATCGACAAGCGTTTCACAGGTTAAACATCACATCTGGCGCCATTTTTGACCAAGAACTGAATAGTGGTGTCAAAACTATCTGTATCTCTGGTAGTAAATTTGTATGCGAATAAGGCCTCAAGACATGATTCACCATTAGTAGAAATGGCATCACAATTGTCGTAAGTCAACTAGCAAACTCAGAGTAGCAATCAGATTATAAAAATGAAATTCAACACGAGACGTCATACCGGAGGGCTAATAATAGAGAATAGACTTGCGAAACATCGGCTCCATGATGAATAAGTAGCTTTAGTAGTTCGACATCTTTAGTTTGGGCTAACACGTGGTATACTGGGCCATGTCCTTTTTCATCTGTTGTGAACGCATTGGACCCTGCATTCAGGAAACATTGGATGTCCGATTTCGCGACGTTGTACGTGATATAAAACACAACCAAAGAGGAGTATGTCCATTGCTGTCTTTTGCCTCGAGATTTGCTCCATACTTTACGAGCAGGTTAAAGATTTGCTCATTAGCATGAACTCGATTGTCATCACCCCATCTCTCTGTAAGAACGTGTAATGCTGTGCTCTGAAAATGATTCCTATCTTGAGGCTTTGCAGAATGCTGCCGACGATCTAGCAATCGTGGTTCGGAAAAAGCGTTCGGATCTGCATCCCTAATCAATACTTGCTCTACACAGGTTGGATTCTCGTCCATCGTTGCAGCGTAAAGCGTAGTAGTGCCGGTGCATACACAACTTAGCGAGACGTTAGTGTCGGTAAGTGTGGCTCGTACCGCTGCCGATTTTCTATTCGTTAAATATCGCCACAATGCCTCCTCGATGCCTCTCGTTTCGAGGAACGGTACAGTCACAAGGATAGTTTCTGTATGTCCATTTGCGCACATATAATCCAGCGCAGCCCCAGGCTCACCTTCTCTACTCCTATAGCACACTTCCGAATCAGGCCGAGAATGATCATCGGTACTTCTGGTTGGATTAACACCAGCTTCCAGTGGAGCCAGTACGATGAGAGCGAAATTTCTGCGAGCAGCCTCGTGAATAGGCCTTAGGTGAGAATCATCTTCATTGTCGAGTACGGCACGATGCTGTAGTAAAAGCTCGACTATTCTGAAATGGCCACGTTAATCATCCCAATGTGGTAGAGTACGGCCGCCAGTGTCTTTTGAGTTGATATTCTCAGTTTTGGATAAAAGTAATTTTAGATAGCTACTCATTCCGCTGAACGCAGCCACATGCGCTGTCGATGGTATCACTGAATCTTTCGTGATAAATCTAATGCCCTATTCAAGTGTTAGCCATCTTCGAAGTCTATGCTTTCCGGCTTCAAATATGATGATACTGCATTGAAAATAGACTCGTCCTCGATATCATAATTATTCCCATGGTATGTCCAATTTCGGATGGCGTAGTCAAGCAAAGGGTGATCAAGCTTTGCTTTCCGAAAACCGATACTGTAAAGTGTTGCTATTGACCAATCACAGCTACACCTATCGTTTCTATGATCACATCTTGGGCATTTTACTCACGAAACATCGTTCGATATACTGACGGCGTTACTGAGTGTACCTGACTGCATGTAAGCTAAACAATTGAGAACCAGACATTCATGCGCAGAGTTCTGATCGAGAGCAGGGAACTGAGGAAACGACCCAGAAGGATTGTGCTGAGCTCGTTCGGAATCTAGAAGAAACTCAGTGAACGAGTGATGGATAATTTGAACCGTTTCATCATTCGCAATCTCAAGTAAGGGACCGCAAGCCAATTTTACAATGGTCTTGGCACTGGACGAATTCTATATATTATTTGCAAAGGACTCTAAGTTAGCAAGTAGCTTGCATATAAGAGAACAGACATAATATAAATGACACAAGTCATCAAATATAAGAGCTAATCGAGTACTCAGTGGAGGAGACCACCAGTGGATATGCAGACTGATGGGACACTGCAAAAATGAACTCGTGTATATCTATTGATTATATCTATTGATATATCAAATTATATATCTTCAGAATTATCACAACTGTTTATTAGATATGAAACAAATAAAACATAAATTCAAATATCAAATAATTGAAGAACCAATTTGTTAAAAATTTCGAAACTTGGGAAGTGTCCCGTCAATCCATGCACCCACTGGTGAACGTGCTTCAACAAGAGAATGCTCGTACATGATTTGGAAAGCTTCGATTATATAAGCACACGTACTTTCTTGCCATTTTTAACTGACCGCCTTTGAGCATCTCGCTAAGAGAAAATTTTTGCTAGCGCTTTTACCACTTTACCCCTTCATTTATCCTGCCAGGCAAAACTAAACGGGCTCGAGTAAAATTGTATGGAAAATTCCAAAAACATCAAAAAATGAATGAAGTTGCATGAACTCAGGATCACAAGTGACTCTCTGACGGGGAGTCGAACCCCGGTCTCCCGCGGACTTATCGGTGTTAATGACAAGCGGAAATCATGACCGTTAGACCATCAAAGATTGTTGATTTGTTGAGGAAGGCATCATATTCACAAAATATATTCAGATTGTTTATAGTGTGAGCGTAGAAAAGGCGTAGCAATCCTAGTGGGGGCTTTTGGGCGCTAGCATCTGAAATTGTGGGTGCACCATTGACCGGCGTGGGGGGGTGGATGAGAGGGATAAAGCTAGGATCACATGTATAGAGGAAGGGAAGTTAATAAAAGTTTGATATGCCAGATTGCAACAAGCCGAGAGCTATTACAAGTGTTGTTTTTGATGTGCTGAAGTCATCCGCTTTGGTTCGATAAGATTCTTGAAAGGGATACTGACAGATTCGCGGCGATCCAAGCACAACCACCCAGTACTAACAATAATGAAGAGGGAGAGGAAGAGGAAGGCGATGAACAATGAATTATGAAAATGTGTATGAGGAAGAATTGAACTACACTTCATTTTCCCAAAGTTAATTACAATGAAACATATAGAGTGAGCAGTTGTTATATAGTTTCGTTAAAGAGCGCTAAGATAGACATAAGAAGTCTGTAAGTTCCCCGCTGCAGTTCGGAGACAGTCATTCCCAGCCAAATGAATGAATGTCTGATTAAATCGCTGTTTCCTCAATTCTCCACCTTCCGTTGTTATCCCTTGAGTTTTATCTTAACATCATCTTCTAATCCATCCTAGACATCATTTCTGTCCTGTCGCACCCATCACCTAAGCTCCAGAGTAGAATCCGTAACTCAGAAAGTTGATATTTGCAACACAGCTTCCAACGGAAGCAGTTCCGTACTGGGAACTGTCACCTCCTTGATTGAGACCAGTATAAAAGGTGACGTGGTAGTTTGGGGTCAAGCTCAAGATCTTGATGCTGTGTTGAGTGGCGCCAAAGTTGCCTTTCGTAGTAGCGGCTCCATCAGTAAAGATAACGGCGCCACCACCACAAGCTGTCATTCAAAGGTCAGTTAGGGTAACAAAGAGGAAGTCACTGCGAGGTTGACATACAGGAATCAGTGTAGACTGCGAATTGAGTACTGCCTCTCTTCTCGAGGGCCATGGCAGCGTTAGCTTCGGCATCGGCGACAGGGAGAGCTGGTACAACAGCAGCCAAGATGGCGGTGATGATGCTGGTAGTGTAAATGAACTTCATTTTGAAATTTATTCTTGGAATTAATGTATCTGAAGGTTTCCTGTTGTGGGAGGCTTGATCGATTGGAGATGTGTAGATGTGATGTTCTGCTGGTAAAGTGATTCTCTAGAGGGGGACTTCCACGACCTCTTTATAGAATTTCTGAAGATCATAGCAAGGATGCTTTCGCCGTCGGGTCTTTAACTGAGGGATCTTGAAGATTTGAATTTTGCTTTCAATCTCGTTCCTGCAATTTGATTATTGATAATAGCTAAATACGTATTACTCTTTTGCTTCTCCAAGATTCGTTGCCGATGTGTCACCGGGTCAAGAACTGGGCGTGTCTAGTCCATATTTCCTGAAATGTCAACACGTTGGCAATGTACTGTTGATGCAGTGAACGTTTAGTCAACATAGCTGTAGTATATGCATATGATCGCCGGGTTTGCAAATCATGGTCAATAATGTATATTGGTATAAGACTAAGCGCTTGTGATTTTAGCCAGTCAATCTTGAGCACTAATATGAAGATTAGCAAGAAACTACTCGAAGCTGGTACAAACTGTGGTGCCATCGCGGTACCGTATTCCTTTTCTCATTTCTAATATCGACTTTAGGGGGAAACCCCAGCAAGTGTAGATTACTACCTATAGTGGTTAACCATTGAAAGAATCCTGGGCAAGCAAACACCAAATATTATCATTCTTCACCTGTTTCACTCTCACTTATCCTTAAAATTGCGAGGAGGTCTACTTCAAAAATGATATTTTTGATATTTTTTCATGTTAGAATCAACCAAGTAATTCTAGTATTTTCAAAATTTATTTGACATTCAGTTGATATTAAAAATCGGTGTTGGTTAAATGAATATCGAGATATCTGAAGAAAAATCGAGTTACAAATATTGATTTCTGATGTACCTACGAAATGGCTCATCTGAACTGCCTCGGTAGGTAGTAACTGTAATACTTGCGATTATTCTCAATCTGAAAATTGAATGATGATATAATCTGACAGGTATAAGATCATGACTCCACTTGTTCGAGGGTAAGCTGAGGTTTTAGTCGAGAAAGGCAGTTCTGCATCATCATTCCACATTAACTCCGATTATAAATTCTTAAATTCATACTAGCGCAGAAATATTATGCAAGTCGTCTAATTTGGATTCTGATACGTTTCTGCAGGGAAGACAAAAGCTTATTTCCACTTCCACGTTTACTCAACACTGACTATTCCCCAATGCGTACTCCGAATGAGGTAAGAGTTTCGCGTGGAAGACAACATTGATTTAATTTCTCAGCACTCTACGAAAGCCCAATACGAGACGCCATAGACCGATCATCGTTTTCAGATTACTATTGCGAGAGCACCATAAACCGATTATATTTCCACGCGTTAGGTGCAATATCTGAATTATAATCCGATCTGCGCATCGATTACCCCTTACATGCACATAAGGCATCCATAAATGGGCATGAACCTCGTCGATTGTTGACCCCGAATCGTTACTAGGATTTCTATCCGGTTGGGATTTATTACATTAGCCTTTGATGACCAATTTAGTGGAATTTGAGGGTTATATGCCGTGCATAAATAGCGAGGTGAGTAGGCAGTGGCTTGCTTACTGATTCTTCAAGCCAACACCGGATGATCAATCCTGGATCTAGAAATGTGATTTAATTTGCCTCTATTGTAAAAGGAGACCAGGCGATGCCCGGAATACATCTGCAAGACAAATGGAATGAGAACTCCAATTCGGAAGATTTGGAAGCTAGACATTTACAAAAGAAAACTAATAATTTCGTCGGTGTGATTCTTTTTATCATAGTGCAAGATCACCGCATACTATTGATCATTGTAGATTCAAGAGGGAAAGGGCCTGGTCTGGAAACTTGTGAAAAAAGAACGTTAGAAGTTGCCGCTGCATGATGAACTTGTAATCCAAGCCGAAGACTAAACGTCACAACTACCTCACTCCAGAGACACAAAAACACTCAACGGATCACGAACCGCAATTGATGTTTCTAGAACAAAATCCCAAGAAAGATCAATGAAGGTCCTTTAGGAGAAATATTCATCAAAGTGTTAGCAGTCTCATAATTTGCCAACAATCCAGGAGTGCATATTTGTCCTCTTCCTTCCTGTGACGAAACGATGAAGTGCTACATAATATAAAGGCCTTTGAGGCCTCAATATCATAATATTAATGACACTGCTAGATCCAGCACGAATGCCATGTGCACTATCATTGTAGGCCGAGAGTAGGATCCGGAAGCCAGAAATACAATAGCATGACCTTGGATTGGAGACTAAATTGAATGCTATGGATGCTCGATTACTATCGTGAGATGAAGCCAGAGAATCTCATCTTTGATTCCGTTAATCATAAACATATGAATTCCAAAGTGTGTCATAGTATGGTATGTTATAAAGCCCAAATATACCGTCAAGAGTCACAGGGAAAAGGTAAAGGTTTTATTTGGGGAAGTCTTTGGAACAGGAAGAAGAAACAATCAAGCATTTGAAGATAAAACTGCTACTTTGATTAGATATGGAACAGGTCATTATAACAGTATTACCTTCCCTCATTTGACCACCTCATCTCCTGTGCCGTCTGAGACGATGAGAACCAAAGTGTTGTTCGATGTCACAGTTTTCTGATTTTTTCGTGCTTGGTTGTGTAGTTCTACAATAAGTATGGTTCATCAAACAAGCTTCACGGCAGGTAATACATATTGGAAGCGAATAGAAGTAATATTAGTATTAGAAAACACTAAGAGATCTTCTATCTTTTTTTCAAAAATTTCTCGCCTGTTCCCTCGAGGATCATGCATACAATCATCTCGACCTATGGCCATAACTTTCAGATCAGACAGTAGAGACAATTCAAGGGGCAGGAATGTCTCCTCCTTCTTTTTTCCACTCGACGGTCCTGCGTGGCTCGATGGCGAGAGGGGGGTTCAATCTCCAAAAATCTCTGGCAGCAGCATACTTGGTACCTTCGCGGATTTCATGTGGCTTACGTCCATGTCTGGCGCGCCAGCTTTGATGTATTAGCTCGGACTCTAAGTGATTAAAAATGCATATCAAATGAGACTTACGCGTTAAGTCGGTCTCTCTCAGCCCAGGTGATTCGAAGGCGCCTGCGGTCCTCAGTATTACCATTCCTGTCTGGCGTAGCAAGGGTTTGTGGAGCAACATAATTTTGTCCCTTAACATGGTAATACTCTTCTTTTGTCATGGCGATTTCGCAATATGCAAACTCCTTGCGATGGTAAATTGACATATTTGCTTCACGATCCGCCTTCATGGTAAATCTTAGCTCGTGAGGTGCAACAGTCGCTGGGGGTGCAACAGTAGTTGGACGTGCAAATGGACGTGCAATGGTAGCTGGACTTGCAACTGAACGTACAATTGGTGCAACAGGTGCGGGAGTAGGTTCGTAATCTTCATCCTCCACTATAGAAAGTTATCAGTGAAAAGTTTCCATTGTCACGTATAATATAATCCTACTTTCTTCATCGGATAAACTAGCTGAACTAGGGGCATATTCACGATCAGGCGTAAGATGGGAGCGGTCATCTTCGATAGCTATATATAATTAGTGAAGGTAAACAAATAGTGGGTTGAATCGAAATCATACGTTCTTCCTTGACAAAGGGTACAACATTACGTTCTTCTTTGATAACAGTTGCAACTCGAGGTTCTTCTTTGACATCGGGTTCCATCTTACGTTCTCCCTTGACAACAGTTTCAGTCTTTTTAGTTCTTCTTGTAATGTAGCGATGACCACCAACAGGCGCAAGATTTGCAGCAGGCGCTTCATGCTCATCATGTTTAACCAAACTGGCACCGTGAACTAGGTTCAAAGCGAGGGTTATACGTTGGAGAGCAATTGGGTCATTGCAGACATGGGATCGAAGTCGATTATGCTTTGATTGAAGCTCATTGTGCGTAGTTTGAAGATTATTGTGCTGCATTTGAAGTTGATTGTATTGAGACTGAAGCTGTTCATGTTGCATTTGAAGTTGATCATATTGATTTTGAAGCTGATGGCGTTGAAATTGGAGATCAATGTTTTGGCCAGAACAAGCATGAACGTCTGTGTCCTCAGGTGGAAAAGAAGGATATCGCTGGCGGTCGGTAATAGGATAGTACGGATTCTGGTCATCCTCTTCCATTTTATTCTACCATAAGGCACCCGCTTTTTGTACTGTACAAAGTCAAATCAGCATGAAGGAACAATCAAATCAGATAAACGATCTTGAAGGGTTGATGAAGTAATGAAATATGTGGTGACATACTTGTTAATTGTTGTTCGAATTATTTAGAATCAGAATTGATTTGGTATAAAGTAAGTAATCTTTAAACAAGTTACACGGACCTCGAAGATTCCATTGTTACAACCCTTACCTGTTTGGAGACTCGGAGATGAAAAGTCATGTGAGCAAGACTAATTGGTGAATTGATAAGACAGGTGAGTTGCGGAGGTGAGCAAATGGAGTTTACCGATGGCTTGAAGAGACGAAAAATTGAAGTGATTGTCATTCGATGATTGTTGCTTCAATGTTGTTGATTCAATGTTGTTGAATGTACAGCAGGATTAGCGAGACTCAGGGGTTCTTGTCTGATGTTTGTAGGACTGGGGTAGCATTCGTAATGAGTACTCATGATGGCCTTCTTCAATCCCTCTTCAGGTTTAAACAATGAAACATCAACGTTTGGACTATTGACTTCAGATCAATTGATATCTAGGTATGCACAATGAATCTTCTGTGCCTAGAATCTTCGATGCTTCTCGGCGTTTGAACATCTGACATGTTACCTGTATGATATGAGTTGAGTCTCGTTATTTAGGTAAGAATAAAGAAGATTCACTTCTAATACTGTAGATGCAAACCTTCTAGTTTCAATAAAATTTAAGTGGCTATTTGCTGCTAGCCATAAAAAGGCTCATTCTGGTGAAATCCTTCGCAAACATCAATCCAAGACTACACACATTCTCATATTTTCTCTACTTCAATCTTGATTTCATTGCTTGCCAAGCATGCGAGTTTGATGAGAATTATCATGTCCAAGAAAGTGACATAGGCTTTCCAAATTGTACCAGGGACTATTGTTCAAGAAGAAATTGAGCATATCGGTACTAGAGGAGGTAATCTTTGTGGTTTATGTTTGGATGGATGATTCTGATTTCACCCACATTGTCAAAGGAAGAATGAGAATGCAATTTAAAGGAGAAAAAGTCGCCCAAGAGAAAATAATAGTCATGTAATCAGACGGAGAATGATGGAGTATAACCACCAATAGTATGTATAACAATCTGACCATATTCTACTAGTTCCGTAATAGTAGTAGTATTGCAATAATTCGCCTGCTCATTCTAAGGATTATAATCTATTGAGGCCTGTGTGTGCACAGATACAGTGCAGCCGGAAGATTGTATGGGACACACATCACAAGACTTTTGACTAACCAAAGTTATCCGAATTTTCACTCCGAAAAATTGCCCTTGGCCATTCCATTGACTCCTTCCATTTCAATTCACCGTCCCGGGTCAACTGACTCCAGATTGCCTCCACCCATTTTTCATGGCCTCTGATCCCACCCCTGACTCCAAGGCCATCGTTTAAACTACTAGGATTACTTATTTCTGCTTCACGACAAAGAATAGGCCCCATGATCTTCTGAATTGCTAGAAAATGAGCAATCAATACCCTCGCCACTTGATTCGTTTCATCTATAAAAGCGTAGAAGGTACCATTACTCATCTTACTGATCGCGAGATAGATTTGAACAAATTTGAAATACGCTATTGAGGTGTTAGATTGTCATAGCATATCATGTAAGAGGCAAAAGGGAGAAGGTATACTGGGGAAAAGACTACCGGATAGAGAAGAGGTTCCCCATTGATCGACAACGGCTAGGAGCATTCCAAAGAATTCCATATTGATTTTACTCCTCTGGCATAGATATTTAATGAGATTCAACGATCTTTTAGCATCCTGGGTGGAATGATTGGGAATACTAGGCAGATCAAGAAGTCGCCCCTCCATTTGTTGCCAATGATCTCCATCCCCATCAAAGCACATTTCTATCTCTTTTTCTTGCCTGCCGAGGAGAAGACTACCACGTAGAATGCTGCAGCCACGGAAAAAATGTAAGAGTTCAAAAAAGCCAGACAGATCAGATATATAGCAAGATTGAAACGTCAGCAAGTAGAGAGTCGCTTGGATCGTTTGTCTTTGAAATTTCGTCGTGGTCGAGGGATTGAGTCTGGCGAATAGCGCTGATAGCCCGCAGATGGCGAGTATGCGGTGGTGCAGTGACAGGGTGTGATAACTTTTGGTAGGACTTCCTGAGTTGAGTGTAGAATCAAAGGGGGAAAAAGGTGAATTGCTTGCAATATGGGATGCTGATAAGCCAAGAATAGCGTGAAGTAAGAAAGAATTCTGGAGATAGATCGTCAGTTAGACCGCTACAGTTCAAAAGTGTCGAGAGCAAAACTACTCACATGATGAGCCAGGACTGGGACATGACGAACCCACTTTTCCTTGCTCCCTACAGGCAAATAGGGATGGGCATATATCAAAAAATGATGAAAAATGAACATTTCATCTAAAGAGAATATCGTTGGAGTAGCTTGCAAGCTTCCATATGGGACCGGGCTTGGATTAAAAATTTGGCGAGACTTTAGGGGTAATATTGGAGGTGGAAGCGTAGGGTAGTTGCAAGACAGTTGATTTCGTGCACAATTTTGACACGAAGGTAAGGTTTCTTGACACTGGAATTATTAAGTAACATAGATTTTATGTGATTGAGTAAGAATCGTACTTTTACTTTACGTTTCTTGCAATTGTAACATCCACGTCTCGACTTTTTGTGACCTTTGCGAGGTCTGCGGGGCACATTTTGCTTCGTGTCGTTATTTGGCCATTCTGTAGAGGGACCTTGGCTGACAGTATTACTATCACCCAAATGATCGTTACTACAATCGACAACAGACTTTGTATTTATAGAGAAATCGTGGTCGCTGCTCCTGAGACTATTCAAATCTTGTTGCGTTGCACTGCTGCCTGGAACATCACAATTTGCGTTTGCATAGCGCTCGTTTACCCGTTCAAACAGTTCAGTTCCATCTCGTAGTCTTGTATAATCATCACGAAGCCATCTGAACGTAATGATGTATTCGTTATTCATTGCATGGGTATGGCCAATAGTAATGCGACAGATTGATGTCGCAGAGGACCGGTTCCAAGCGCAGCATATTTCAAGCCGAAACTGACCCACGTGACTTTCATTCATATCTTATCAGATAACAATTTCGCGGCTATTTTCAAATGTCGATTGTTCGAACACTTTCACACAAACTTGGCCTCCATATTTCGCGACAATCACAGACCCCAGGGAGCAGATATGAAGCCTACCTAGAAGAATGGTGTTTAACACTCTTCATTGAATATTTGTATCCACAAAGAGAACGTGATTATTTATCTAATGTATAGTCTAAAGCACCAAGAGCCTGAAACAGAAAGCTCCGGTACAAGTTTCTTTCTATTAAAAGCTGGGCGCGAGGCTTGTCGGATCTTGACGTTCTCTTATGCCAAATCCCATAAGTACGGAAGCTTATGTTATAGGGTTTTGTGTTGCGATTTTCCCTCAGTACCGGGCCGATGGCGGGTCCACTGCTTATTAGCAGGCTTCAGAGCCAGATGCAACTACAAGGAACATGCATTTTGCCTGTGGGTAATGTGGTGCAACCACTCAAGCAGAAGGTTGATCTTATCAGATGAGAACCATTGAAATATTCACATGAATCTTTCATCCTCGGGTATAAAACTCAATCAGGCTCAGGCGAGCTCCCAAGCTTTGTATCATACTGTCCGCATTATCTTGGTGGAAATTAATAAGTGTCAAACCAGGACGAAAAATGGTAGAGGATCGGAAGTGGACTCAAGAACCAAGGATATTTATCAGATGGAAATTCTCCTGCAAGGTTTTGGAACCCTAAAATTGTGGAACATGTTAAGTTATCAGATTGAAAATCATTGGACGTGGTCCGGTTAGTGTCAATTTAGCCACCACGATGGCATGATCACCGCAGTGAGCACCTAAAATCTAGTCAGTCTGGAAAAAATAATGATGGATTAGGCATCGGTCCCGATACTGGCGACTGCATCATCAACTAACAATTCAACAGGTAGGGATCTCGAGGGGCTGTTGCCATTTTATCACATGAAATGGCATGACTCTTGTTTCCGTCTCTAATCCCTTCCTTTCCCAGCGGAAAAATTGTACCCTGCTTTATCAAACTTTATTGTTAGATTACCTAAAGCTAATTGATGTTTTGACCGCCTTCACGATTTCAACTTGCTGGCTATTGATCGGACAAACAATCTTCAACATTAATTTCCTTGGTTCTAGAATTCTCCTTGACCGACTCTCCTGCTATGCTAGTTTGTTCTTCTGTTTCAACATCTAACATCATACCTCTCTCCACCTCTACCACCCCATTTCATGTCTCATTGCCCTCGAAATCCTTAAAAACTTCCCCAACATCTTCTACAATTCAGTCACCATTAGTGCAAAAGAAGACCGAGAAAAAGAAACAAGAACAAAAGCATAATGTCTCTCCAAACCCCCAGCTACGATCCCCCCCAGACATCTCTTCCCCGGCCCCATCCTCATCTCACAAACCGCGCGCGCGCATACGACATCATCTCAACAAACTTTTCCATCGCTCAACTCAGTCTCGCTATTACCGCGACGGTGAAACGGAGTCCGTTGTCGATCTTATTCCTGAGTCAAACTCCTGAGTTGGATCTTGGAGGCTTGAAAAATGAAGCTGTCTTCATGCAAGATTTTGCTACAAGTTTAGATCCAACTTGTCGATATACATTCCTCAATTATCTAAGTGAGGAGGGGATGTTGGGAGAATGGATGGCCAAAGGGGAAATGAATCCAAGTATGGAAGAGTGGACAGAATATGTCAGGTGGTGTGTTAAGGTTGTTAGGGAAGAAGGATGGGTTGACTTCTCTGAAGGTAGCGTAGAGGGAGCCGAGCAGAGAGGAAATGGAAGAGCCATTGATCTTATGGTTTCTGGAGAGATGTTCAAGGCGGATATCATTTTGGATGGGAGTGAAGAGTCTATGACCTTTGCAAATGAAAGCGAGGAATTAGACATGCTCCAAGCTACAGATGCGTTGCAAAACTTGTGCGCGGCGGTCTCATCTACTGTAAGTTTACCTTTTTCCCTTCTCCAGATTTTCTGCGTATTGTGCCTAACATGTCTCCAATAGAATTTAGCGTCACTCACAACACAAAACGAGAAGTTACTATCACAATACGAGAAAGAACAAGCGAGCAGAATGGTCAGAGCATTGTTGTAGATATTCGGGCTGGCTCGGTTATTACGATATTGAATGATAGATGGAAGGTGTTCAGGGACCTCATTTGATTCCTTTCGGCGCATTTTCTGGTGCTAATACCAGTAGAACTTTTAGATTTTGAAAACATCAATGTACATAATATGGAAACTACTGATGCTTAGCTTTGCCTTGAAACGTCTACGTTCTAATAATTTAGTACTACTTTTCTCTTTTACTTTATCATTCTGGCCACGAATTTCGCACAAATCTCGTATTCGAGAAGAAAAAAAAGATTCTGCCGATTTGTTTTCGATAAATCCGGAAAAGATACACGATGCATCATGTATGACAACGATTCACACATCAAGCCATGCATGTAGCTCAGACAACCGACGAGCAAGCTTCGCCCTTGAAAGCTTTATCCTGCAATAAGGTCTTGGCTGGGAAGCTCGAAGCTGGGTGTCTCTGTATCAAACCCCCACCTTCCCGATACCGCCGTAAGTGGAGCAGGTGGGATCGCTCCGTTCCTCCCCTGCTTCTATGTGGGGTGAAACTGCCGAGTCAAGAGTTTTAACTCAAGACGAAAGAAAGAAAGAAGGTAGAACTCGTCATCAGGGATAACATGCAGTGGTTGATGGAAGCCCAATCCGAAAGACTTCTGCCGGTTACACCAAAAAATTCGATGGCGTTTTTTTCGTCCCGGGGCTGTTTCCTATGAACTTGATCCGAATCGTGGGCAGGATGTTGTGAAATAACGAACGTATATACATGCTTAAAATTCTGGCGTTGGGAGAAAACTGATGTATTAGAAAGTCTTACGAACGAGCCATAGAATTTGAGACATTTTCTCTGCATTCCTGACATCTAGAAGGCTCGGATATTAGACGCCGCTTCATGATAGGACTAGGTTTCTCTGACTCTAACAAGGCCACATTCTCAGAATTGGCGATTTCTTTCATTACCGGATTGCATCTCCGTACTTGGAACAGTATCCTCGCGGAGGGTCGTCACAACCTCAACGGGGAATCTATGGTACCAGATCGCGTGATGATTCATCGACTTCGACGTACACTTCTCAACAGGCATAAACCTCTCAGCCACGCATTCAGCGGTGTGAAACTTGGAAATTTCGATGGAGCTCCGGATCGTGAAGTGAACGGGATTGATGTAGTTCATCATGAGTTTCCTGTTTTGGTAGCTTTGCCGAGAGTTCGAGAAAACATCTTGTGTAGTAGTATCATATATAAAATTCATGCGATGAAAATTAATAGGTTAGCCTGCTTGGCGCAGTGGTAACGCGTAGCACTTGTATTGAAGATACTTCAGCGATGCTAAGATCATTGGTTCGATTCCAGTAGTAGGCATGTGTTTCTTTCGAATTTTGGTAGTTTCGTACATTTTTGGAGATCAAAACTGACTGCACGCATTCTCAAAGTCTCCCAAGAAAAGTTTCTGGCTTTCTCCCCCAAAACATCTCGTTGTAAGTGGTCGGAATGGCGAGGGTACAAGGGGAGAGGAAAGTGACGATTATAATGCAATCCCCTTCATACCTCTAGACTAGCTGAAGAAGACAAATATCAAGTGTACAAGGACAATTATGAGAAAAACAGATGTACAAGAGAGTATTCGAGTACAATAGTTTGAATGCGTTTGATGTGGGGAAGTGGATTATTAACATACGGGGATTGTGGGGTCATCAAAGTCACTTCTAGTCTTGCTTTGTAGTCTATGAGCTAGTGCTTTTTGATTGGTATGTTTTTGTATTCGCTATATATTCATCTTGATTCACTCTCGACCCTTCTTTCAGATTCGTAGGGTTCCTGCTCTGTGATCGGAAGATGAATAGCTACCCCTTCCCTTGATGTCGTCGTCCTTTCGTCTCTCCACTAGAATTACCAGGTCCCAGCCCTTTTTGTGAACATCAACCATATCATCATTCTTACACTCTTCACTTCTCATTCTTCATCTGGTCATCTAGCTCCGTCATTTCCACCTAACCTCTCGCCCATTCTTGACAGCGTTTCCTCCACACTCCCCATGATCCATCACCAAAATACATTCAGTGACAATTGTATTTGGGATCCAAACACTTTCCGGCTTGATTTTGCTGGTACCCCTTATAGTCTGGGCAGGCTGCCACATGGCTGAGCTGGAGTTGACTAAATTTTGGGCATTTCTCGGTGTTACGCATGCCAGCGTGTCCGCAAGCGAAGTGTGTTAACAAGCTTGAACACATGGTGAGGTAGGTTGAATTAAGATATTCGCCAATTTGTCTGTGAGGGAATGTGCTGGTATCGACGAAGCTGGCGAAGTGATCGGGACTCTTGCTTGATGAGGTGTTGGTTGAAGGTTTTGAAGTTTGACTGCACTTTTTGACTTTGACGGATTTTGACTTTGACGGATTTTGAATCTTCGAGTTTCTTGGAGATGGAAAATCATGATTCAGAAATGGATTCCAACCTTGATATAGAGATGGCTGAGGGGGTAGCTGTATGTCACTTAGTACGGGAAATTGCAAATATTGAGGTGAATGTTTCTAATTTGATTTTAATAATTAGTGTTCATCTACTACAGCATACCGAGATTAGCAATCATGATTATTGGCACCTGATAGAAACTTCAGTGAATGATGAATGGGTTGTCTGCTTCACTTGTGTACGGAGTTTCAAGCATCGAAGGAGAATCTTGTAAAAGAGCGAGCACACGGATACTAACACGACATGTCTGCAGAGATGGAAATGCGACGTTTTTGATTCTATCTGTCTTGAAATCCCGCAGAAGAAAATACTTCGATACAAGGCATTCAGCCATCAGTGTCACCAGTTTCTAAAGACTCTCTGCATGATGGCTTCAAACCCAAGACTCTCATCTGTTATATCTCCATCTACCGGTCCTTCACCAGCTTCTCGTTAGTCTGTGGTTGTATTTCGGTTTCATCCTCAATCTTGTTGCCATCGGGTGCTAAGAAGTGTGACTTCCGTAAGACTAATCCCTCATCTTGTTGATCGGGCTTTGGTTCAAAAACCATGGGGGCATTGAGAAAGGTCACTTGGTAGAACGGAAAACAAGAAGGATTGCAATTTGCCTGCTGCTGTTCAAGGCATCCTTGTATGCGAATGGCTGTATACCCACATGGGAAGTTTGTCCACTGTTCTATGCACATCGCTGCCGTGTTTTGAGAGTTATTTTGATTACTTGAGAATCTAGGTCTTGAAGGCTGTGAAGGTTTTGGCCGTGGAAGAATTTCTGCAGTTAAAAAGAAAATGAGCAGTGTCAAAGTGGCCTCTTATAAGAGCAGTGTGGTAAAAAGTTTGTTTAGAGTGGGATTTACGATTCATTCATAAAAAAAATTGAGTGAATGTATGTTGAATTAAACATCACATAAGTAGCCATATTTGGTACTTTGTTATTAGGAGCTGGAACAACAATTCAACTAGTTTGGAATTCAGAAGAGGATCCACATGAATAATACCCCTAATGAAAATATCGTCATGCAAGTTATATGATGGGTTACAAATTATAACTCGCTCATTTACACTATCACTAGGCATTCATTTCATAAACATGTATTGGAGAAATGCAGGATTAAATCGTAATATTATGATATGATTTGAAAAGGAAGCTGTTTTTCTTTCTTCCCCCCCGGAAAAATCATCTGTATATACACGGGAATTCAACTAGAAGAATAGAGGAAGAACTGCGAATATAATATAGTGATTTTAGGTTCAGATTCTATTGCTATATTTTTATATCCATGGCCAGTCAGTGTAGAGCCGCTCCTGCCAGGAATTCCATGGCTTGACCAACTAATATTTCAACTCCCATCCAGGATTTTCTGCCAAAATCCCATCCTCGCTCCAATTTTCAGTTTCTCAAGCAGAATCTTGACTTTTACAACGGGCACGGCGACGACGTCCATCACCACAGCCAGAGCAAACTCCAGGGATTTCCACCACTTGTATTTGAAACCGAGGGCAATTTGGAGGACTACACCGTAGCTGTAGTTGTCTAATGCAGCCATAGATACGGAATGTGGCATCGCCGCATCCCGAGTAAACAGTGTTGCGTTGTACACACATGGTATAATTGAGATGTGTCGTGAAGAGGTATTTGAATTCGAGATGGGAATGGATCAACGGTAGTTGGTTTCTGAAATCTTTGGACTGGGACTTTGGGTAGAGATTCTCACCTAATGGTGTTGCGTTCGTAGCGAAAAGGATTATACAGTTGAGATGAATGAAAGACTGGACGTTAATCTAAGAAATTACGAGCAAAATTATCAGGTAATTGTAGATGCTGGAATGTTTGCAGCATGAGTTTGTGAATAGGGGAGTTGGAGTACACTCTGGTTCAATGACCACCTAGGAACCCCAAATTCAGAGTCATGGATATCTTAGCTACTTATAGAGGAGATCAGCTTCTTAGATCAAAGAGGCTTCGCAGCAATACATATTTTCTATCCTCCCCCCGAATTGCCTTCGTAAACTGACGATCGGAGGGGGTGATTACTAAATTTATATTTGGATCAAGGTAGCATTGCTTTATTTCAGTACATCATTCTCATCTTGTCTTACTGCAACCAGTACTTGGAGTATACTCATACTGTATAAAGAACAAAGTTCCATTAATAAAGGAAGTCGTAAAAATGGTAGCTGCCTAGTAGGTATGCTTGAATGCGGCGGCTATAGACGCGTAGGAATGACGATCCTTGATGTATGCTTATCACAGTTTCTAATTTTCTGCTTACTTTGTGATATTGTTTTTTCTCGGAATGAACAGCTTCCGACAAGCCCCAGCTCAGTATAACAGGGCGTCGTCGCCAAGATGCAAAAATATCCAGAATGCAAAGCAGCCTGAGCTTGATTGGTCGAACGCGATAAATGCCCAGACGCTACTTGAGAAGCTGATGATTGTAATACATTGCGAATATGGTATCACAACAGTTCTCGTCATCGTGAGTCATCTGCTACCACACCATGAGATGAATTTCCCTTGATCAAAGGCCCCTTCTTGAGGAAAAGAGGTATATTTTTGTCGAAAGGCCAATTTTCAAAAGAAAAAGGCTTCCATCATGATGGAAGGAACGCAGCTATATCATACTCTTGATGTCTCCAAAAAAGAAGTGAGACTTGTCACTTTGCTACCTGGAGGCCTTTCAGAAGATATTTATTGCACATTGACAACGGTCTCCTTGATAGATAAGCCATTCTACGAGGCTCTCTCATATGTTTGGGGGAATCTGACAAACAAATGCGATATCAACCTCCAAAGTCTTTCTTTTCCAGTGACCACCAATCTGGAGTCTGCGCTTCGGTATTTGAGGTATCGTGATCTACCAAGAGTTTTGTGGATCGACGCAATCTGTATCAACCAAGAAGATATACCCGAGCGTAACTCACAGGTTAAATATATGGGCACAATTTACTCAAAATCATCAATTGTCCTTGCTTGGCTAGGGGAACCAAAAACGAACAAATGCTTGACTTCAAGCTTCACTGCTGGGTGGATGGATAAGTTGATACCGGAAGGAGATGATGTTGACGAGGAGAGGGACAACGATTTGGTTTTCGATACATTCGAAAAAATGTTAAAAGATCTCGAAGCTCACTGGGAAAGTGATATTGATGACGTTGCCTCATTTTCAACCCAAAACTTACGTACAGGCGCCGGGATCATCCGGCTTTTTGAGAACCCTTGGTGGAATCGAATGTGGACAGTTCAAGAAGCTCTTTTAGGGAAAGACACCCTCTTGATATCAGGAAGGAGAAGCATATTACAAAATGACCTTTCGGCTATTTTCAATAGTCAACTTGCACATTCCAAGGACGGTTGTAATCCACGCAAAAGTGGGTTCATTACAACTTCATTGATGAAGATGAGATTTGTTCGTGAATATCGAGATGGCAATGCATCAAGTAGTCTGGAAGGACTTCTCAATATATTTGGGGAACGGCGTTGCTCAGATCCACGAGACAAAATATACGGTCTACTAGGTATTCTTGCGACTGAAGAAGTCAATTTCATCCACCCGGACTATAGCATTGATATTGTCCTATTGTATGGAAATACAGTAATGGATATAATCAATAAGGCGAGAAATCTCGATATTCTCAGCCAGTTGTGGCCAAGAAAGTGGCATTGCACGGGAATTTTGGCTGGTCAAGGCCCTTCTTGGATCCGCGACTGGACAGCAGAAAGACCCTCTCATGTTTTGGTGGATACTGTAAGCGAGCGTTACAGATTGTTCCCTAAATTTTCAGCCTCCGGCAAAAGTTCTGCCATAGTGAAAGAAAGACGAAAATTAGGGATCGTCATACGTGGTATATTTTTAAACTCTCTTCAGGTTCTCGGTAGACCAAACGATGTTGAAGTTGATAATGACGAGGAGATGGCCATGACATACAGAGAGTGGAGGCAATTGGCGCAGAGTGAGACTCAATTCGACCAGCCATATCCGAGTTCCTCGCGAATTACGGCCCACTCGGATGCTTTTTCTCAAACTCTCTGTATGTCAATAGCCTCTGATTCATCCCAAAGCAATAATTCAGCGAGCGAGTATTATTATAGAAGAGTTTCGAACGATTCGCAAGCGCGCAAAAATCACCACTCATGGTGGGAATCGGAGATCGAAGGCACTCCTCGTCTTGGAGGGAAGCAGTTACTGAATGCCGAAAACGCAAACTCAGATATCATTCGCTTCCATACTTTGGTCTACTTTGCTACTCATATGAGAAGATTCTTCATAGCCAAAGAGCCCAGGTGGATAGGCCTTGTACCTATGGATGCGCAGATTGGCGACCAGTTGTTCCTACTCGAGGGCGGGAAAGTACCGTATATATTACGTCGGATGAAAGGTAAGGAGGAATATAAGATAATTGGAGACTGCTATGTACATGGAATAATGGATGGAGAAGAATGGAATTCGGATAAGCTTGAAGATGTGATTTTAGTCTAACTCAACTACTATAAGCAATGATTGAAGAGATGACTCGCAATGCTCTCTTTGCTATAGCTCATTGATATTGAAACTGAAATTGCGCAGAATTTCAATCCTTATCATCATTGTCGCTCCCCGTAGCTAGATCCAAGGGCCAATAACATTGAAAGATCTCCTCCTCTCCAACTAGATTCCATTTTGAGCCTTGCATGTGTCTCCGCACAATTCTCACAATCCTTGCAAAGAATACCTCAAGTACATGAGATCGGCGAATCTTGAACATGACCTGAGTCGTCAGGACAAATTCCAAATAGAAGGGAATAATCTCTCCCTACATCATGCGGGGTCATATACGCAAGTTAAATTAATGCGAATGCGTGGGATGTGTACCAGGACAGTGGCATTTGTGGAGTAGTATCATTTATATATATGCAATGCTTATTGTGTGATATAAATACTGGGGATGATCTCAAGGAAGGTCCCAATAAAAGATCCTGGGTCCTTTGCCGACGCAGAAGATGTGCAGAACATTCAATGTCCAGTAAACATTCCTTGAATCTTATTTAGATTTTTGGACATTTATCCAGCCATTCTTCCACCTGTCTTGGGAGATACCGGCAAAATACTAGCTTTGCAAGAAAACCCTACGCCTGAGTCAAAGAGATCAAGATTGTGGTACAGAACAAGCAAGCAGAAAGGAGAGTGAAACGAAGACTATGCGTAAGAGAAGCCTTGCTCAGAGAGAACAGCACATAAGTATTTTTGGTCCCTAATAAAGATTTTGAGAGCAAAACTGATGAAGTAAAAAAAAGCCAGCATCCCAACATCATCCCATCCTGTTAGGTGGTAAGATTTCAGAGTTCCATTCTATCATAATGCTACACAAAACTCTTGACAACACATAGCTTATACCAAAAGGCGACTTCACCACATTTTGCTGAAAGCTAAAGAAGAAAAGTTACGTCCATCTCACGTGACATTGCAAATTCGCGTCAAAACCAAGTACTCAAAGCCGAGAAGCTTGACAGCTTTCAAGAGTTGTCAAGCTTTCCAAAATCTTTTCAGGCTGAACACACTTTCAATATCTCAACACCTCACGCAACACAAATCTCAAAAAACAAGTCTCCACATCATCTTGCAGGACGCCCCGGCTAATGTCAGGGGCAACCTTGCCCACCTTCCATGATAAATACCCACTCACTAAATCAACACCTGTCAATTTCATAATCTCTCCTCCGAATCCGGAATTTTCAATCTGATAATGTCAGTTTTATGGTATATTCCCGGCAAAAATCTTTTAGCGCAAATAGAGTGGATCGTTTCGTAACGCTTAATCTTATCAATCGATCTAATCAGATGAAAAATTTTACGTCCGGGATATCATATGCAGAGTTTGAATGCATATGATGGATTTGAGCTGCCGCTTTGGGCTTAGATGACGGAGTTGATGGGGATCTGGTGGGGTTTTCGTTTTTAAGACATGATTGAACGAATGATAGAGTAGTATTGGGGTATATTTCGGGGTTCATAAGGGTGGAATTTTGGGTCCCACTGGCTAGTTTTTATTACTGCATGAGTGACGATCTGAGATCTTTTCAATGGAGCCAAGTTTGAGGTGCAAAAGGTTTTTTCTTCGTGGATGATGTGATAGCTTTTGGGCGGTCTTTGTGTTTTTCATGCGAGAACTCCGAGTTGGATACATACTCCCGACGCATGAAAGGCTCCCTGGGGGTGAATGGTTGCTATACGACTCATGGTTGCATTCTCCCATATCCGGAAGCTGCTCGGTTCGAAGATGATGCTGATCTATAGGCGTACTTCACACCAACTCAATCCTCGTGTTGAACCCTTGTCTGAGTTAGTGACGGATGCAGTGGATCTCTGCCTCGTTACGTCACGAAATGCATATTGATTTGACATGTGGGAATTTCGTCCACTCCAGCAAAACTGCGCAACGATTAATGGTTCCGCTTCTTACGGAACTCCGAATCCTCATCTAGATTCTCTCCGACAAAGTTTTAGTCATGCCAATGCACGACTCATACCGTATGTTCTGTCCCGTGGGGCAACCTAGGCATTTGGCGGCTGCTTGGTTCCTGTATGCACCTTGGTTTTATTATCTTATCTGATCTTTTCGATCTATTCTTTGTGTGTCCTTCGTACTTGCAATTCAATTAGTAGATTTTCAGCTTCTCTTTCACCATGCAATCTCTCTACGAAGTTGAGAATGAGACTCCTCGTTTGTCGATTGTCCAGGGAGCGTCGAGTCCGCCGCTGTTAGCACTTACTCTAGGAGATTTGCTTGATCAACAAACAAGAATTCGTGCTGGAAATGAATGTCTAGTCTGCCCTTCACTGGGAACGAGATGGACCTATGGGACGTTACAGGAAGAGAGTATTGCCGTGGCTCGTGGATTGCTATCTTTAGGTATAAAATCGGGCGATAGAATTGGAATACTGGCTGGCAACTGTGCGGAATATATTTCGGTGTTCTTCGCCGCGGCTTATATGGGATGTATATTGGTGGTGTTGAATAATACATACACAACTCAAGAGGCTAAGAACGGGCTGAAACATGCTGGTAAGGCGGCTTTTCAGATTTCTGAGTATTACCGCTGACGAATGTTAGGTTGTCGAGTCTTGTTTACGGTACCAAAGATCGGGAAACAGAGTACCGAAAGACTTATTTCTGAATTAGGGCCATTGCCAAAGCACAATGGCACTTCTGAATTCTTGGATAAAGTGGTGATGTTGAGGGGTGCTCGAGATGGATTCATGAATTACGACGGACTGAAACGTCAAGGTCGAGCAAGTTCAATGGCAGAATTCGAGAGAGTAAAAAGCATGGTAAAGCCAGACGATATCGTAAACTTGCAATTCACAAGTGGATCGACTGGAAGTCCAAAAGCAGCAATGCTTACACACTTGTAAGCATAATTTTATCCGGACTCGAGGAAAATACTCTGACAGTTTTCGACAGTAATTTAGTCAACAATGCCAACTCAATCGGCGACCGATTGGCCTTCACACCTCAAGATATCTTGTGCTGTCCACCACCGCTCTTTCACTGCTTTGGTCTCGTACTTGGAGTTTTGGCAGTTATTACACATGGCGCAAAAATCATTCTCCCTGCGGAAACATTCGATGCTTCTGCGGTACTGCGGGCGGTATCAGATGAGAAGTGTACTGCCCTCCATGGTGTCCCAACCATGTTCGAGGAGATCTTGAGTCTCCCACGACCGGAGGGTTTTAACTGTGACAATCTGAGAACAGGAATAATAGCTGGTGCCCCAGTACCAAGACCTTTAATGAAGAGATTGTTGACAGAACTTAATATGAGAGAATACACATCCAGTTATGGTAAGTTAGAATGATCATGATGGAAGTGTATATAACTAACAGTTGACAGGATTAACGGAAACCTCACCCACTTGCTTTAATGCCTATACATATGATACCATCGACACTCGTCTAGCGACTGTTGGACAGATCCTTCCACATCTTCGTGCTAAAATTATCGACCGAGATGGAAATATCGTCCCACAAGGTGCAAGAGGAGAGCTTTGCATATCTGGATATTCGCTACAAAAAGGATATTGGAATAATGAGGAGAAGACGGCAGAAGTAATGGTTAGAGATGAAGAGGGGATTTTGTGGTTGAAAACAGGAGATGAAGCTTCCTTCGATGAGAGAGGATATTGCTCCATCACTGGACGTTTTAAGGATATTATTATCCGAGGTCAGTTATCCTCCCATCGTACGATTTTTTGATGAAACTAACCATCAAATAGGTGGTGAAAATATCTATCCCCTTGAAATCGAAACTCGTCTCGATGCCCATCCTGCCATCTCTCGAGCTATAGTTGTTGGAATCCCAGATCCCAAATATGGAGAAGTTGTTGGTGCATTCCTAGATATTGAAGAAGATTCAGCTGCGGTCAAAAAGAAGTTATCAGATGCAGAGATACGAGAATGGACAAGAAAAGAGTTGGGATGGCATAAGGCTCCTCACCATGTATTTTGGTTTGGAGAGGAAGGATTGAAAATGGAAACTCCAAAGACGGGTAGTGGAAAAGTTAAGAAGTTCGAGTTGAGGAGCGAAGGAGCCAGGATTGTTAAAGAGAGGGGTATGGTGCCCAAGCCTAAATTGTAGATTAAAAAATGGGCCTAGAAGACTGTCACTCAAGATTTTCGATTGGTTGTCGGATGTAAATAAATTAGTTTTGTATATATGGTAGTATGATCTTCATGTCTGCATTTTTCTCCGAAGTAACGCACTTGTAGGCATGGTATGGTACTAATAATTAGTCTTGTATTATCCCACACAAATATGGGGACAGTCGGCCTTGGGTATCAGATAAGGTTAATTCTACGTTGTTCAGAGTCAGTCTGTATATTCAAGCCAGTAGTCACCAAAGTTATTATGACAAGACTCAGTACTTGATTGTGGTAACGATACATAACCAAAGACGATGAAGTGGAGTATTAGCAGCTGGAATTTTATTGGAGACGTCGAAGAAGAATAAGCGCGAATGTGTCATCTAATTAGGATCGGACTTTAAAAGTGTTGAAGCTTAGCATTCTTGGCTTAGACCGTCTTTAATACTTAGCTAGATCTGCTCATTTCATCTGGACTCGCTCATGTTTGTATCCATGCATCGAGAAGAACGAGACATAGCACCTCAAAAGGAAGGCAATCTCGAGTAATTTTGATATCATACAGATACCATCAGGATTCCTTGGGGGCGATCCTCGAGAACTCTGTGTCCTAGCTCGTTTCCCAAATTATATAGTGTATCTCCAAAACGTTGCATCATCTCCCTCATCTTTCTGTTGAAGCTTCATTTCCGGGGTATAGGTATCCGCAGTTAAGCCTTGTTCTGCATCTCTAGCATCCCTACGATTATTCTCTGTTTTGTAAAAGATCATCATGAGAGCTGTCAGAACAAAAGCCAAAGACAATAGACTGATGAATATTGTATGTCCTTCGATGAATCTAAAGTTAATAGTCAGTATAGATAAATCATCGGAGAACCGAGAAACTGACAATAGAATTGATGCACTGAAATGGAATAAAATCTTACCTAGGACCATCCACAGAGCGATAGATAAAAGCTGCTACGATACCCCCGAAGTTGGCAAAGCCAACGACCATACCGAAACCGACTCCTCTCTTTAGACTCCCACTTAGATTGTTTCCTACCCAAGTGGTGAGAAGGGACAGAGTTGGAAAGACACCTACACAATTATTGTTATAAGTATGTGGTTTGATTTGTTTAAGCTGCTTTGCTTACCAAGAGCTGCAAGGAAAGCGCCCGTATATTGAACAGGTGTCTTATTACTGGATACAAGTAGTGCAGATCCAATTATGCCCACAGCCAAGAATCCTAGAATAAAACGGCCTCTCTGTTTCATTCTATCGGCAAAAAAGCTGGCAGAGACCGTGAAGAAACATGCGACAACGTAAGGGGGAATGGTCATGAGCTGTGCAGCATTGTTGGTATATCCCATATCTTTCACAATTGTGGGTAAAAACAAAGACAATGAATATATAGGCGTGGACAAGCAAAACCCTAACACCATATTGACATAAATCTTCCAATCTTTTAAAGCTTGCCAGACGTATGTTGAATTCCAATCATCAGAGAGAAGGTTTCGATCAATCGTAAGTCGTCTCATAACCTCTTTTCGCTCCGTTTCCGAGAGAAATTTTGCACTAAGTTCACGTAAGTATCACACACAACGACATGTATGAAAAATGATCTGGGAACTTGTGATATACCTATTTGGGTAATCCCCGATGGCCCAGTATGATATGCACCCAACACAAAAGGTAAGAAGCCCTTCGATGATAAATATCCATGACCATCCATCTTTACCACCTACTCCAGACATTTCGGAAATTCCACGGGCGAATAACCCACCGAATGCTCCTGCTGCTGTTGCCATAGAGAAAAATAATGCTATGCGAAAGCCGCATTCATTTCGAGGATACCACATGGTGATATAATAAACTACACCTGGATACAAGCCACCTTCTGCGATGCCCAAAAAGCATCTGGCAACTAGAAAGCCTGCGTAGTCGTGCACCAAGCCCGTGCATACCATAACAATTGACCAAAATAATACAATTCCCGTCAACCATATATTTGGACAAACTTTCTTGATTATCATATTGCTAGGAACGCCAACTGCAACGTAAAAGGGGAAAAATACAGACAACGCGATATTGTAGTCGAGGCCGGTCATGTGAAGGTCTTTTTCCAGTCCTTCGAGTCGTGCATTGCCAGCATTGGCACGATCAAGAAAGCATACTCTGCCTAGTGTTAGTAATCAGCAATTCTAGACAAATTGGTATATTATTATACAGATATATAGTAGAAAGAATTGGAATGAGACGTATGTCAAGCTTCCGAATCAACTGTTTCGTTGCAGCATCATCAAATCCTGTAGCAGCTATAGAGTCTCCAGAATGGGACTCAGACGTCTTCTCTTCCTTATAAATTTGAACTCCATCAGGCACTCTAGAACTAATTCTACTGTGTCCTTCTGAAATTCTTTCTTCCTCATCGTAAAATTGTAGTCCTGCAAAGACGCCCGAACTTATCCTGTGAAGGGCAGTCGACATGTTTCTCAATGGTTCAAGATTAAATTTTAGCTAAGAAATGAGATCTCTGGTATCATAGGGTTTTGATGGAGTATTAGTAGATTCCTGATATGTCATGAAGTGATACCATGGGGGCGCACTGAGTGAACATATGCGATCTCAGCCAACCAACCACATTAAAATGAGATTCAAAACAAGTTATACAACATAGCAACATGCAACGCAACAGAGTGCATGCGCACATCACTGTAGAAAAAGGGAAACATGACGTAAAAATCGTGAATTAGTATGCGGACAGATCATCTATCATTCGGCGTGATCTTATAAGCTGCGAGAATTTCACCTGCATCTTTAGTAGCTATTGAGTCTTTGAATCTGATGATATACACACATTATGTTGAAGACTAATAATAGACCTTCAAAAGTCGCGAATTCAACGATATTCTATGATTATTATGAAGAACAAGCACATGAAATAGAGTATCTTCTTTGCGGAGACGAGCGTGTTGAAGAGAGCTTTGATTTTTGAGATGCTCTTTGAAACTTTTAATTACGGAAGCTTTCGGATACAACGTGATAAAGACATCAAATGTTTAACGATAGACGTAACAAGCCGCTGGGACGACATGATGCAGATAAACTCATCCAAATGAGGCGAGTATCTCGAGGAAAATTCCCACAAAAAAGCGAATCAGGTTTCAAACTGCCACGAGAATGAAAAAGGTCCTACGTGAGATACTAGTACGATCGTGGAGCTATCAATATCTTAGCGACGAAAGCGGTTTGGAAATGCCCATACACAACTACGTCCTACTGCACAACAAAAGGTTCAGCTTGAATCTAATGTATGACAGGACTACACCATGGTCACTCTAGCGATACAGAATAAGATGAACCTTCTTTTGAACAACAATATGCCGCATCTTGATCATCTTGAGACATGTCCCGATGACAGTTTGTGCTGCACTTGCTGCACCCTTGCTTCGTGATTAAAAATGCTTGGAAGTTGTAAAATCAATCGAAATGTCATTTTTGAAGAGGCAAATAACGTATAGATAGGGTATTAGAATGAAAGTATGCAACGAATCATATCTATGATCTTCCAATTGAAGTGGACGTGGTGAGAAAGATCTCCTAAAGTAATGTCGTCCTCAAGCTGACTTCGAGATGGAATTAAAGTTCTGAGTGCCTGAGGCATCAAACACTCCAAGCTCGAGGCGCGCCCGCTTTTGATCGCAATGTATGTTTGTAACTCAGTGGAGTCAAAAGAGTAACATACCTAAGTAGCTCGATATGGCTTTACCTTTACCACCTGGCTTAACACCAATGGAGGTTGCATTTCTATGTGAAATGGAAATGGTCACAGTTGTCCCTCGGCAACGACTTGAGAGCCTCGATTTATTAGGTGTAAGCTACCCCGCCATTTACCCCTCCAACAACAGTAACCAAAACTCAAAGCTTATATCAATATGGTATCTATAGGGCAAGACAATTTCTCTACGGCCACCGCATCGTGCTCCCTTACCTTTGTGGCTAGCTCTACTCCTCAAGCGACAACGTCGTGCCAATATTATACCACCACCATGGCTTCATCCTCATTCCCTCGATAGAATACTCAAGATGGAGACCGATAATCCTGAGAGCTTCTCTCCTCCTCCGCCACTCGACCATAGCACATCGTCTGCAGTATCACCGCCATTTTTACCGTCGAATACTGCAGACTCAGAGCCTGGTTATTTACCATATCATTGGATTGATATGGGTGAAATTTTACTGGAAGCTGCAAGTGATGATATACAAGATCCAGATAAAGTTCGGGAATTACTCAGAGATCTACGAGAAGTGAGGATGGCAAAAATGAGGAGCAGCACATTAGTAGTAGAAGGAGGTGGGCTCACCAGTCTACAAGGTGTTGGCGCAATGGAGGTCAGTGAGGGACGAGGATTCATTACAGGTGTTATGGATGGACTACGAAAATTAGGAGCTTCTAGGGAAGTTTCCAGAAGGGAAAAAGAACAAGAGGGTACTGGAAGTGGGGGTGATGGTGACAGTGAGGATGAGGATATGGAGTTATGATCAGGGAAACTGGAATTCGCAACATTTATGATAAACTGCATATTTGATGAGCATCGGCGTTGGAAGGAAATCATGGCATATACCAGGCTTATACTGTACAATTGGATGAGGCGCAAAAGTTTTATGCCACGAGGGTATGATGTATAGGAATCATATGAGACTAGGTAATATCTTGTGTTTGATGGAATATTTACCATCGATCTATTTTCGCTCCTCCAGTCCCGGGAAATCCCAACACTATTGGATGCAGATGAATGGTCGTGGGTAGGTGGGATCAATTCTCAATGCCGAAATGCACGATGAAGTGATCTTCATATCATCCTATATACCTTCCTTGTTTGTTGTTTCATTGGCCACTGTTCAAGCGGAGAAATGCAGTACTCCTGCATAATCATGCTTATTGAATGCCAAAGTTGGCTCACCATAATTCTTTTGAGGCAAATTGCATTATTAAATGCATAAATCACTGCTGGATCTGAAAGAAGCCGGTGAAATCTTCGCATTTGCATGGCCACGCGCCCTCAGCAGGAGACGGAGTGTTGTATTACAAGCGTCTTCGCAACCATCTTCCAGTATCACTCCATTGTTGCAGTTATCGTGGTTGCCTGTTCTGCTGCGTCCTTTCCGGCTATAATCTATCTCCAATCACTTGAATGCCGTTCGGCAACTTACTTAATCACACAATGACTCGTCGAGTACGACATGCGAAAGGACTTATTTATTTGACATCTAATTCGTCAATCGGCAATGTGGAGTTCACAAAATGTAATGGAGGGTCGGCACGGAGTTTCAAATTTTGGGAACCCGCCGGGCTCAACAAATTCCGCTCCCCCGCATCCTGAGCTGAAACCAGTGGCTATAATCGATATAATATCGGTCAGTGGTGTATATAGGTTAATGATATCTTGAAGAATAAAATGGCCGTAGCACACTATATTTCCAGGAAATTCAATTCAATCAAAACAAAATGTATTTCATTATTATTGTCGCCGCAGTGGCCATAGGATCCCTATTTTACTTCCTCGGTTGTTGCATCTATAACCTATTCTTTCACCCTCTAAAATCCTACCCAGGACCAAAACTATGGGCGGCTTGTAGAATTCCCATGACATATTGGAAATTAAAAGGTGTTCTTCCATATAAGATTAAAGAACTTCATGATCAATATGGTGATGCGGTTAGAGTTGCTCCAAACTTTCTAGACTACAATTCCTCTGTCGCCTGGGAAGACATTTATGGTTTTGTGAAGGATCATCACAGAAAGAACTTCCCAAAGGATCTGAAGGAACGGGGTGTTCAGAAGAATCAAGGTAGTAATATGTGAGTCATCATTCTACCGCACTGGTTACTCGAACTGTAAGAGCTAATGTTTTAATTAAAGAATAATCGCAAATGAAGAAGATCATCGAAGATTTCGTCGCCTTCAATCACACGTTTTCTCCGACAAAGCCCTCACATCTCAAGAGCCTCTTATTCAAGATTATGCTCGACAATTCATCTCTGGACTTATCAAATTTTCTTCTCTCACTTCAGATAATGATATTAACATCGGTCAATGGTATAATTATACCACCTTCGATTTGATCGGTGATCTCGCATTTGGAGAACCTTTTGGTTGTGTCAAGACTGGAGAAACACATCATTGGATTGACTTAATCTTCAAGATCCTGGAAATAGGTACCGTGATCAATGAGGCAAGAAAATATCCAATTCTTGGGGCTATTGCGTTCTTTTTTATTCCAAGAGGTATGAAAGGTAGATTTGAACGTCATAGACAACTTGGAAGGGAAAAAGCAAACCGACGCCTGGATACACCGAGGGATAAACCTGATTTCACGAGCTATATTCTCAAGCACAATGATACGGAAAAAGGAATGACCCGTGAGGAAATTGGAGAAAATGCAAGCATATTGATTATCGCCGGTAGTGAAACGGTATTTATTCCTCCATTTCTCAAAGTTTCTGTAACTTGACTAACACAACCAAGACTGCATCTCTTCTCAATGGCGTAACATATTATCTCCTTCGAACCCCTACCGTTCTTCAAAACCTCACTCTCGAACTAAGAAGTACCTTCCAAACCCAAGAAGATCTCAGTCTCCATGCTCTCGCTTCCTGTAAATACCTCAACGCCGTCCTCGAAGAAGGACTCCGTATGTATCCTCCCGTCCCATCTACTCTTGGCCGTGTAGTTCCCGAAGGTGGAAGTATAGTCGCTGGTCAATACGTTCCTGCCGGAGTATCCGTCGGTGTCAATTTCATAAGCTCCCAACTTTCTGCGGAAAATTTCCATCTTCCGTATGAATTCCATCCTGAGAGATGGCTCGGTACCGCGGATGTCGAAGAATTGAAATCCGCGTTCCCGGATATGAAACTTACTGATCCGAAAATCTTTGAGGGCGATGATAGGAAAGCTCGTCAACCGTTTAGTGTGGGACCCGCTAATTGTATTGGGAAGAATTTGGCGTATGCTGAAATGAGGGTTTTGTTAGGGAATGTGGTGTGGGGATTTGATTTGGAGGGGGCGAGGGATAGTGAGAGTTGGTTGGAGAGGAATAGGATTTATGCGTTGTGGAAAAAACCGGAGTTGTGGGTTAAGTTGAAGAGAGTTAATGTTTAGGTGATGGGATGGTGATGGAGATAGGGATGGGAATGGGGATGGAGACGGGGATGTGGATGAGGATGGAAGTGTGCGATTTGAAATATGCGATTTGCGATTGTGGTTTCATGGCAAAGTCAAGGATAGGATGTCATGGCGACGAAGTTGTTGAAGATTCGTCGTGTTGTATGTTTTGATGTATATGCATCATTTCCAGAATGTTTCATTGGAGGAGTTTGTAGATGTTCGAGACATAGTTCCGTTTGTTATGGTGTTGGGACTTTTTCTTCTGTCTTTATATTATATTCGTTAGGAATAATTTGGTTTGTATGTTTATATGTATGTAGAAAAATGAATGCATGTATACACATATACATACACACACTCACCACCAAAAGCCTCACTACCTACCCCCTTACTCACTCACACACCACCATCAAATGCCCCTTTCATCTCACCCCCCTTTGTGATCCGAGATTATTCACTCCCTCTAATCGGACCACTGAGAATATTTATCGACCTATTCCTAGCTACGTAGTAAGTCAGCAAGCGAAGTACCATTAAATCTTATTCTTCTTCTTCTTCTTATTCTGCTATTGTCTCCTCTCTATTTTATCTCACTCTGTTATGAAGCAGATTCATAGTCTCGTGTTCTATTCCTTTCGTTTTTCTCTTTTGTGTTCGTGGAAGATAAAAAATAGTCTGAGAGGAGATTATTTTTGCACTTCGGAAGGGCAAGATATGTGCATACATATCCAAAACTTAAACTCAAGTCCCAAGCTCAAAATCCAAATCTCCAAGATTCAAATCAAAGACAGCCAAATCTCCAAATTCAGCCCCCAAACAATCCTCAACTCTCAACTCAATTCCCCTCCCAATCAATAAAACCATGTCCCGTACTACCAAAACCCGCTCGACACGTCGCTATTACTCTCCTTCTTCCTCTCCATTGCGAGACTCGAATCGACACTACTTTCCATCCTCATCACCAATGACATCTCTTTCTCCAGTCAGATATGAGTACATATATATCGATACCACTCCTCATCGCCCGCGATATGTGATTGGAAAGGTTGGAAAAGGAGGGAAGGGGGAGGAATGTTTTACTTCCAGTTCATCTCCATCACCACGTCTCCGAAGAAATCGCTCTGTATCGCTTCTTCGAACTGAATCTAGACCTAGCTATCATGAAGAATATGGCCAAGTATATAGTCGAGCGGATAGTCAAGAACCGAAAAAAGAAATAAAAACATCGATTTCTTATACGACTCCCACTCCCAGGGCTTCAAATCCGAAGATTCGACATACATATACATGCAGAGAGGACATTCCATATTTTAGATATCGTACTTCGGGTTCTGGGAATGGGAAAGATTGGTATGGACTGTATGGTGCTAGGGGTCGGAGTAGGAGTAGGGGTAAGGAGGGATGGGTGAGACGGGGGTGTATGGAGTGTATAAGGTGTGGGGATGGGGATTGGGATAGGGATAGGGATGGGAGATGTGAGGAATGTAGTAGATCCACCTATCGTATCACTTCGCCATCACCATCATCACCACCAATATTATCCCCCACAACCAAAACGACCCGAGTCCACATCAAAAACCTCACCGATGTTGAAATCGAAAATAGAAACGCCAACTACATTCCTCAACACGCCGGCAAAAAAGAAACAGGCGTTCGAGTTTCCGTAGAAAGGGAAGGAGAAGCAAGGTGTGGGGAGGACGAGAGGCTAAGGGGGAGGAGTAGAGCACGAAGTTGCAGTAGAGGAAGAGAGCGGGGAAGAGGAGAGAGAGAAAGTGAAAGAGAAGGGTGGAGATGTGTAAGAAATAGAACACCTACGCCTTATTATGAGGGGTTCGTTAGGTGTTGGTGTAGGGATGGTGGTAGATGTCAATGCAGAAGAGGGGAAAGGAATGTGAGAAGTTGTGAGAGGGGCAGAAAGAGTGCGAGCGATTTGGAATATAACTACATCTCTCCGAATTCAATACCTATCAGAGATGCAGTCTCAAGATCAAGATTGAGCGGGAGAGAGAGAGAACGAGAAAGACAGAGAGGAGAGAAGAGAGGAAGAGCGCCAGAAATAAAGTCAGAAGGAATCGTTGAATATATAGATCTTGATCGAGATCGAGATCGAAATTTTGATCTTGATCAAAGTCAAGATAAATCCAAATGGAAAAATTCAGATATCCACATCATATACCATCAGAGAGGGAGGTCTCAGAATTTCAGTAGTCGAAATCGAAATCGAGGTCCGAGAAGATCCAGATCTCGATCCAGATCCAGATCCAAATCGAAGTCAAGAAAAGAAGAAACAGAAGAAGAAGAAAGAGGGAACACTGAAGAAAGAACTCGATATATAACAAGAACAATTGATGTTCCTCGAGATGGGTCACTATCACGGTTGAAGTCGATGTCGAGAGCAAGGTTGAGAGGTAGAGATGAAGATAGAAGTACGAGTACGAGTAAGAGGAAAAGGATATATTATCTCTCTCATGTTTCTCATGTTGCTCGCGATGATGGAGGAAGGAATAAGAGTACGAGCAGAGGGAAATTCAAACGCAGGGACAGATCATCGAGCACTTCCACTTCCACTTCCGATTACACTTCCGAGGAAATAGAGCGAGAAGTACGAATTAAACGGAAATACAGTGTCAATGGTGGGTTGAGAGGTGAAGCGAGAGATCAAGGGAGAGTAGGGGGAGGAGAAGCCAGAGGAGAAAGAGGAAGTGGAGGAGGGAAAGCGAGAGAAAAGGGAAGGGGTGTAAGATTTATGATTTAAATTTTAAAGAAAAGAAAAATTCAAGTAATGAGTCAAACTTTGGTTTTATTCTCATCTTATCTAATTTATAAGGGAAAGGGATAGATGAAATCGATGAAATATAAGAGATCAGGGGCTTAGTTATCGTATATTGTAATGCTTTGTCATGCAATTCCTGTTACGATCACATACTAGAGCATATCGATAGAGGTCAATCAAATACAATAAGAAAGCTAAAGAGGAAAGAGATTCTCAAGGAATATCTTTAATTCTTATATAATAATAATCGCTTAATCCAAGCTAGCCTTGAACTAAGGCTAGTGTGATGATTGGCCAAACTAATAAAAATGGGGAAAAGCTCGGTCGCCTTTTGGTGTGTTTCACAGTACTTACGCCGTCAACATCCGTACATCTACCCCCACACATTTTGTCGCTCTTTCGTCCAATACTTGATTTCCTAGCTTGCTCGATGCAAGTATTGTAATTAGTCATTGAATTTCATGGCCATTCTGTTGCTTTGCTCCTATGGCCACTAGACGGCCTCATAAGAAGTCGCGGAAGGGATGCACCGCCTGCAAACAGAAGCACCTAAAGGTATGTAATCATGAGTTACGCAGCGCAGTTTGCCACAATATCCATATCTAACACGATCAATAAGTGTGATGAACGTCGTCCCAATTGTGGGAACTGTCATGATCGCTGGATCACCTGCACATATCTGTGGGAGAAAAAACCACTACCTTCCACCTCCACGAGAGAGAGTTCACAGCAGATGTCTGGTACTCATTCCCAAGCCATAGTATCATCACCTGGTGCCCCCTTATCACCATTTCACATGCCACAAGCATATAACATTGAAGCCCTCAAACTTCTTCACCACTACACGATCAATGTTTATGACTCTCTCAGCACTATTATTCCACAGCAGAAAGTATGGCAGACATCCGTCGTACAGATAGCCATGCGAAATGATTTTCTCCTTCGCGGGATTCTTTCTCTATCTGCTTTACATATTGCCCTTGATGGGTGCGAAAACCCTCAAGTTCTGGTGGCGGAGGCTGCCCACCACCAAAATGCGGCACTGGTAGAGTACCGGCGTCTCATAAACACCGGCGACATTTCGCCAGAAAGTCAACGCGCCGCCTTCTTGTTCTCAGCCTTTCTGGCCATGTCTGGATTTTGCTTTATTCGCGCAGATGGAAACTTACCCGAGTCAAACAAGGGCAGTCGCGGCATTGATGATTTCTTGGCTTGCGCCAACTTGGTCAGGGGCATGGTTGGCTTGCATAGTTTGTGGCAGGAAAACATCTTTTGTGATGAACTCTACGCTACCATACGGAGTGGTCCGCCTACAAATTTATACCCCGACATTGGCGGCGACGTTGTTACAGAGCTGCGTGCTCTATCCGATCTTGTTGCTCGCTGCGAGGCCGACATATGCACGAACACATCTAAGGTTTGCCAAGATGCCGTTCAACAGCTTCTTTATTCATTCGAGATTATCAGGGAGGTCACAGTAGACAGAGGCTCGACGTCGCCAATCATAGCTGGACTTATGTGGCCTGCTCTAATTTCCAGAGACTATCTCATTCTTCTGACTCAACGAACCCCTCTCGCCGTTCTCATTCTGGCTTATTTTGGAGTTTTGTTGCGTCGGCTCGACTCGTTCTGGTTCTTCCGGGGGTGGGGAAAGCATCTGGTCGAGACAAGCGCATCCATCTTGGGCGATTCGTACGCTGATCTCCTTGCCTTCCCGAAAGCGGCGGTGAGGCTATGTGATGTTGATAATCGGTGCAGCCTCGAACAAACTCCAAAGTCCAGCCTTTGAGTAAGGGTCAAGGTCAAATTGCCATACGGGGTCAGCTTTCTCCAAATTAATTTTTCGGGCATTATACAGTAGAACCTGGTTATACTGATTCACAAAATTCGATCAACAATTATCGGTATATATGTGACTAATTCAGTCTTATACGTGAACAAATTAGTCTCGATAGTCCCGGATTTTTCTTTATAAAAAATGGTTAGGTCATAAAAGCTTTTCAGATTTTTTGATTATTTTCATTGTCACATTTATATCAATATTGACAAGAGGTCTCTTGGTGTATTGTAGTGCACAAATATATACCGGTATAACTCTATAGGTATATTCAATATCGACATAATCGGGTTTTACCATAGTTACAGCTATATTCAATCTCGCTCTACATCTTTGCTTCGCATCTATGCTACAAGATATATCATTGTCGCCAAAAAGCTACAATTCATCAATCCGCCAGGAATTCCAGCTATCCCTCTTCAGACTTCAATATCCTGAACCCCGGCTACGCAAAGACATGCCCGTGCTTCCGTGCAAGGTCGCCTTGTCTCCCATGACATCGGATGGGTGGAAAATGTTGAGTATCACCATTACAAAAAGCATCAACGTTGCGTCGAAGATGTAAGCGAAAGCCTCATGCGACAGTAGATACCCGTCGTTTCCACCAGCATACTCGATCAAGCGGAAAGCCGAACGGATCAGGATCAGTGCGCTCGTGATGTACAAAACGTACAGCAGAGCCTCCCAGTTCTTGTTCTTCATCATGTATTGAACGGACATTCTCATCGGCGCGGTATTTGCGGTTCTCTGGAATCGACGATGGAAAATAGTCGCGGTGAATATGAAGACGCTGAAGAAGGCAAGCTGGATGGCAAGACCCGCGATCGTAATATGCTCTCCGGTCGCCAAAGCGCTAGCGGTTCCGCTAGCCATAATTCCTCCACCTGTATCAAATCACCTCTCGATCAGTATGTAGATTCCTCACTCACTATCGACATTCGGGGGAGGGGGACCCGAGCACACAGAACAAACATACCGGCGGCTTGACTCAAAAAGGCGATGACATCTCCAATGACGAAAACCTTGGTCATCCACTTTTTGCGGATGGGCGACAGGTCTTCGGCATCGAGTGCGACGATCAGTCGTCCGAGCACCATGTATATCGAGGCGGCGAAGAGCGCCGGTGCGAGCAGGATCAGAATCGTGGTGATGCTATAGATGGGAATGGATTCTTTGTTGGAATGCGCCATGATTCGGAAGATGTATCCGACGACCTCGACTATTTGCGCATTGCATGAGATTGCGATCTTGAATGGGGGACGCGGGGCTGGAACGAGATGCAGATGAGATGAAGAAAGGAGAAATCAGACATACAAGTACCGCCGATAACAAGAGGGGTAAAGTACCATGATCGGTTCCGGATCATCTGGTATACGTGATACAACATCGTAGCTGCAAAGGCGATTAGGAAAATCACGGCCGCTGCTATGTTCGGCGTGTAGCGGTAAAGCTTGTAGACTGGATTGTCTGTCGGGACTGGGGAGTCGGACATTTTCGCTGTTGGTCGTTGGAGGGAGGACGGCGCCTTTGTGTATGTTTCTGGAAGAAAGGGTTTGAGGAGCGAATCGCGGTAGAGCGAGATGAAAAATAAATGGGGTTTTATTATATATCCAATACACACTACAGTACAAATAGACGTCTGCGCACTTGTAGTATGGTATAGTATAGTATTACTCAAGACCCCAAATCGATAAAGTAAAAACAAACATATAGATTTAGATACAGAAGAATGCTCAATATGATAACCAGACCGACAGGTAGGAAACGCAAACGACGAGAAGGCACATCCATACATACATACATACATATATGTATGCACATGAAAAACACACAGCCCCTCCCCACAACCGAGCGACCCAACGCAGCACCTTTACGACACGATACGACTCGATGGGGAAGAATGTTCCGGCTGGGATGGGCAATCCTTTCTTTTCTTTGCTCGTCCCCAAATTCGAGTTTCTTGATTGGGTTGGTTTGATTGGGTTGGGTTGGCGCATGCTTGCTTGCTTGGAGCGTGGTAGTCGTGTGAGGTGCTTGGCGGGCAGGATATCTATCCGTATCCATATTTTTGATTTAAACGAGTACGGCCGAATGGGGTTTAGCGCGAGCGTAGTGCTTTAACGTTAGTAAGTAAGTGGAGGGGAGGGGAGGGGGGCTTGACTCGATTCGGCTGGAGCCGAATGATTCTTGATTCTTGGGTTTGGGTTTGAGATGGAGATGGGGATGGCAGAGGAGAGAAAGAAGAAAGAAGAAATGGAAAGATGAGGTGCGTGTTTCGGGTTGAAACTTGGATTGAAATAATTTTCTGATGTGATATGGGGAGATGTGTAGGAGGTGAGTGTAATCTTATAATCCTGAATATGTAAATAGATTTGCCATCATCTTGTTATCTGTTATATGTATACCTATCTACCTACCTACCTACCTACCTACTCAATTCGAAGACTACATTACTACAAATCGAGTTTGTATTTATATTTATATTTATAGATAGATAGATACATTCATATAAAGAAGATTCTACTTTCTCAAGTATATATATGCATACGTATATTTATATACTTATTTACACCCAAGCTCACGTCAGTATATCTGTTATATCATTCTGATTTTGAGATTTAGGGATTTATGTATTCATTATCCTAATTTTCCCAACCTATCCATGACCCAATCCAACCCAATGCGTCCTAATCAATCCCATCGTATCCTATATCATTCTTGCTCCCTATCACTTTATCCCCCTCACTTTCTCTCCCCTCTTCTCCCCTAATTGTCATCCACTATCTACATTACATACATTCCCCTATCCCACTCTCCCTTTCACCTTTTCCCATTCCCCTTCCATCCTTTCAGAAATAAAAAGCAACAACCATGGTATCTCCCAACGTCCCAATTCCCATCTCTCAAAAAAGAAGAAAAAAAAGAAAAGAAAAAAAAAAGGCAAAACACCCCCATTTCTACAACCCCCCTCTCGCCCTCCTCATCCATCCCCATCTCCCCATCTCCCCATCTCCCCATCTCCCCATCTCCCCATCTCCCCATCTCTCCATCAAATCAAATCAAATCAAATCAAATCATCTCATCGTTAAATTCGCTCAATGCAAAGACGCACTTAATCTAAACCAAACCAACCCAAACCAAACTAGGTAATCCAGCCAAAGTAAAGCAAAGCAAGCTAGAAAGCAAACTAGAAACAAACGCCGTTTACCAAATCCTAATCCCAATTCTGTCCATGATTGATGAATAATTCATTCATCCAACTCCATATAAACAAAGAATTAGAAAGGATGAGATGAGCGAGCAAACGGCAGACAAGCAAACAGCAATCTGTGCTATTCGTAATGTGCGAATGCCATGTTCATCCAGATCAGATCAACATCAATTCCCAACGCCTTTCATCTGTTCATTTCATCTGTATGTGCAAATTCCTCTCCACGCATACATATATGCATATCTCCCTTCCCCCCAATTACCATCCCCATTTCCTCCACTCGCAACATACATGCATACCCCCCTATTACCATCTACACCCCCACAACCTCAACCTCCATTCCACCCTAATAAACATCCTCATCATCAACCTCCATATCCTCGATTTTCGTTCCCAACGCCATATTACCCTGTCTAATCAATTCCTTCATCTGTCTATCAAACTTCCTCATCATCTCATCCTGTTCCCTTTCCTCTTTCAATTGTTTCGCCTTCCATGCTTTGGCTTCTCTTGCTGCTGGACTTTCATTTGAATTTGGTCCTGTTTTTGGACTATTCGGTGTCCAACGAGGAATGCGTGATCCTGCTGGTGAAGCTGTGCGTGGAATTTGAGAAGAACTAGGACGAGTGGGAGTGGAATAATTTGTACCACGCTCATAATTTGATAGAGTGGGTGAAGGATTTAAAACTCGAGGATTACTTTGATAATTTGGTCTTCGGGTGGCACCCATATTACTTGATGTGATTTGAGGTTGAACCAAATGTCTCCTAGTCGAATTCGATGTCGTAGGTATATTATATCGAGCAATTCCACTTCTCTGTTGTGACAGTCTAGATTTAGGTGCTTGAGATTGTGGAATGGCAAATGCATCTGCAGGCACTGGTGGTAATTTTGGATATTGTTGATTGAGTTGATATTCGGGTTGGAGTGCTTGATATTCGGGTTGAGGTTGTTGTATTACTTGTGGTGGAGGAACAACCACCCAATTTCGTGACATATCATCTGGAGTTGATTGAGCCGTAAAACTAGTTTGACGTCTCTTTGCTGGTCTCGGAGGTGTTGTCTCTTCCTGTGGTGGAACGTAATTTCGATCCATATAATTCTCAACCATACCACCCATCGGAAACCCACCCGGTACCGGTGTACCAGGAGATTTTTCATCCTCCCACATATTATTCTTCGGTTCATCCATAAACGTCGGTTCCATTGGAGTTGTCGATCCAAACACATAACCATTTCCACCACCGGCTTGGAATCCTTTAAATGCGACACCCATCTTACAAAATTCCCACATCTTTCCAACCACACCACCCACCACATTAACCATAGGTTTAATCCATCCACGTTTCTCATCTTCCTTTGGTTGTCCTCTAACTCTCGGTCTTCCATTTTCATCTCGATACAATTGACCTTCTCCCTCGGCTTCGAAAGTTTCCTTTACATCACTTAATTCCCTTCGATATTTGGTATCACCAAAATCACTTTCTCTTCCCATTCCCATTTCCCGATTCTGTCTCTCCGCCTGCGGAGTATCCAAACCTCCTGCCAATCGATATTTGGTGTTCACAAATGGCATGGGACTTCCTGGCGTAACCAAATTGGAATCTCCCTCATCACATTGATTTCCTCGTTCGTAACCATATTCATATGGTAAACTATCTCTCATTCTCTTTCTCCCGACCATTGTACCTCCGGCATTCAACAAATCGGTACTGGTCGTTGATTGCGTATCGAAGAGATATAAAGACGAAGTGGCAGATGCTGATGGAGTTGATGGCGGAAGATAAATATTCGATTTGGAACCTGCAATTGGTACGTCATGTTGAGGAGATGGAGAATCGAGACCAAAAGTCCCCGGCATATTTTCTGATACTGGAAGGGAGTGTAAGAAATAAGACATTTTTTTCGATCTGTTGAAATAAATGTGATGGATGAAAGTAAAGGAAGTTGAAGTTGAATTCCCCAAAGATTCACGGATATGAAATGCAATGGATAATACAGCTTCCACGGCTTATACGGGACAGATGATGATGATCGATGTAGGTATCTTTTGTAGATATCTTCCCGAGGCTGAGAGATTTGCTTTATCTTAACGAGGCGTAGGAAAGATGGTCATCCGTAATCGCAATCGGTGGTATGAGTATTGATGGTGTCGGTATTGGTAACGGTTTGTGTGATTAGTATTAATGTGAGTATTAATATGAGTATTAATGAGTATTAAAGAGTATTAAAGAGTATCAATCAAGATCAATGTCAAGATCAAGATCTCTCAATCACTTCTGAATTCTGAATCCTGAATCAACACTTCGTACCACCAAATACCACAGAATTCCAAACCTCGTGATAACAATCCAATCTATCAAAAAATCTTTCAACTTTCCAAGTATCAACCACGCCACAACACATGTATGTACATGAATGGAGACGCAACGTTCCTGGACTCCGTATTGTGGATTCGAAGCAGGTATCTGAGATCAAGAGGCGACACCACCCGACGCAAAGACCCAAAATCAAATCAAATTAAATGGAGAAGATGGAGAAGATGGATCCGAATGCGCAGAAAATGTAGACTTGTCCTCTGCCTGTGGTTGTTTTCTTCTGGTTCTTCTGGTTCTTCTGGTTCTTCTGGTTCTTCTGATTCTGCATAAAAAGAAATCAAGAAAAGCAAGAAACGAAAGAAAGAAAGAAAAAGAGAAAAAAAAGATGGAATAGAATGTCCAGTATTTTATTTATTTTTTCCAACCATAGATGGCGGTGAATCTACGTTGGTAATCTTGAACTTGAACTTGATCTTGATCTATTCCAATTCCACGCTGGAGCTTCAAATACCCTGCGTACATAAATGTTTTATCCTCAGCCTCCCTCACTAATGATAAGTAGGTACAGTACAGTACAGTGCAGTACAGTACTACAGTACAGTCCCTACATACCATGGTTGCCGTGGTGAATCAATCATCCTTTCACGGGTGAAATCTTTCAATATTGACAAATCACGCGTTTACCCTCCATGGATCCATTTCACCGTTGAATCCCCATTGGTTCGTGAGAGCTCTCTGATACGATGAGATGCCTTTTTATGCTTTTACATGTCTTGTTGCTATAGGCAGATGGGTATAATATGAAACGGGAAGGATCAAGAGGGGCATAATATATGCATGTACGTACGTGTTGAGTAACTTGGCTTAGATAGGTAAATGCAGATGTATAATTACAAGATACATCCCAAATTGATGAGCTCTATAACACTTTTCAATGGGAGTGTTTCAATAGAATACTCGTAGAATATCCATCAAATTGTTCAATCTATATCTATTCCAATTCAAACATCTAATTCCAAGTCACGTATAACATACAAGCTCAAAGAATAGTGCAGAATGTCTATTAAATGTTTGGAATTCCCAAACTGCTACTCGAGTAAACTATTAACGATGCTGATATCTGTGTCTGGCATCTGTGTCTGGCATCTGTATCTGGTATCTAACTATCTATTACAACAAAAAAGGTATCATCTACCTCTCTCCAACGCCATTCACCCTTTCAATATTCATCCATTCCATTACGTCTAAACTTCCGCAATCTTATTCTCCTTTCCTCCATAATATTGATCATGTTGAGCCACTCTCTTCTCATCCGGCTTCTGAAGGTCACTGAACACCCTATGTTCTCTACCCGCCCAGAATTCCTCTCTCTCCGCCAAAATTTCATCAGCCCAAGCTTTCACTTCGGGAAGAACAATCTTCGTAGCAACCCAGGAAAATTCCGCCAAATCCAATCCATTCTTGTCCGCACGTTCATATTCCACCATTTGAAGAATTAATTCCACCTTATCGACATCATGAACGAATTTGCTTTCCAAAGTTTCCGAATCCTCATATTCTTGCCAGATTTTCTTGATTTCCTCTCCAGTCAATCCACCATTAACACGACCTAGAAGATTCTTGGTGAAGTAATCCATCGTGGTAGCTTCGCGACGATTCTTCTCGGTTTTCGGTACGTTGTCAACGGGCGTGATATCTCCCACCAGTGCTTCGGCCATATCGTGGATGAGGGCCATCTTGGTACAGTGTGCAATATCGATCTTGGAAGAGAGAGATTTGGGTGCGAACATGGTAATGAGTGACATGCGATACATGTGATCGGAAATCGATTCTCCTCTGTGAAGAGACTGTTAGCTTGATCCAATCTAATAGTTTGTTTGGGCAACTCGCCTCTCGATACCAAATCTACGCCATCCTTCACGCTTGGTCGTCTTCAATCTCTCCAGCATGTGAAAGAATGGTACTGGCGATTCCGAATTCTCTTTTGGTACGACGGGGAATTCATCCTGGACTACTTTCTCCACAGACCACGATTGTTGTGCAGCGGCAGCTTCAAGAATCGAAGGCTCTATTAGCTTTGCGTTAGAATGTATCACAAATGTCATGCAGACACATGGTATTTTGATTTGGAAAGAGGAATCCAAAAGAAGTAGTGCGACCTACCAGCCTGGTTACTTGCTTCGTGGGTGATGGACGACATGTTTCTTGTTTGGGTACCCCGCGATTGATTGGAATGATTGTGCGTGTATTGATATTCTCCGAATATGCAAAACGGTTGTGTAATGGAATGGCTGTAAGAGAGCGTACAGATTCGAAGAGGAGTTGTATCAAATGTAAATTGAAGAAGAATCTAAAGGGAAAGAAAGTATGAACTATTTGGAAGAAAAAGATGGCGAGAGATTTTGTTTGTAGAAGATGAAAGATGATGAGGTTGAAGTTCGAATATGAATAGCAAACAGATAAAGATTCACCCCCACCATCAATACCAAAAGAGGGAGTCTGTGCCCAACCAACCAGAGATGAGTAATTGTGAATCAATATCTGTAGCTCTGTAGCTCTGTATGTGTGCATGTTGTTGTTTGTGAATATGTAAAGAAAGACTCTTTTTCTATTTCTTGCCGGATTTACTTCATTCACAAAGCTCAAGTGAGTTTATTTCTAGATGTGTTTCAATTCAAAGTGATGTGATGGTTGGGCCAAAGAGATGTATCCATTGACCTTCCCTTTAACAACAGTTCTATCACTCTATATATGATACTTTTCTCTGATGTTAAAACTTCAATCTGGGTCTTTAATCTTCATCATCAATCTTCATCATCAACCTTCAAGTGAACGACATTGAATTCCTTATTTTGATATCATTATTAAGGCATAAACCTCAATAATCTATCTTCTCTGCGTCACTGTATAGTCATGATCGCCATCTCATATATCAAACGGTCAATTTCAAAGTTATTCAAGATCAAAAATCTTCCTCCATGTCATCACCCAAGGTATATTTCTTCACCCGAAAAAGCATTCCTACCACCACGAAAATCAGATAAATAACCGCTATTGGTTTTACCTTTATCAAGAGCTTCAGTTGAAAATCCTACTAGGCAAAAGAATCAAAGTTAGAGGTCAAATCCTTCGGCGGAGCTTAACCGCTTGAATGTGAGGATCGGAAGGATGTCTGCGTAGACAAGCAAAGTTTTTATTTCATTCCTGATTTCTTTCCACGAGGTCTATTGTTCTGGTGATTATGATTTAGGCTGTTATACTTTCTATTCGCTGAAATAAGGCCCGCGGCCTACATGATGTCCCAAGTTCGACCTCTTCAGCTACAGCTACCTCATTTATACGACCGCTGATACATATGCCTACGCATATGTTGGAGACAGTTCTCCATCCGATGCAAGAGTTGGTAAAGCCACTGAGAAGTATTTAAGATCCCTTATTTCCACACAAGGGAAAGAAAACATTACATCTCTCTCATCACACCATTTCCTCACTTCATCACTTCATCATTTGATCAAAATAAAACTTCTACAATTCAATCTACCATTCCAAATACATCATCATGCCTCAACCCACTTCCAGCGCATCTCAAAACAGAGGGTATGCACACCCTATCTACCCCCTCTTTCTAACATCTTATTTACTCCTTTTCTCCTCCGCAATTTCCGTTTTTGTGTTAAAACTAACTCTTTGGCCATAGTACTCCAGCAAAAGCTACCACAAATGTACCCAAAGTATCCAAACCGGCACAGCCAACCACAGCAAAAAGTAACCCCACCACGGATGGAAATGCTCCGAGAACAACCCGCCCTGTGGCGAACGCGACCGAAAGCAAAAAAGCCAATAAAGGAAAAGCAGGAAGAAAAGGAAGTAGCAAAAAAGGACCAGGGTTTTCTGATGTTGTATATAATGCAATGGATGCTGCGAAGGCTGCGAAGAAGTAGAGTTATGTAGGCGAGTAAGAAGCTTCACGTGGAAGCATGGGTTGTAGAATCAGAAATCATAGACTGAGGATTGGAGTTTTGTTTTTGGGATCGGGAATAGAAACTTAAATATGTGCTTCACATCACATTACAAAAAAACGGCGTTCAATACATCTTTTTCTCCCTTGCTTTCCTTTGTTGTGTTTAAGTTCATTTCCATGTGTCGGTATCAAATTTTCGAACAATATTTGAGATTGTCAGTTATGGTTTCTTGATTATATTGTAATGACTACTCGATAGCCTCGGTAGCCTGAGTATGAAATATACATAATAAGAGAGTGAAAGAATGAAATAGCAAGTAGCTGATTCTCTGAGTCAGGTGGCGATGTGAATCAGTTTCTAGATATAGGTAACTATTTCACAATAACCTATCAAAAACGCAGAATCATAGAATAGACGATGGACTTTATATTTGTATCTTCTCCTGAAACTAACTTTGATAGAAACTTGTTCAAGGATCAACATTAAATCTATAAGATATTCCGTTTCTCCATTCCCATCCTAAAATTTATATACCATGCTACATCCATCACACTACTCGTTTCTTCTCCTCTCCTCCTCCCTCCATTACCATCCTTCCCATCTTCCCTCTCATACTCCTATACTTATCATTTCTTAAACACATCCATTCTCCTCCACATTCCTCTAAAGATAAAGATGAAAATTAAATATCACAATTGAAGTTTTAATATTAGAGAAAGTTGTTTTAAAGAGTAATAGAATTGTGAAAAGAGTCTATTTGATCTTTGTTAGAGTAGATAATGGCAATGAATCAACTAGGTGTTATATAACATTAAGACTTTTCATTAATTCCTTCAAACTATGAAAATTCTACAACTTATAATTGTACGCGGGCTAATGTCAGCCCGAGGTAGGTCCACAGGACCTACTCATATGCCTCGACTGGCCTTCTAAGACTTGATCATAACAATCTTTTAATATCTTTATCTTTCATACTTGAATAAATAATATCTATAAGAATAAATATAAAGATTATTATTTTTATATAAATCTTTGAGGTCTATTTATTATATAGTATCATTATTATTATTCATGTGGGTATAATTCTTTAATTGTAAATTTTTAGTAAGTACGAAATTCTGATAAATAATCTATATTAGTTTTGCGTTATTAATAGCTTTCGTCGGAGTATAAACTTATCTCATTTAACAAACTATTCAAAGGCGGAGGTTGAGGTATTAAGATGGAGTTTAACCTCTTGAATATAAGGATGAGAGAAGTATCTGAAGGCAAAATTTGCTTTTTATCTCTTATTACTTCTGATAAGGACTATTGATTTGCGCTTCCAATTCAAACTATTATATTATTCTCGTTGGTCGATATTAGGTCTACTGTCCGAATCATCTCGCAAGGTCGACCTGTCCAACTGCAGCTACAGAATCTACCTGGCCATTGCTACTTTTTTTTCTCTTTTTCGCCCCCAAGAGAATGCATAATAACATGTTAAAGAAAATTCTTTACCCAATACAAAAGTTGGTGAGGCCGCTGAAATGTATTTAAGACTCCTTACTTCTGTATAAGAGGAAGTCATCATATCTCAGTACACCACGCATTCATTTCCTCACGTAATCATAACAAAGCTTCGACAATCCAATCTTCTATTCCGAATACATTATCATGCCTCAACCCAGTCAAGGAACTGGTAAGGATCCATCCCAAAGGAAACGGTAAACTCACCCTATTCATACACACCAATATCTAAATACTAGCCCTCTCCCCTTTCCCATCTCCATTACGAAATCAACATTAACCGTGCCACCACAGTACGCGACTCGACCCCATTGCCTCAATGAAAAACAAAACCAATGCTCCAGCAGTAATAGCAGCCACTAAGGCTGAAAACGACGCCAAGAAATCTGAATTTGCAGGACTGCGTAAAGTGTTTGAAGTCGCAGAAGCGAACATAAAAGCTGATATAATAAAACAAGAGAGACAGAAGCTGAGAGAGAGAATTGAAAAGAATGTAGCTCATGCGCGGGCGAAACAGAACAAGGAAGAAGAAGAGCTCAGGAAGGTGAAAACAGGTGCTTCTAGTGTAGGAAAGAAACGTCCGGAGAGAACGAGTAGTACTTCCAGTACAGATAAGCCAAAGGGAAAGGGGACTGTGAAGAAGCAAGTTACGTAGATGAAAAGCCCTGCGAGAAGCATGAGTTGTGTATCTGGAAGTTTGGGAAGTTGGAGATTGGATTTCTTTTTCTTGAATCTTGGATTTAAAGTGGAATGATATATCACATCTTGAAAGTTGAGTACTCCGTTCAATGCATCTCTTTTTTACGTTATTCTCTGCTTCTTATGTTTGAGATACCTCCTGTATCTCATTTCCGAACTTTCAATGAAAGATTTGAAGTCGTTGATTATGGCCATCTAATTATCTTCCAATAACGATGGAATATTTGTTATAAGTGAGAGTGAAAGAATGAAATAGCAAGTTGCTTATTCACTTATTTGTATATCGATTTTAATCAATTTCTTAATGTGACTATTTCAAAATCACTATCAAAAACGAAGATTCATAAGTTAAACAATCAATTTTTACTTGAATTTTACTACAAAACCTTGTCTCAGATTCAATTCACAAGATTCAAGAAACGAAATCAAATCGGAAGAACATTTTTATATCCTCACACTCAAAATAATAGATTCATAAACCCATCACAACATTACCCCCCTTTCCCAAAAATCCCCAGCCCCCGCACCACCTCTCATATGCACCTCCGCCCCATCAAATCCCGAATCTCTCTCCGGCCTCAAAACCAATTGTCCAACATCTCCAGCAGACTCCTCAGCTTCCTCACTCCTCACAAAATTCTCCGCAATCCTCTCAAACCTCGCCATCGCATTCGCACGCGCACAACCCACAGCTTGGATCCCAGTTTCTCGAAACACGGCATGGTTAATCGGTTGGCGAAGTGGGGAATTTTGATATGTGATTCCTTGACGTTCGAGAGCTCGCGTGCGGAATATGTTTACGACTCTGCCTAGGCGGGGATCGTAATCTTTGTTTTCATTCTGGTTTTGGAGGGGTAAGGGGAGAAATAAGGATTTGACTTCGCCTCGCTCGTCGGAAGCGTCGTATTCTTCTGAGATATATGAAGATGAAGATGAATCCTCATACTTCCTCTCCTCTTTATCAACTACACTCACCGACCGATGAAGAATCTCCTCCTCCCCACAAAAGTCATACACCTCATCCTGCAATCCTAATCCTTCCCATCCCTCTCCTTCCCTACTCCCACCCCATCCCCCTCCACATCTTGCACCCACTCCAAACACCTCCCAAAACATTCCTTCTCACACCTCGCAAACACCTCCACATCCTCATAATCCCACACCTCACTACTCTCCTCACCCCAAGCAATATATCCGCACTCCCCGGCCTCCTCATCTCTCCATCAATACCATTTTCTAACGCGCCGGAATTTATCCAGAGAAACAGTCGATGTTGCGTTAAGGCCCATTGATCGAGTGGGGAGTCGGTGTATCCGTTTTGGTGCTGGAGATGTTTTTCATAGAGAGAGAGTTGGGTAAGAGAGGAGGTGGTCAGGATGTGTGTTGGGAAGAGGGGGATGCGGTGAGCGAGGGCGATGAGCGGCCAGGGGTTGATGCGAGGGGGTTGTAGTTGTTGTAGGGATTGAATGGGGATGGTGAGGGGAGGGATGATGGTGGGGATAGGCGATTTGCCGATTCTCGAGTCTGTGAGATCCTTCTCCTTTGGCCATTGTACTTCCCCGAGATGTCTAGGAACAATCTGGAAAAGTCCCTCATTCTCAATCTCCCCAATCTCCTCAATCTTCGCCAAATCCTCTATATTCTGATCTCGATTCCCTAAAATAGGAGTTCGTGGGGGTGCAGGTGCAGGTCCTGAAATATACATATATTCCTCATCATCCGCTTCTTCGCCCGCTGATAATTCCCGCTGTAATTCTTCTTCCTCTTTGTCATCAGAGGGTGTGTGGATATTATTAATTGTATGGCGAAAATGAAATTCGTGATAATGATACATAGTGCGGATGCTGGCTGAGGGATATGTATGTGATTGTAGAGCTTGGCATTCGAGGATATTTCTACAGCGGTGGGATTGCGGGGTTGAGAGGCGGCGAAGGATGGGAATGGGGATAGAGGGCAACAAGGGAATTGCGAAATCCCGGATGAGGGGCGTGCCTGGTGGGAGGTGAGTTGTGGTGTCTTGTACTTCTGTGAGAGCTAGATGCTCTGCTTCTGGAGAATTTTGAGCCGTGTGAGAAGCTCCAGGGACTCGATGTCGAGTGATCACTGCTCGGATTCTCGCGAGCTCTTGTGAGTTTTGATGAGAGGTAGTCGGAGACTTCTCGTCAAATTCATCATGGTCATCTCCCAAGAGACCAGTATCATTGATATACTTAATCAACTCATCAGTTGTAGGAGTTGAGAATCTGCTTGGGATGAAAGCACAGAATGGTGTAGTGGCTTCGAGGAGTTCTTGGCCTTGTGTATCATCTCCATTCAAATTCTGAAAAGAAACATTATTGTCCAACACAGAGTTAGCACTGGTATCCTTGGCTTGGTGATGCGTATCGTTAGATATAGATGCCATGTTCTTGGGATCGGGAGTTTGATAATAAATTGTAACACCATCTTCTGAATCAGAATCCGGAATAGAAGAGATGTCGAAATCTTCTTTGGTTTGTGCGAAATCGTCTTCGATATGGGAGTTAGATGTTGTGGTGAAGATTTCTGGGGGGGTGTTGGAGTTTGCTGAAGACATTGTGAGGGTTTTGAGTTTGGATGAGAAGATGGAAAGAATTTGAAAATTTAGAGTGGAAGAAAGATGAGTAAGTGTAGAGTTACACTAAGTATTCAGAAGTCTTTTGAGGGTGTGGAGATGCGGTGTTATTTGAGGTGTAGGTATTGAGAAGATGTTGTTGTTGTTTGGAAGTTGTTCAGGAGTTGTTCAGGAGTTGTTGAAGTAGTCTTATTAAAGTAATCTTATGAAAGTATCATGTAGATGAAAAAAAATATGGACTCTCTCCGTCAAGATGGAAGTTTTTAAACCATTCCGAGAAGTTCTTCATACAGCAAGTAAGTGTTTAGAGAACGCTAATATTGTAGATACGGTTCTCTACGGTTGCATGAAGAATACATTGATATTTTTTGGATCACTAGGTACGAGGAGTAGAAAGACAAGATCGGGCCGTACAGAGTGACTGCGTTCGATACGGTTGATTGTATATACGGGATGTTGTAGTCATGCTGATGGAGATCTTCGGATGAAGAGGAGGAATTGTGTGTAGTAGGGATTTGCGGTTACTTTTTTTTCAGTACTGGGTACCAGTTATCCAATTCTTTGAAGAGTGCTGTTAATAAAGCGTGTAATCTTGAGCCTCAACAGAGTCCAAAGTCATGGATATGAGACGTTGTAAATAAGAGCGTGGTATTGGGACATACCAGTTTCCTACAGGTTTGATACATTATATTGATCATTCAATTTACGAAAATGCACATATATATCCTTCTTTTGGGATAATGTTGAGTTGGCACCAGCAAGCTTAATGAAGCCATTGTAATTATATTCATTTGTGTATAAAATTAGGGATTTGCAAGGTGCTCTCACATGGTGGTTCATTTTCAGATGAATAGTATTGAAGCATGGATCTTTACTGGAATGATCAACACATATTTTATAGGTAAATTCCATACGATTTGATAAATCTTCAGACGTGAGACGTGAGCGGCGAAGAAAGAGATCGCGTAATCGTTCACTAGCCGAAAATAAGCTCGTTTGCATTGGTCACGGTTTTGGTGTTGGTAATTGAAGATAAGATCACATTATGATTTCTTAGATATATTTACAAATTATTGTTTTTTCTCAAGGATTTCATACTATTTATGCTAAAAATCATTGAAAAGATATTACTCAAATATCCGTGTTACTTGCACTTCACCAATCAAAAATCCAATCGATCCAAAGTATGAAGACCCAAAGAAAAAGACAAAAATATCAACCAAATAGAACGCAAGCCGAAAATCAAATAGCCAATCCCTAACAAACTCCCGTCTTCCTCTCAATCATCCATAGTGCAGCAACCATAACCCCTGTAGCCAGCGCCGCCATACCAAATTGCATCTCATCTTCCTCCTCCGATACGCTTCCATCAATAGAAGAAGTAGAATCCGAGATGGTACTAGAACTGACGCTTGCAACCTCATCGACACTTTCAGCAATAGCAACATGCAAGTTTTGATTTTCAGGAGTATTATTATCCTGTGCAGAGTTCTGGGTGTCTTCATCTTCCTTTGTGTCTTATTTGTCAGTGTCGGCTATATGTTTGTTGTTGTGATGAATACTACTCACTTCCTTCTATATTGGGCTGCTCCTGTGGAATTGGGTCCTTTTTATTGACTTTGGGAGATTCCGTCACGGGTGAGACTTTGCAGGGATCTTGTTGCAGTTCTGTGATTTCTTTCTCGTCCTTTTCGTCGACCTCGGGGGGAGGAGTAACTTCTGGTTCGACTTCATTTGGCTTTTTTGATTGTACCAGCTCCCCCTCATCTTTCTCGAGAATCTCATCAAGCCCCTTAGTTCTACATCCGTCTTTAATGTATTGTTGGGTTATAGCAGAATACTTTCGAATCTCATCGTCTGTTTGTTCGGCGAAATCTGAAAAGATATTTATTTCACGAGACTTATGGTTATCATGGTTGGAACCATAGCACTTTTCAGATTTGTCCTCTCTATCTCCTTTCGCAACGGCTTGTCCTTCCTTGCTATCCTGGCCCTTGTTTTCCACCTCCTCAATGATCTGTCTAGCACTCTTCCACTGACTCTCATCAGTACTAGCTTCTCTCTCCGCTAACTCCTTGAAAAGTGCCTCGAGGATCTGGATTGCCGATTTCTCATCTTCATCCTCCTCATCGCATTCGTATTCTGCTTCAGCAATAATCAATCTCGGAATTCGTTTGCGCATTTCAGTGGCACTAAGACCAGGTATCTGCTTATTGATGAAACCAGGTGTAGATTCATAGATCTCCTTTTCCTTCTTTAAAGTATCTTGGAATCCCTGCTCATAGGCTTTAGCAGAACCTTGAACTTTAGCGTAGCGTGAAAAGTATCCGGTATTCAGATCTGGAAGAGAGTTCCAGATAGTCTCGTCGTCGGCTTCGATGATTTGTTTGTTCCTAGATTGAATCTCTCCGAATCTGTCTGCGAGCTTTTGAAGATCCTCTTCGGGGCTGACAGTGAGATGTGAATATTCGACCGAGGAATTCATAAAATGATCGGAGGAACTTGCTGATTGATGTGGACCATTTAATGACTTACTCTTGAAAGATGATTCGATTCTAGGTCTAGGTCTATGTCCTAGTCTACCAGCTCTCTTTCGCGCGTGGTCGACATTAACATAGGTAGAATCTTCGATTGACTCGACTGCTTCGATTTCATCAAGTTCTTCGAATAATTCATTGAGAAGCTGGGTTGCGGGGCCTGGGAACTTTGTTTTCTTGGGACGTGGAGTTGCAAGATCAGTGGGAAGGCCAGGGGTTGAAGAAAAGATGGACATGTGACTTTGAGATACAGGCTCAGATGAAGATAATTTCTTGGATATTACTTGTGAGAGAGCAAATCCTGTGTTGAAGATGGCCTTGAGAGTGGGACCGTCTGCTTGAGACATGGTGTTTGTTTTGATTTTTGAGAATTTAGATTGGGTAAGATAATTCGTTTTTGGAATTTGTTTCAATATGATCGTTAAAAATTATCTTTGCTGGGAAGATGATGTTTGAAAGAATTTGGAATGGAGAGAAGAAGGTTTATGAGTGTTTGTGAGAATCTTTTTGTACAGGAAGTACATACTAGTAATTGTAGCTACGGTTGTACGGTTGGGAAGTTCATAGATAGAGGCTACTGCATGGCTAGGTATATTATGAATGGCTATTGAAGAGTATCAGTCCACTTAGTGTTTGCGGTAGTAGAACTGTTCAATACGGCGTGGATTTTGTGCGGCTAGATTTAGCTACGGCTGATTCACGCAAGCCAATGCAGTTTCTTCGAATCACCTGTGATAGATATGTGATTGTACCAGCTGCTGAAGATGAATGTGAAGTCTTTGAACACTTGTAGATATGCCTTGTTTGCTGTAGATATACTGCATAGTCCAGGATGTAGCTAAAAATTACTTTGACCTTCCATCGACATATTCGCTTACGATAATGTGAGTGGTTGCACCCCGTAAAAATATAATCTATGAAGCCTTTTTGGGCAAATAGTGACAAGACTAGACTTTTTAGTGCATATTACAGGTTTTGGCCGTATATAGTACAAGTACACTGCAGATTAAACATTGAGAATATGTGTCAGGTAATAAAAAATTAAATAATGTGACCAATATCACATATCTATGTGAGTACTCATCACGCTTACCTTAGGTCGAGACTAGTTAAGATTAGCTTGAACTAAGCGACCTAGAGAGATCCCTAAATGATCTATTTCTTCTTTAGCTTTTTTTATTTTAGGTTATTTGAGCTCTATCGATACGTTCTAGTTTGTGATCGTAGCAAATAACTATATAGACTAATTCTCATTGTTTCTTTTTATTTTTTTTATCGATTTATCATATAATCATCATTTACTCGAGCAATTCTATGTACCAACCAAATGATTAGTTTTTAGGGGCTATTGTGCGATTGTACAACTGTGCTACATGCGGCTAAAACTCACGATCTGTAGTGAAATACTACGATATGCACTGAAAATTGACTTTTGTTACTATTTTTACTAAAAGACGTCGTATAATCATTGAAGGTAGAAATCATGATTTGCACTTGAACAAGTCTCGCAAATCCGATTGTTCCTCAAAGTGTTGTTATTAATCGTTGAGAAAATCACAACCCGAAATGTTGTAATTAAATGGAGGAAAATGCTAGTTAAGAACAAAGGAAAACCAGCACACTACATGTAACTTGAGTGATATTTGAATATTTAAGATCGATGAGACCGTGGCCTATACAAAAATAAAGTCAGGATTGGATTCACCTTACATATTTGAAGTCTCATAGCTCATGTAACAAGTACGTTTAAATAATAGGAATAACAGTGGTTCATCAAACTTTGACAATTAACCGGTTCCCCAAATTATACCTTTTCTAGTAAGCGATAGCCCAAACTTTAAATCCCCTATCCCAGTTCAGTCATTTCCCAAGAAATATCTTTCAAACCCCCATCTACTAAATAAATCAAGCTGTCGGTTTATACACATCATCTTCCTTATCCAGATCCCCATTCGCCGGAGCCCTCCTATCGAGTACAAAATTGCGATCTTGGAACATTGAGATGACGGCTAGATACACTGTTGAGGAGAAAAAGCAAAAAAATCAGCAATTGTTAATCTTCCTTCTCATTCTCTTCTTTCCCTATTTGAAAGGAAATAAAAAGAGAGAGATAAGATGATACTTACTGAAACTTTCTGCGTTTTTTCTGGCAATATCCACTTCTACATCCTCTGCTACATGATGCCATCCATATGAATCGTCTCCGAATTGATCTTTGGCTGATGAGACGTTAGTTTCTACTTCTCCCACTCGCACTAAAATTGAAGGAAAGGGGTTATAACGAACTTAAAAATGGTCTTGTATGTGATATCTGTGGTATTCAGTTAGCATCTCCCCTCTCTTGAAGCTTCCTTTGGGAAAAAATATGTTCAAAAGTATCTCACCTCATGTAATAACAATGCGGTGAAAGTAGATGTGATGAAATCGATAGGTCTAGGATTTAAATGTACATCCGCATAATCGAAATTTTCCGGGACATCGGAGAATAGATATCGAGCCAACTTGTTTGATCTGGGATCGGCTTGTGCGTCTACTTTTTTGAAGGCGTGGTCACAGAGCTGGAGAAATAGTCAGTTGGCTAGATATAATGTTGTGAGTTAGGTGGAATTGGATGGAATGAAAAGTATTGAATATGTTCATCAGTAGTGTAATTGGAGAGCTTACTGTGATTGTTGCACGATTTGGGTTATGATTTGTCTTCGGTGTACCGGGTTGTACAGCTGGTCTGTCTTGTCCCGGATAATCAATATCTAAGATATGTAAGTATATAATCAGATAGAAAGTTTCGACATTAGAGAATCGCCAATTCGAGGAGAACTTACATGTAATGGCACTCACACCAGTATCCTTACAATAGGGTTTTGGCGTCGATAAATGATTCTCGGTATCTGAGTATTGCCTCGAATATTAGTCCTCTATTTAGGAATTGTAGATTTCATGGTAAAATGCTTACCTTTCCATCCCGTTTCTCCATCTCCCGTTTTCTGAACCCAGCGTGCATCATTATCACAATCTAATTGAAAACGTTAGAACCTGTCATAAGCGTCTTCAAAAATCAAAGAATAAAACTCACAAAACCTAAGATCAGCATTGACCTGAACCTCCTCATGTCTCATTCCCTCTAGAGCCATGAAATATTTTCTCAGTGCCAGTGCCGCCTGTCCATCTTGATCAACCCCATTATTAAAATTATGGGTATCCTGTCGAAAAAGAACATTGAACGCTCTAGTAAAATCCGGATCGCGTCTTGCATTCGTCAAGCGATCTCCTGCATTTTTTCCTACAGCTCTGAGTTCATCGAAAAGCACATCCCAGCCATGAGTACCATCCCCAGATACGGGTGTACTGTTGGGCGCTTCGAGTGGTTTTCCTGGAACACAACTTTTGTCTAGCCAGTAGGTGAGTGCTTGGGTGGTGTAGGGCAGCAGGATGATAGCAGATATGAGAGATGGGAAATGCATGTTGGGTCTTTCTGTTGAAAGAGAAAATCGAACAAATAATGGGAAAAGACAAGATGATATCTGAGTACAAAGATGCGGAAGTAGTTGGAACTTCCAAAGTCTTTATAGTATATACCCATCCATATCAACTCTCAACTAGAAGATACCGCAGCATCGCCAAGAATATTGCTCACTTGAGAAAATGAACAGTTTTCCCAACTCTTTCCAGGGTTTTAAATCAATTGAACAGATCTCCTCCAATGAATCCCTTCATCTAAAGTTTTACATACAACAAAACACCCACCAACTCAATTCCGTAGACATCGCTTTTGAAGTTTACAAATCGCTCGTAACTTGATCTATTTCCATAACACCCATCCGGCATCTAGAACTCAGCCGTCTCCCAATTCACTATCATCTCTCAATCTCATACATATCATGGCATGGAACACTCGCTCTATAATCTTGGCTGTCATCGTCAACCAAATACATACCGGCGTATCAATGAAAGTATTCAAATATCTCACAGTAAGCGATGACAAAAAACTGACTAATCCTAATCCCAACATTCCCATTCGACTGCTCTTACTTTCCCCAATCTCGTGACGTGATACCAAGAACACAAGCCCCATAGATGTCAGATCAAAGCTTGGCCTTAAGGCTGTTCATTATCAGCCCTATGCTCCAACTGAAATGCTTGTTCATCACTAGAAGATTCATTCGTTCTCGAAGCGCTGGAATGGACGCTTAAAGTTAAGCTCAGAAGTTTTTGGTCTTTGAATTTTTGAATCAACATGTTGAATTTACGAAGTGGCTTGTCAGCGTGGTTCATTTTTGCTCGTAACTTTTTGAGGTAGATTGAATAGATAATTGAAAACGTGCTTTTTGGGAGGATAGTGTCAGATTGTTTGATGTCAAGGAGGTTCTGTGGCGATGGGGATATTGAATACATCTCGGCGGAGCAACGTTTTCCTATCTGGATCTTCAGTTGCATTTAGTGATGTGAAGAATATTATATTCAGATGAAAGATATAAAGTCTCGTCCCATTCCACCTTAGCATCACCGCATCTACATCCACACATCTTCCAACCACAATTGTACCATAAAAATGCATTTCTCATATCCTCTCCTCTGTTTCCTCTTTCTTGACATAACCACCGCCCACCAAATACCCTACTCATTCCGGACCCACAAGCGACAAAATGGACCCGACAATGCAGACTTACAAGTCAACATCCACCCCGAGGCCGCCAAAGCTCTCTCCGCATTTCTCAAACTCGACACTACCTTAGACAGTTGCGGAGTCGACCTTCCTTCTCTCGAACAGCCTGGGGAACCCGAAATTCCCGTCGATATCAACAAGCGAGTAAATCCCATGAGCGGCAAACAACTCATCAGATGTCTTCACGGAATTGGAAAAGCCGTTGTTCCCGCCTTCTCAACCGGGCATATTCTCGAACCCATGGTGAAATTCGTCAAAGATATACAAGTCAATCTCGATTTTATCACATACAAAGATCCTGAGATCCAACGAGAAGCTAGTGATCTCTTGTTATATGGAGCTGATTCTCTCCATCAGATGATTCCATCTTTATCGTTTGACAACGCAAATAAACTTCTCCAAGCCGTGTTTGCAGCTGAATATGCAAGGGTTGTTGATCAAGTGGAGAACTTGGCTCTCTTTTCTCTTGCGAATAGGCTTTTGGAGAAACAGTCTGATAAGGATACTTGTCCCAAAACGACTACTGGTGATGAACATGGAATGGTTGGTAAGTGATTAATATCATACACAAGCGAAATTATCCCGAGATCTAATCACAATTGTATAGATTGTCCTAATCCTCTATGCGATGGGAAAGATGGCGTTTGCACACGACCCATTGCATTCCATGGCTGTCCCTGCAGTGACTTCGTCTGTCCCACCGAAGACGACATTCCATATTGCGATAAATGCGGAGGAGATGATCTCAAAAGCAAATGCAGGGTAAGTATTTCTGATTCATCAAGCCACTCAATACTAACTTACAATCCAGGGACTACCCGACAAAGGACAAAAATACAAAGGATGCGAATGCATGGTGACCGAAACATCTTCCCCCTGGACCTCCACCAACCACGCATTCTACGACTTGCAGCGCTTCATCGGAAAGCCCGCAGCCCAAGAACCCGTTCTAGAATGTTCCTCTTCCAAATCCAAATTCGCAAACTGGGAAGCTGCAATGTCAGCCATGGGAGATTTCTGTCGGGACCCAAAACGTCTACACTCCGACGTCGCCAGCGCCGATGAATTAAAGAATGGAAAAGTAATCAATGCCCACTACAACAACGGCGTCTACGATGAAATGGACGTGCGAATCACCTGGTACCAAAATGATCGCATTGACGAAACTGGCTGTCGCAAATTCTTCACCGCCATCATCGACGGCTGCGATATCAATGAGAACGACAAACACGGGGGTTCCTACACCTATCGACAATCAGGAAACGCGAATAAAATTCTCATCGCAGAAATCCTTCCGTCCGGCTCCCTCCGCAAATCCGAACCCCGTTGTCCCGATCAAAACGGTCACTACTCCGCTCCACGCGACGACGATAATTCCGGAGGCGTGACCGTCAACTCCGCCATCGCGCAATGGTGCAGCGATAACCACGGTAAACGAATCGACTGGTTAGTATCGGAGGATATATCCTGGCGTTTTCCGATTAATAATCTCCAAGTCCCAGATCGCAGTTCCTTCTGGCTGCGTGCGAACATGAATGATGAGTGTAATCCGATTCATGGTGCACACCCTACGAAAGAAGCTACATTTGATAAGGATCAATGTATCCAAGCCCTACACGATGGAATGAATCAATGTGATGATAAAAAAACACGCACACATGGTCATACCACCGAAAGTAACTGTGTAGACTATAGTATTATTCTCAGCGGGATCACGCGTTCTGGAGGTACACCCTGGGCCACAACTCCTTCCTTCCCGCCCCCGAGTTCGAGCCCGATCTCGCAGATAAAGATACCGCACCATCCTGCGCTAACGGACAAGCCGGACGGCCCCTTTCCTCAACCGATATCGATGCCGCGATTGATGGCTTCTGTACGAATGGGGCTGAGATAAAAGGATATGGTAAACATGGGGAAAACATGTATGATTTTCCCGCGGAAGGACAACCGCAGTTTTACAATAATGATTTGTATAAGATGCATTTGACGATGGGGGCTGAGACGGTGGAGAATGGAGGACCGGTACCGTATAAGAATATGAAGTGGTGTGGGTAAGTTATTTATCCTTCCTTTCTTTACTGGTTATAGAAGGATTTTTATTGACGATTAAAATAGGGGATATGATTGGAAAATGGGCCGAGATGATTGTCTTTATGCTTTGAGAAGAATCTATCAGGATTGTGCAGATGCGAAGAGGATTCAAGGAGGTACTTATACTTATCGATGTGTGAGATATAAGTCATGGCATATTAACACACGAGATTCATAAGAGGGAGTTGAGAAAAATAGCGAGATGGTGAGAGGTTTTACCCCTGAATTGAAGCGAGGAAGAGCTGGAAAGACAGATAGAGTGTGAAGAGGATAGCTACAAATTGTAATATTACATATGATTAATAAAGATATTTCTAAACATGAATAGAGCTATCATTCAAAGATTCTTTATTCCTATGAGGTCTGGCTCTCTTCACTAGATATTAGTTTGTATAGGTTGGATCAGATATAAGAAGAGGAATCAATCCAGTTCTTTTCCTTTATGAAAGATCATTTATTATCGGAAGGATAGATTCCCCACTTCCTTCAGAATCACTCATTAATTAGACTAGTATTTTAATCTACTCATTATTCCTGTGAATTTGTAAATATTATTTCTTATGAGTATATACAACGATTTTAATCGAATGGTTATAATGTTACGGTTGAAATTGATTCTAAAGCCTATAAACTCCCATTCAAAGTTATGCAGACAATATAGATATCAGACTTTTTACCTAAGCTCTTCCCTCTTCCACACAGGGAACTTAAACTGTACTGTGTTACTACTCAAACCACTTAGCCAATTGATGTTGAATGAGTAAGGAAACAACATACACATATATACACGATACATAATCACCAGTACAGGAACATCTTGAAAGCAGCCAGCCATGCCTCATATTCACATCCATATTCAGAATTCCTATTCATATCCACCGCACTCTCCACCTCCGAACGATTTCCACCGCGGATGGACTCACAGTCTAGAAACCTCATCTACATACACCTAAACCTACACCTTCATCTCTCCCCCTACCCCCCCACTACTACCCCCAAAAAACATACATATACCCTACCTCCCCTCAATACCCCCCCTCAAGCGTCAAACCCCAACTAATCACAATAACAACTCATCAAAAAAACCAAAAAAAAACCAAAAAAAACCATTACTGAATACAAACAACGAATAATGAATATCTCAATAATGACCCACCTAAACTTTGATATTTAATCCCAGCAAGCATCCAGTCCCAGCATCAATCTATATATCACTATCCAAACCCCAAACCTCAAATTCAAATCTCCACAGTAAGACTCCTCCATGCTCTCCCTATTAAAAATCCAGATCGATACATAGAAAATGTATTACCATTATCTATCACCTTTTATATACATACATACATACATACATACATACATACATCATAACATATCATAATATATTCACATAACCCATTTCAATCTTCGCAAAAACCTCGAAACCTCAAAATCTCAAAACCCAAATTAAATCATCATAATATATTCTCATTTTTCCATCCCAAGTCTCATGGTTCACTTGCATAGTAACAAACTATTTCTTAGCAACTATCATATCCCTCTCAGCCTTCCCTTGAACTTCCCCTCCCTGAATCACATATGCAATGCTGCCCCCTATCACCATCCTTTGACTCTTCACCTCCCCACCCCTCTAATTCTTCTTCGCATCCTTCAAACCCAACTCCCTATAAAACGCTTCGGTACTAGGTTTCCTTCCCAAGAACGCCTCCAAAGTAGTCATTTCATCCTGACTACCACCCTTCTCAAGCACCATATGTCTATATCTTCTTCCCTCCTTGGGATCCATTGGATTCTTTTCAAAAACCGTGTAGAACATATCTGCACTATAGACTTGACTAGACAAGTATCCATAATAACCTGCATCGTATCCACCAATCAAATGACCAAAAGTAGCTTGACCATTTCCCCAATCACTCTTTGCACCCAGAGCTTCTGGACCTTTGAGACCACAGATTTCTGCTCTGAGTTCGTTGTACAATTCGCTGATCTTGAAAGCTTCAGCTTCTGCGTGGTTCTTAGGAGTGTGGACTGTCATATCGAAGATACCAAAATGAAGTTGACGGAGATTGAAAAGAGCGCCGTTGACATGCTTGGTGCTGATTTGTTTGGCAATTAAATCATCTGGGATAGATTCGCCAGTGACATAATGTTTACTCAATTTTTGCAATTGACTTGGAGTCCAACACCAATTTTCCAGCATCTGACTTGGTGCTTCGACAAAGTCACGCACAGTGTTTGTACCATGGAAACGAGAGTATCGAGTACGACCAGCCAAATCATGGATACCATGACCCAATTCGTGGAAAAGGGTCACCACCTCATCGTGTTTCAGAAGTGATGGTTTCTTATCAGTTGGTTTGGAGAAATTGCAAACGAGCGCTGTAGCAGGATATCTTCTTGTACCATTTGGATAGTAGAAACCAGATTGAATACCGAAGTTTGCAGCATGGCCATATTTTCCTGGACGCGGATGCAAGTCCAAGTAAAGATAACCCACAAAGCCACTACCTTCACCTTCGTCATCCCAAACGGTAAAGAGTTTGGCATCTGGATGAGGTAAAACATCAGAACCCTTTCCAGTTGGTGAAACCTTAGCCAATTCCTCCTCGCTGCTGATATCAACAAAGACGAATCCAAATAACTCTTCAAAGATCTTAAGCATTCCTTCGATTGTAGATTGAAGAGGGAAGTATTCCGCAATCTTATTTTCGTCGATAGAAAACTCATTCTCCACCATCATTCGATCGTAGAATCGATTATCCCAAAGGTAATAATTATCATCAAATGTCGAGCTCAATCCTCTAGCATCCAAATCTTGTTTCTTAAGAGCTTTGAGATGTTCGACTTCCTTAGCTCCACCTGGAGTAAGCTGAAGCTTCAAATCATGCAAGAACTCGTTAACCGTAGCAGGAGTCTTTGCCATCTTATCCTCAATCCTGAAGCTCGCATGATCCGGGTATCCCAATAATCTAGCAGCCTCATCTCTAAGAACGATGGCTTCCTTGAACAATTCCACATTCTCTTTACATTTGTTCTCATTCTGAATAAAGACTTGCCTTCTGGTTTCCGCATCCTTCGCGAACTTCAATGTAGGAAACAAATCAGGATACTTGAACGACAACCTCAATTTTCCCTCATTTTCCCCCTCACCCTTCTTCAATCCCGAGATAACATCCTCAGGAACTCCATCAAGTTCCTTCAATGTGAACCAAATTCCTTCATCCTCCTCATTCAGATTCTTCTGAAATTTAGTCGCGATAGCAGCCAACCTCTTACTAATCTCCTTGAATCTATCCCTCTTCTCCCCCTTCTCAAGCCCCAGTCCATTTCTAATATATCCTTTGTATTCCTTCTCCAAAAGTCTCTTTGATTCGGGATCTAGATCTTCTTTCTTTTTGTAAACCGCATCGACCAATTTAAAAACATCTTCTCGCATCGCCATCTCAATCTGCGCTTCGTCCATGATTTCCTCCGCTTTAGAACTCGCATCGCGGAGTTTCGAATCGCCCGATACAGCTTGGTAGAAGGTGAGAACGCTGATTTGCAGCGAATCAAGATCATCTTGGTTGGCGGTAGGCAAGAGAACATTTGCGAATGTTGCATCTTCCGGTTTGACATTTGCAACGATATCATCGAGCATTTTTCGATAGTTATCCATCAAGGCCTTTGCCTCGTCGACAATCTGAGATTCGGTATGGGTAAAGAGAGGGGGAGCCTGAGGAGGCTTTTGATATTGAGAAGGTGCCATGGTTGCGGTAGTGATGAGTCGTGTTGAGGTTGGATTGATGGTGGTTGAGAGAGGAGACCAGAGAGGTCTTATACTTGTCGGTCTGAGTTGACTAAATAAAGCTCCCAGTCTGGGTCCAATCCTTGAGGTAGCCAGAATGGCAGATATGGAAAGAAAGATGAGCAGTAGTACAATAAGGGAACGTATGATACGTGTGATGGAAGCCAGGATGGATGAAGTTGGTTGGGTATTAGAATCCCTTGGTGGTTAATTAGGCGTTTAAGAGCTGTCAAGAATGGAAGGTATGACAGATATGTTGGTGGGGAAGGGAGCGTGGGTAGCTTTAGGGTGGAGATGATATGATATGATAGACGTGTTGAGTCAGGAGTGATGAGTGTCTCGAGTGTGTAAATGTGTGTAAATGTGTGTACGTATTGGTAACCTTGTACGAATCAAAAAGGACTCAAGAGGGGCTTCTGAAAGATATGAGGGACAGATGAATTCTTGATAATGTTGGAGTCCAGAATTCCAGGAGGATGGAGTAAGGTTGTATGGTACCTATGCTATGAATGCGGAAAGCAAGGGTTATTCATACCCGAAAATATGGGGTACCCAGGTACTTTTACATGGCAAGTAAATCAACGTCTATACTATCTAGAAATCAATTGGAATCTTTCCTTCATTTCCATCTATGGTGTGTGGTATATCAAATGCCATAATTCTATAATATAATCACTCCCTCCCTCCCTTCCTCCCATCCAATATAACCTCCCCAACTACCCACCCTTCCTCATCCTCCTCCCCATCTTCACTCCCAAACTCCCACCCCCGTCTCAAGAACCTCAGCATCCCCTTCCATAACCTTCTTTCCACTCCTCATAACCGCCGTACTCATCAACGACCCCCTCAACAAATACAGAATCTTCCCTTCAAACTCCTCCTCCCCATCAATTTCCTTCCCCTTGCCACCCCCATTCCCTCCGTCCAAACCTCATACCCAACCGCCACCGCACACCGTCCACATTTCCACACTCCTCTCTTCTCAAACCCATCTTCTTTCCGTATAATCACCTGTTTACTAGGTTGCGTAAGAGACAGAAGATGTGTATACCCATAACTTGGTAATGAACCCTGCTCTGCACCATCCTTCACCTCCCCTCCATCCTCCCTTTCCTCCCCCCTCCCCTCTCCACCTTCCGCAGAAACTCCATCTCGAGTTACATCCATAGCATCCTCATCCCCATCCCTCTCCCCTCCAAACCCAGGCACCACCCCCGAAACCGGCAAAATAAAGCTCCCATCTCCCGCCCCCTTCCTCTTCGGAAGCGTCGAAATCGTATGCGTCGTCGCCAGCAGAAGATTCGTACAATAAGCGCAATGATACGTATTAATTTTGGGGGAGACATCGTGAGCTTGTGAGCTTGTGAATTTGTGAATTTGCGAGCTTGCGAGCTTGCAACACTGTAAACTCCTACCCTCGCTCTGTAAATCTTCGAGCGCAAAAGGTCCAACAACTTGGATCTCCAATCCGTAGCCTCTCAACCAAAGGCAGTTTGTCGTCCAAATTCTTCGTGGAACCGTTGTGCAATACTCGCAAGATCTGCTTCGAAGCTACTCCGCTCTGAATCAACTCCAAATAAAACTCGGAATCTGAAGCTTGTACGCGCTCGAATTCGACTCGAGCTCGAGGACAATTCTTTCCTAAGTAATGATTGATTGAGCTTTAATTGTCGATTCTTATTTCGAGATATGACAGACTTCTAATGGTTTACTCTCTTCAAACGCCAAAGTAGTCTGGGGTATTACCTGAATGCAAAGGAAGTATGAGTGATGTTGTCAATATGAGAAAGAAACATATTTTGGTTAACAACACAGAAATGCAGCCTCGAAGCTTAACACTTCAGCCTTCTCTTGATATCCCATCACAACTGGCCTGGTTGATAAACCCAAACTCAGTAACACTTTTAATCTAATCAATCTCCAATCATGAATAATAACAACACTCCAAACTTCACAATCTTCTCATCGTATCAAAATCTATGCACTTCGATTTCATGTAGAAAAAAATCATAATATCCATTTCTGCCTTTGCAGGCCTAAAAGTTCATTCAACGCCATAGCCATAGCCATTATCAATATCCTTCCACTCCACAGCTCCTATTTATGCCGTCGCGAAAAAGTAATTCCTACAACTGATATGATATCTTCGTTCCTCTCCTTACTTGTATATCTCTGACTCTTCTCTCTGCCTGTCCCCATTGCATCTCTGCTCATCTCCCAGTAATATTTTAAACCCTCTTCCATAATGAAGCATAGAATCTAGTTTGCGAGGATAGTTCGTACGAGATCTATTATCCTTATATTAGCTTTCCATAATCCCACTGCATCTCCCACTTTCTAGTATATCTTCTCCAAGAAATCCCCCGAACTTACCAGTATAGTTAATCTCCCCACTGCTGGTATCAACCGCCTTCAACAATTCATCAACCTCCTCATCACTCATTTTCTCTCCCAAATTCGTCAAGATGTATCTTAATTGTCCCACTCCAATGAATCCAGTCATATCCTTATCGAACACCTGGAAACCACGACAGTATTCTTCTGGTTCACCTGGGTCGCGGAATCCACCTGGTCGGTTGAGAATCTTGGAGAAGGTTTCGAAATCGACTGCGAGAATATAGTGTTAGTATAGACTCCACAGTTTGATGGTGAGAGGAAGCGCCATAGCTCTCGGCACTCCACGAGAGTCCTTTGCAGAATATCGAAATCGAGGAAACCCTCCTCGAATCCTGCTCATCACAATGACCAACAAAATAAACTCACATTCACCACCAACATTCTTCTCCAACTCTCTAATCTCATTCAACGTAGGATTCTGACCACACGCTCTCAACAAATCTCCAAGTTGGTCCAATTGCACACGTTGGGTACCGCGTTTATCGAAGAGTTGAAATGCTTCTCTGTAGTTTGTGGAGGCCTGCGCATCGTATGGAGGATTAGTTGATGACATTTTAGACATTTGCAGGAGTGATATTCCGAATAGAATAGAAAGAGTTATAAAGTAAAGTGATGTGATGTGATGAGTGCCCTTGTTATGGTGTACACATTTATTGATTTCCCACGACGTATGATATTGCGCCGAGAGATCAAATAGTGAATAAACCAACACAAACTGGCGCCTTAGTTACTACCCGGCCATTATTGCTTTTGCAACCGCATAGTGAGCGGGCAGTAACAAACCAGAATGAGCACCAGCAAATCGGAAGCAACGCTCATTGATTGGAACACCATTCCAAGCAAGGAATGGAATGGAATGCATGTGGAAGTATGTCATGGGAATCGAAACAAGGGATAAGAAAACTCACCATTTTGATTATGATTCTGTATGTTTTCTTTGCGAGTGGTATGAAAATTGAAGATATCTCAATGTAGGATCTGTGAATGTAGGTATGATTAGAAGAAGAGAGATTGTAGGTCTAGAAATCTGATAACTTTGGTCCGTGCCTATTATTATGTTTATGCCAGCCAGCCTCTCATCTATTTTATTCGTACTCTATGTGTTGTTCCTTCAGCATAATTATTAGAGTGGACCAAAGTTAAATTTTGGCAGGGCAACCAAGCATAATCAGCCTCCCAATCATTCGAAAATGGTATAAAGGGGTCTCAGCGAGGGATCTCCCGGTGAGTAGTGTTGTTTTTTCTCAAAAACTTTAACCATGGATAACAATACACCAGAAGCCCAATTCTTCATTGTATGTCTCGCCGTTTCAAAAGTTACTCACAAGTTTGGATTTGTAAAAATGCATCAAAGAGTGACTGAACATCGACGTCCCCCTCGGTTGACACAATGAAGCATAAAGACCATTTCAATTTATATACTTTGACATGCCAAGTGAAATCAAGGCAAGAATATCTCTCCCAATAGTTCTTCATATATGAGTATGTGCGTAAGTATTCATTCATTCTACTCGTATAATACTATCCAAAGTCCCAGGGTACTGTGATTTGGAATCATTCCTTGCTTGTTCTTTCCATGGACGGAAGAGTCTGCTTGACAGGAGTGTTTATGAATACCATCCAGATAACATGAATGGTATATCACAGCCGCTGTCATGATATGTTGAGATTTACTCGATGCTCAAATCAAAAAGGTAGATCCTGTGGGATCTCTTAATTGTAAATATCTAGGAAGAATAAGGATTCACACTCTACTTAATTTACTCTATGTGTAGATGCTCGTGGGCCAGAGGAGTTGATCTATTACGAAGCATTACACCCAATATCTCATATTCAGACTCATCCAGAAGAAAGCACTTTCATCACCCCCATATCAATCCCTCCTATTTCTTCCTCGCCAACAAAATCACTGTTCCCCACTCCGTCTCCACCTCCACATCTCTCCAATCTTCACCCTCCTTCCCTCTCAACTTCGGTTCGACCTTTAACATCTCCTCAAACATCTCATCAATCACATCACCATTTCCTTCCTCCCCCCCTTCCCTTTTCTTCCTCTCCTGATTCTCCCTCTGCCACCCGTGAAACGCACTAAACGTCCTCCAATACCCCTCCAACTCCCCCAACTTCATTCTCCTCCCCATCACCACCCCTCCCTCTCCAATCCCCACTCCACTCTTCGTCCCCTTCAACCCCGGCTCATACCTCCCCCACTCCACATCCTTGAACACCTCCCCCAACGGCCTCATCACCTCATCGCTATACAACCCCTCAACCTCTCCCTCCCGGGCTGTTCCCAAAACCTCCCCATATACTTCTCCCCCTCCCCATAACAAAACCGATCCAACACCTTTGTCGCCTCGGGAAAGTCCACCAACAAATTATCCTTATATCCCCAAAACGCCACCGTCCCCCCCTCCCTCAATTTCCTCCCTACCGTCCTCCACACCCCCGGAAAATCAAACCAATGCGCCGCCTGTCCCGCAACCACCATATCCACACTCCCATCCTCGACAAAATCTAGGTTTTCCGCTGACGCTTGTCTCCATTCTACATTCGCCTCTGCATCATTTTCTGAAGCGATTTTGCGCGCTTGATTTATCATTACCGCGCTGGGATCTGTACCGTACACTTTTTCGAAGTGGGGAGCAAGCGCTCGACTTACGACTCCGTGCCCACATCCTAGATCGAGAAGTGTAGAGCGTGGCCCGATGTGATAGTTTAGGGTTTTGGTGTAGAAACTTTGGGGATAGGAGGGACGGAATGCGGCGTAGGAGGCTGCGGAGAAGGTTTTGTGTCTAGAGGTTGAGGTTAGTGCGAAGGAATACAGAGGATAGAGGAGAACTCACGCAAATGTAGTCATCTTGGATACCTTGTGAACGGCTTGAAGAAAATCAAAGTGCTTGGGAGAATAGATATCCCGTTTATGGTAAACGAAACAATCTACCAATCTGTGACGGAATCCACTAACTCAATTCCTTCACGAATTGATAGAATATTCTCAAGAATCCTTAATTGCTCAGGTGATTATACCACCCCCCTCTTTCTCTTTCTCTTTCTCTTTCTCTTTCTCCCAATGTCTAATCACCAATAGAACAAATCGCATCCAAAATCCAATCAATCCTCAAAACCTGTGTCCAGAATTCCTTCACCCGTATAATAAATAATCACCAAACGAGGTAATAGCAATATCCTTTCACACTCACAACCACAATCAAAAGCACACCTCCACCTAATATTTATATCTCCATCTTCATTTCCTATCCGAGGATCTGACATCAATCACACCCACCTACCTATCCTATCTCATCCCCTCCCTCATCCAATCCCACGCTTCTTATCCAATTCTTGTCCCAAGAACCGACCAACCAACCGACCAACCGATAACCCCTCCCCTCCGATCCAAACATGCGATACCGCATCCCTTCCTTGCGACACCGGATTCGGGAAAATCTTTGGTATCCAACCTTACTATTCTCATGTACATTGTATACTATATTACCTACACAAAATATCTACTCTATACCTTCATCTCCACAAGAAATAAATCACTTGCTCCGTAATTTTATAGTGAAATTTACACCAGATATCTACGAGGTATCTATGTATCTATCTACTTAATCATCCCATCTCTCAATCATTCCATCTCTCAAATCCCCCAAAGATCCAACTACCAAATCATCGAATATCTCCCTCGTTCCCGTTCCCTCTCTTTCCACTCCTATCATTTTCATCATTTTCATCATCCTAACTTTGACGATTACGCAACTCTCAAGATGATGAGTTTTCTTCGGATTGTTCGAATTTATGCGTGGATATGTATGTATCTACTAGGTGACATGGCCACCTCTAAAATGTATATTCAGTATTGATAGATGCACGGGGAACTTAATTGAGAGAGAGAGATGCAGATGTAGATGTAGATGTAGATGTAGATGTAGATACAATTATCAAGTATCAAGTATTAGGTACCACTCTGGCTTACATTTCTCTGCATTTAATTTTTAGCTTTTGATCTGCAAACAGATATACTATTTCAATGTACTGCAATATTACCTCCTCCCCTATTTCCATATATGATCATCTCATCTCATCTCATCTCACAAACCCAGAACCAAATCCACACTCTCCCAACTCCTCGTCCTCTCTCCACCCCTCCAAAATCTCCACCTCCACCCCCTCAAAGCTTCACCACCCCCCTCTCCCTCAACCACCCTCCATACCTAAAAAACAATATCGGCACCGGAAAGAACGCCAACGCTATAAACCCTAACACACTGTTCCCCCAACCCAATCCCAGAGCTGAATATAAAGGCTGGCCTGCTAATGGTAAGAAAGCACCACCGATAGATTGGAAAACTTTCGTTGCTGCTATTGCCGAGGCGGCGTAGGTAGGGAAACTATCGACTAGGTACATGTTTATTGAGAGCTGGGGTTTGAGTAATTAGTATGTATGTATTTATTGATTGGGTGTGATGAGGAATGGAGGAATAGGGAGAAGAGAGAGAGAGAGAGAGAGAGAGAGAGAGAGAGAGAGAGAGAGAGAGAGAGAGAGAGAGAGAGAGAGAGAGAGAGAGAGAGAGAGAGGAGGATAGGAAAACCTACAAAAGCAGGAATCATTCCAATCCCAAAGAAGCTCGTCCCGATAATCGGCACGATCCAATGAATCTTCGCTTGCGCCGTCCATCCATAGACAAAAAGCGAAAGCGCCATCAGCGGGCTCGTAAGCATCAGCGCAGGTAATCGATATTCCGGTTCGGCAACTCCTCCATTCTTTTCCGTCAACCTCGTGAAAATCGGATCCGATACCTTCCCCGATACGAAAAGCCCAATGGCAATCCCACATCCGAGACCCAGATACGAAAGACCGCTAAGTGAAACGGAAAAATGATACTGATTGGAAAATGTAAATGGAAATGTCGTGATGAATAGATACAAGTATCCGAAAAGAACAGCATAGTATACGGAGAGTAGAAAGACGATTGGTGAACGAAACAACGTCTTCAAAGGTCGGACTATAGCATGAGTGAAATGGACCATTGGCGTATCCGTATGAGAAAGAGCCGATACTTTCGCCTTGTTTCCCGTTTGCTTGATAATCCGTCTCGTCTTTCTCTCTAGGATAACAACCGGATAAGTTTCTTGCAAGAGAAAAAATCCTCCAATCAAGGTCACAACCGCAATAATAGCTTCCAACCAAAAAGCCCATCGCCATCCCGCATTTGCAGCAAGGACACCTCCGATGATTGGTCCGACTATTGGTCCCATCAACGGTCCCATTCCCCAAAGAGCCATTGCGAGTCCGCGTTGATCTCGATGGAACATATCGCCGATACTTGCGCCGCCGAGTGCAGTGGGTGCTCCTCCAGCACATCCTGCCAAGAATCGAAATGTGATGAGCATGTTAAGATCAGTCGACAAACCGCAGCCAAGTGTGAACAATAAGAACAAGAAATTGGCAGTCAGATAAACTGGTTTCCGACCATACAATTCAGACATTGGCGCCGCAATAATGGGACCAGCGGCAAAACCGAGGACAAAGATTGAGACGACGAGAGTTTGTAAAATCATATTCGTAGATTGGAATTCTTCCATGACGAGAGGAACACCAGGAGCAAACATGGTGGATGCGAGAGGACTGTAGAAAATTAGCAAATTGGAGTGAAACGAGGAGGGAATCACTTGCGTGGAGAAGGTCATGACAGAGATCACTCCCGTATTGGCCCATCTCTTAGTATTAGACCAATTCATAGGATTCAATTGATCAGTATCGCTATCCCAAGATACAACGTTAGATGGCTCTGGGCCTCTCAATTGCTGTGTGAGATTCTCATCAGCTCGATCTGGAGCGGTTGTAGCAGTGCCCATTTCAGCATCAGATGCGCCGTGATATGTAGTATCTATTGGTGAAAGTGGTCGAGGAGGTGGAGCAATTGTAGCAGGAACATCATCGCCACTACCTAGATCGCCAGACTCGACTGGTGCAGTCCTCGACATCATGAAAATCGGATTGAAGATGCCAAATTAATGAAGTAGATATGATAGATGAAGAGAATTGAGACGATTGCACTGCGGTTTGTCGTGTTATCGCTATTCGTCGAAAGTCAAAAAGAGTGTGTGAGTGGAAGCCAACGAGGGAACGAGACAGGAACCAGAAGCGAATCCAAGTTGATAATTCTTAGTTGAAAATGAACTTTTGAAGTCTGTTGAAAGTGACAATGACAAAAATAAAGGAGAGGACAAGTGAAGAAAGGAAAATTCACTTCACAGCTGAACATTTACCCAATCATTGAATCTTCGCTATCGGTTTCGGGTTATCTTCATCGCGGGACGGAAAGAACGTATTTCGTGATAAAAGAAGAAATACATAATTGGCTACACATACATCATATTTGAAAAGGGTTGACTGAATAGGACGATTGTTCGTATCACGGAATCATTTGATCCTGGAAGCTCATTATACTCGAGAGGAGATTTCATGATTGCTTTCTCTTTCTATCGTTGTCGAATTATGAAGAATAAGCAGAGATCCAATACATCCAATTTGCGGGAAAGACATTTAATTAATAAATTGTACACTGGTTCAGATGATTCGATAGCGAGATCTAGGTAGCTATGTGCACGATTCAGTTGTTGATTCAGTGTTCATGGAGATACAAAGTACAATGCAGTACAGGATACGATTTTCAACCGAAATTGTCGTTCTGTACTACTTATTTATATACCAAGGAGGGCTTTGTATATATACTTTGGTGGGCGATAAGCTTCAAGTGTATATTCAGCTACCGCATCGAATCTCGCGGGAGATTCGAAGGGCGACAGTGGCACTGCGTTGCTAAAGCTGCTCTCAGAAGTAGGCTCCGCTCATTGTGATGATATAGGAGGACAACATCTATCATTTGCCCTGGTAACTTTCTCGTCAAAACTATGATAGAGAAATGAAGGATACTAGATGTTCATCTCACTGCGGAGTGCTTGTATACAAGAGGAAGGGCTGGACTATAAACTTCTTGCTCTCATTGAAGCTTTTGCTTTAGAGATCCAGTATCACCGAGAAGCTGTCTTATCTCAAAGCTTGTGCAACAAGACCGTGTTATTGGAGGTTTATACACTGACGAGTTTGCAGGCCAAGATCTGAATGTCTGACCCTCATGAATCACAGTCAAGATGGAACCACTTTCATGGAGAGACTCATTTCCATTCCCTTGGAATGATTAAGTAAATGAATGAAGCTATTCATGTCTATCTTTGTAGACTTCATAGGAGGGTGCAATCCTTCTCGAAGCCGAAAATCACCATTTAACTTGTATGGTGAAAAATAACGGAAACGGCTTGCTATATATGATTCTTCAACATCGCGAATATATCAGGCCACGATTGTAGTTACTCTAAGTTGAGACCCATCCCTACAGATGTCTCTAAGAGTTCTCCTGATTTTGAAACAATCTGTATTTCAAATATAGGACGGCATTGAAAATAAACACAGTGCGTTCATTGCATTTCGCCCTCATTATAATCCGAGTCAACTACCCCTCCTCACAATTTCAAATCTCTACCAGCAGCCTTAGCCGCTCTCTCTCCATCAACCAAAACACACCAGCCCTCCCCTCCCACAGTTCCACCCTCTTCCCCTCCAACCCCACCCTCAAACTCTTTCAAAGCAAATCCTAGAATCTCATCATCATATGTTCCAGGCTGCAACCACACACTCTTGATTCCCAGAGCTTTTGCCTCCTCCAAGACTTTCTTTGTGATTTTTGGAGGAGTGATGATAGAGACACCCGTCTCAGTTGGATGGGGAAGAGCGGAGATTGAGGGAAGAGTGGAGTAATCGGTGGAACCGACTTTAATGGAGGGGGAGGAGGGGTTGATAGGAGTTGCTGGAAGACCGTGGGCCGTATACCATGCGAATACTAAGGGGGGAAGTGTCAGCTAAAAGCTTCAGGAAATGAAGATGAACACTTGTAATCAGGGATCGTGAAATAAACTTTGGGGACTTACTTTTGTGTCCAAACTTTGCAGGGTCTGAAGAGGCGCCCACTACAGCGAAGTAAGGAGACGAGAAGAAAGTACGAGCTGCTGCTTCTGTTGCCATTTTTCCTAGCATTAAGAGTATTGAATCTTGTAGAAAAGTATAAGAGAGGTATCAAGGGATAATGATTAATTGTTTATGTATGGAAATGCATTGATAAGAAGAAAACTCGGGTCCCATGTTGAATGACACCATTGATATCACGATTTGATAAAGCTCCATGAGGAAGGTTGTCGCTGATGCCTCGGCTATGATAGGAAGGAAGGAGTGCACGGACTTGATTTTGATCTACAATCTATCATGTCAACTCCATTTTTTTTGAGACGACAACATGTTCATTTATTCAAGATATCATTGTAGAAATTCTTGAATGATTTGAAATTCCTACAGGGGGTCTCCGACTCCCTCATCCATAATCACGATAAAAGATTCTCCTCAACCTTTCATAAACACGCCCAATATGTCCAAGAGCGAACCCGAACCTAGCAGAAACATCTTTGGATTCTCGAAGGATATCAGGGGTGTTATATCTTCAAAATCTCACCACACATATCGCACATACCGGGTACTGTTATCATGATAAGACAGAATTTCAATAATCATCCATACCTCAACTACCTCGTTGGGCTTGAAAGAGCTAGATTAGATCATCAAAGGGTCTAATGCAAGGCGGGTGTTAAATGAGGAAGAAAAGAAGAGCGAAATCTGCAAGTCTGATTGACATATCAAGCTGGCCTTGCAGAAAGACAATGGATTTGGAAACAAGGTAGGTGGATCAATGAACTGGGAAATACCACTTATATACTCTATACCTGGCCAATCTATGAAATAGTGGAGGTCAGCCCGCACTGATCGTATTGCTAAGGTTAATTTTCTTTGCACACATACCAGGACTATCTAATTCATAGTCGCCAAACATCAAAATGTCCGGGTGCCATGTCCCGCAATTTAGTATCGAGGTGAGTGCGGTGGTTTATTGGTGAATGCTCGCTTCAATTCAACCGAGTCCCTCATCAAATTATCCGAGTCCGAGCAGCTACCGCGCCAGTGCGGCACATTCAAAGATGAAACGTGTCGATCATTCCAAACGCCGCTGCCACGGTTTGAGTTTGATCTGAATTGAAAATTCCCCTTTTAGTATTAGACTTTAAACCTCGACCTAGGTTTTGATCGCTGCAGGGGTTACGATTGGATAAAAATGGTATATTTCGGGAAACTTGGGAAGCTAACTCGTCTGAAAATGCAAGTGCATGAATTTAAGCCCTACGGAATATCAGAAAATTAGCTCATATTCGCGTCAATGGGAGTTATAGGGGAATTGAAGCGTATGAGATTGTATGTGATGCGGAATCAAATCGGATTCCTTATGCGGTGAGGCGCAGTTGGGTGTATGAAATGATTGTTCGTCTCGAGTTCGAGTTCACTTAACTTGTGCGCATTGTCTACGAATTTCTCTTGGTCTTTCGGATACTTTTAATGACATTTATGCCTTTGATTTGATTATTTTCTTATCTTTTCTATTTTTGACATCTATCCTTTAAGACTGCTAGACGGTCAATTGGGTGTCTGGATTTGTTTCTTGTGTAGTGTTTTTTCTTTATATTTTCAAAGTCATTCCTTTGCTTTACTTTTGTAGACGGTTTTTGAGAGATCGCGCGACATTCATTTAGAATTCTGAGATTGAGAGAAAAGGAGGAGAAAAGGGAAATTACATCGAATTATTTTACACGATTCGACGACTATACAAGCGAATTGGACCAGAAATATATATGAAGGGAAATACGTCAAAGATAGAAGATCATAAGAGGCATTTTGTTGAATCGAATCGATTAAACGAATTGCGAGAACACTTGGGAGCAAACGGGAATCATGGCAACTTTAACAGAACCACAACCTGTTCTTCAGAAATCGGAATATTCAAGAAAAGGGGATGACGAAGGCGGAATTGACGATGGAATGAAAGGGAAATTGAGGAGGGATACTATCAGTGGAAAATTAAAGTTTTGGTCTGGAAGTAATGCGAATGCGAAAGAGAAGAAAGTTGAGGGATTCCCAAAGATGGATGAAGGAACTTTAAAAACATTTGTGGAAAAAGTTACGCCTTTTGATTTCGAGAAGGACATGGGAGAGTGGGATGATGAGAAATTTAGTCATGATTCAAGTATGGATCCTTTGGTATGTAATCTATTATTGTTTGCCATTTTTGTACCGAATCAAACGTATTACAAGATCGTCGAAAGGAGTGGTACTAACATATTACAGAACTGGTGTCCTCATCGCAAAAATCTCGCATTCTTCACTCTCTGTCTTGCTTTCTCAATAGTAGGCATGCAACGCCTAATGTTCGTTTCCGTAAATGCAGTCATCACAGCACAGTTCTCGATCTCATCTACTCAAACCGCATTGTTAACAGGAATCGCATTCATCTTCTCTGCGATCAGTAGTCCATTATGGGAAATATTGAATATGAAGGTGGGAAAGAGAGGAATTTTCATTTTTGCCGCGGCTTTGATGTTGGTCGGTAGTTTGTGGAATATGCATGTGCAGAGTTATGGTCAATTTTTGGGAGGTAGAATGGTGCAGGGACTAGGATGGGGAGCTTTTGAAGCGTTGATTGGTGGTGCCATGGCGGAAATGTATTTTGTGAGTATTACCCTCTATTTCTTTTCTGTTGATCGCTGGTTTCGGAAGCAAGAAATGCTCAAACCCCAGGGAGATTATTCAAAAGTAACGAAATATACTAACAGTACTAGGAATCACAACTCCCCATTCGCCTAACAGTCCTCTCAATAATCGATGTCTTTTTCACATGGGGAACCCCTATTATCGGCGGATATCTAAGCCAGACAATCGATGGGTACGGAAACCAAATCATGGTAATGAATATCATCCAAGCCATTTCGATATTCCTTTTGATTATCGCCTTTCCGGAAACATCCTTCTATCGTACTTCTCATCCTACCCCTCCTACATCTCCCCCTACCATTTCCTTCAAATCTTGGTGGAAAACATTACACCTTATGCCATACTGGGGCAATCCATCCAAAGAGGATTTATTAAGACCACTCAAGAAACTCGTCTCTCCTATCACACTTCTGACATTCGTCTTGGCTTCATTACCAACAGCATCCGCATACGCATTTGCACTCAGTCTCTCGAGTTTCCTCTCCGCTTCACCGCTATTCATCTTCCCAAGCCAAGTAGGATATATCTTCATCGGACCCTTCGTTCTCTCCCTCATCTCCTATGGTCTCTTATCCATCGTCTCCCCCGGAAAACCCATCCTTCCTTCTTCCGAAAAAGTCCTAGGCGGAACCCCAACCAGCGCTCTCCGTATCGCGATCCCGGGTCTCATCCTTTTCACCACCGGTACCATCGCCTTCACACAATACGTATCCACGACGCTCATCCCCCAAGCCACAAAAGTCAGCTCCACCGTCTTTGTCGTCTCAACTCCAGGTATGGAATGCAGTCTCAAAGTTATCAGTTTAATCTTCGGTGTTTTGGTTTCCGGAGCGGCGATCTTGGGATTCGCGGTAGAGAGATATTTGGCAATTCAGCAGGGTGTGGATGATAGTGGAAAGGAGGAGGGTCAGAGAGGAAGAGGGGGATTGGATAGGGCACATGCAGTTTTGCAAAATTTGTTTACGGGGTTTTTGATCATTGCAATGCCGAGTTGGATAGAGCAGGGGATGGGAGGGGAGATGGGAGGAGTTATGGGACTGAAGGATACGGGGCTGGGAGTGGGAATTTTTGGGTTTGTAGGCGGGGTGGCGGTCGTGGTGGGGTTGTGGATGGTGGGGGGGAAGATTGCCGGGGGAGATGCTGGGAGGAGAAGGGAGGAGCAGGGGGTTTATAGGATTAGAGAGTTGGAGGTTTAGAGGTTGAAATGGTGTGGAGTTTAGTTGCCGAAAACAGAAGGCGGGATTGCATGGGATGGATTGGATTGGGATAGACTGGGATGGATTGGATTGGATTGGAATGGGACGGGGTATCGAAAGATCGGTATAGGAGTTATGGAGTATGTATTAACCAGTTGATCTGATGTTTGTATATTACTATGATAGATGAATTAATGTCTATAAAATTCCCACATCTGATGTCTTTTTGTATCCTTCTTGTTTTTGTGTTTTTTTGGGGAATCGGTGAATGGAAAGTCTACCTTGTTATCTTTTGCTACTTGCTTGTTGAACTTGATCTCTAGGAATCATTCCAATCTTCTACTCATTATATCTTATCAATTGTATATCACTTATCAGTCCCCTCGCCAATACACCGTTTCTACAATAAGTTCTAGACTCTAGTCTCACCATTTCCCCATCTCTCACTCGCCTACCACTCACTCATCCTCTAAATCTCATTCTCCAATTCTTAACTTCTAATTCCCAATCCCCAAGCCTTACCACCTACCCCTTTTCTAAGCCTCATCTTTCAATCTTGCATACATCCAGTCCAACACTCAACATCCAATACTCAATACTCAAGTATCATATCTAAAAATTGGAAATCAAATGAAAATTGCAAAGGAGGTAGTTCTCGAGTACGTCGGATTTGATGCTTGATTTACGGTCGAGTGGGGTGGAGATAATATTAGTATTAGTGATATTGATGTTGATTTATTAGCGGTATCTGGGGGTTGATTGAGGACTTGAGGACTTGAGGACTTGGGGTTGTTTGGGGCCGTTTACAAATGTGTACGTGTATGTATGTTCTTATAAGTAATGAATATAAATGCTGCTAGCTAGTTCGAGACTCAAACAAGTAAATAAGTAAACGTATAAAGAAATCATCGCTTGATCAGTTTCATATCGTATAAATCATTACAATCCAACCCTATTCCCCCAAGGGTCCCAAATCCCAAATCCTAAATCCTCATATCTATTTCTTAATCCCCTTCCCCTCTGCCTCCTCAAAAATCTCCTCCGCAATATTCCCCCCCACCATCCTCCCCGCATTCCACGCCCCCTCTACCAAATCCCCCAATACCCTCTCTATTCCCCGCGTCGTCCATATATGATCTCCAAGTTTCAGAGATCCTTTTTCTTGTTCTGCATCGGGGAGCAAAGTTTGTATGAGTGGATATGCGTGTGGAATTTCCTGCTGATTCCAATTTTCTACTTTTGTTGTGTTGGGGAAATGGAGGATGCTAGAGAATGAAGTGAAGGAGATGGGGTGGGAGGAGAGGAGACGGTAGAGGTATTCTGGATGGTTTTGGGGATTAGGAGAATGGGGATTGAAATCTGGTGATTGAGAAGGAGGGAAAATGGTGCGGAGAAGAGAAAGTTCGATGAGGGTGTTGAAGGGGGAAGTGGAGGGTTGGCGGGAATCGAGGATGGGGAGGAGTTGTGCGGGTAGAGGGGATGGGGCGTTCTTAAGTGAAGAAGTGAGGAGTGAGGAGGTGGTGAAGAATGTAATGTATAGGGGTTGGTATTCGATATCCTGGGTATCGTCGTCGAGAGGGTAGAGTGATTCGCCATCCTGTGTTTTTCCTAGGAGTTCTGTGTAGTTAAACGGCGCGGCGATGATAATTTTATCGAATTCTTCAGCACCTAGATTTTCCCCGATACGTGCTGCGTTTTCCCATTGTATCACCCACTTTGCATCATCTCCAATGACTTTTTTCCAGCGAGCTTGTGTGACTCTTGCACCGAGTTGGAGTGTTGCTTTATTCTCTTTCAATGACCTCTCTATCACCATTTGATAAAATCCATGGTTCACAGCCTTCGGAGACCCTGATTCTTCTTGCTCAAGTGCAATACTTAGTGTCAGATCACTTATCTGCTCAATCGACTGTCCAGTATGACGCCGAACTTGCGGGGCTAGTATATCTCGTACGTAATTTCCTCCGATTCCGTTTTTCTTCAGTCTTTCGCTTGCGGGGAGACTGGAGGGGGTGTATCCAAATTTGTTGGACATTATGTAGGTCAGATCTCTGATGGAGGATACCCCTATAGTGTCGAGTGTGGAAAGGAAAGTATGGAAGGATTTCATAGTCCCCGTGGGAATTTTTGGAGCAAGCCAAACAGAAGGACCATATCTGAAGAGAAGAGAGATATAATGTTTCCAAGGAGTGGTAGCATAAGGTCGGTATGTCTCAGTAACGATATCGTTGACGTTGAAACTGCAGATGTTAGTTTTGAAGCTATTATTTGAACGTATTTGAGATAACAAAGCAATGTAAACTTACTATCCAACTTTTCCTATTCTAAGATCTTCGCTTTCAGTAGCCATATCTTTTTGCTCCTTCACATCTGTCAACCCTCCAATAATGCTCAATAGCTTGCCATTCAATACTCCGCTCGCAACATCTTCAACCTCAAGCTTCATGCCGGTTGTACCCTCAACTACCATCCTCCCGCCAACTCTTGTCTTCTCTTCATAAACTACAATCTCTACTTGCACATCAATATTCTGATCTTTGAACTCCTACCTATACCGTGAAATCCCATCTCTCACACCTTGAACTGCACCGATCCCCGCAGGTCCACCACCAATAATTCCGATCTTGAAATTCACGACTCTTGTTGCTGGAATCCCATTCCGAATGATAGGCCACAACGAAATTCCTGAACTGAGAATTATAATTGCAGTCAAGAATGCCGCGATAACGGTGAGTGATGTCTTGCAGGACTTCTCTCTCTTTCTGTTATTCGCCTCTCCCAATTCTGAAAGAGGATCCCTGGTCACTATTGGAAGAAGAGGTGATGATTCCGAGTATGAGTATTTCGGAGGACTTTCAGGCGTATATGGTGGTGGTGGGCCAGCCTTTTGCATCTTGATTGTCATATTTGCTTGATATCAACACATTCGCTAATTAGTGAAAGAATCACGTCGAGATTGCAATGTCGAGATTTTAATCCATCATATAGAGCTGAAAATCACAGCCTGATTCTTGATACATGAAGTGAGGTGATTGTCATCAAATGTATTGCGCCTCCGTGTGACGGTCGCAATGCGGCCGCCTGCATAAAACAGGGTATTAATATCTAATAGGATTGGACGCCGCCACGAGTCTATCTTGATAGGCTTTTTGTGATGCAGCTATTGTCGCATGTAAGGCATACTTACAGGGTGATTATCATTTGAATGGTCGTTCATTAATCGGATACTTTTCAAGCGGCAAACGAGCTCAAAAATCATCGATGTTGCGAATAGGTATCGTGATCAACTCAACACCCTCCGAAATCAACGTGAAAATGTGCGTCCTGCTCCAAAATTCTTGAATAACTCCATCCCCAATGTACCTCCTTCCTCAGTAAATTCCATCGATCCCACATCCCGATCTACCTTCCAATCTTCGTCAATCCCCTTCGTTCGGCCAAAAAATACTGAATCCCACCACCATTATGAGAAAAACATAAAACGCGCCCACCAACGAGATTACAAAAATCGACATCCAAGTAGCTGCTCTGAACCTCGACGCATCGTCCGATCTAAGAACTGGAGCTTGATAAAGACGAGGTTCAGTCGGTAGATGGAGATGGAGCAGAGGTGTTCTTTCTGTATATGAGGGCGGACGGGATGTATATGGGGGAGGAGGATCGTTCATTTTGATATCGATCTAGTATATATCTTTTGATTTGAGCTTGAAGGGTAGAATGAAGGAGTGGGAAATGGTTTGATAGATATAATAACAATAAGGATTGTGAGATTTTCTCATGATGGTTAACAGCATGGCATTCGTATTCGCTTGTGTGATGTGATTGGCTTTCTGTTTGGAGATCTGATAGTCGGATAACCTGTGTTAGTAGGGGTGGCTGATGAAAATGCGGGGTAGAAAACAGCCAAATCAGATGGGATTTGAGTAGCGAATAAGATTCGATTTTGGAAAGGCAAGGATAAAACAGGTTCATGATTGTCATTGAGCGAAGGTCTATTGTATTGCTCGCCAATATTAAACATTCACTTTTCTCCCCATAAAAAGGAGGGATTTTGCTTCGCTTAACCTCCTTATTCATGTAGTCAAGATTTAAATTAAGATTCCACCCTACCACTTCTTAACACTTTCACTCCTACAATTATCACTCCGCTACATTCCTAGAGCTAGTCCCTCAATCCAGCTAGTCCCTTTCCACCATTGATAGGTAGAATAGAAATCCAACTTGTCTGCAGCGCCTTCTTCTCCGCAATCTCCTTGCTATACCCCTCCATTTCCTCAACATCCCAATTAACTCCCACCATCCCCCCCCTCAAATAGTCCGCTCGCTCCTGAGCTAGATACAATGCTAACATACCGGTCAATTCAGCATGATCAAGTGCATATGGTTTGAAATGGTCCGACACCATAGCAGTCAGTACAATTCCTGGCATCGTGGTGAAAACACGGAGGGAAGGATATTCGAGGTGAAGATGTTCGGATAAACGTTGTTCAGCAAGCTTAGAGATATTGTATGCGGATCCACCAGGTCCTGTGAGAGCAGCGCGTCCGGAGGAGACTGTAATGATTGTGCCAGTCGGCGATTTCGGGGAAGGTTGAGATCGGATGAAGTGGTGGGTCATATGATAAAGACCTTTGAGATTAATTTCCTAGTGTTCATCAAATGTTAGTTACATTTTCCCCAATTATCTCATCTCAATTTGTTGAGATGGACATTGACATCGACGTAGAAAACTCACAATACCCTTCCACCAATCACTCGGTTCCACTTCTCCAATCATACCATTTGACATATATCCAGCGTTGTTCAATAGAACATCAGCATGTCTACCAAATTCCTTCTGTACCGTCTCATAAAGATTCTTAACATCTTCTTCATTCGCAATATCAACTTTCACACTAAGAAATTTGGTTTCCGGACTAATTGGCTGAAGTTTCTCGATAAGAGAGTCTATAGGCGGGACTCGACGAGCTGCGAGTACTATACCAGATGCATGTGCTTCGGCCCAAACTCTTGCTGCTGCCTAATTTGAGATACTGTTAGAATAGAGAATCAAGATTGTATAACAGGGAATGTAGAACAGTACTTACAGCTCCAAGGCCAGCACTGGCTCCCGTGATAATAATGATTTTCCCAGATTGATTGTTCGTTGGATTTTTAGAATCGATAGCCCAGTAAGGATCACGATGGATAGATTTAGTGATAGCGAAAGGCGTAGTATACGCATCAGTATCTAGTGTTCCGCTCATTTTGAATCTTGGTAAGTGTTTGAACAAAGGAGGACAACTGAGTAGATCAAATGTCTGAAATCCGTGCAAAAGTTGAAGTTTTATTGAGCAATTGATGTGGTGTGCTTGAGTATGAATTCTTCAGAAGAGGGGAAATTTTGTTCTTTGTAGCAAAGCCAAGTAAAATGCAATCGGGTTTGAATACGAAAGTAGATATTGAAAGAAATGGAAATGGAGGAACTCGTCAAGTATTATATAGCCTCACAGCCAAAGATCCAAGAATCTACGTTAATAATTCGCCCTCAGAATCTACACCAATTGCCAACTCAGCAATATCAGCAATATCAATCAATTCTTATCAGACATCTTACAAAGCAATCGCCGAATTCTTATAAAGCAACATAACGACGTCGGACCTGGTTCTCATGTCCTCGGCTGCGATTGTTCACTGATCATTGATCACTAACCAACCAACATCCAGTACAACAATTTAAACTGGAGGATAATCAGATCAAAAAGGATGGGAATCTGCACTTGAGAATTGAAACGTGTCGAAAATGTATATTGATCCACCACACTCGATTCACAACGTCTTTTCAAAACCTTAAATTTCAACGTTTCCGCAAAAACACCTGTCGGTATAAGGTCATGTGACCGTGCTTGCGCTAACACCTCGGCACTATAATACATTGGAATCATGGAACTATATTGACTTCATCATCTCGATTTTCAACGGTTTTGGACAATGAGAGGTAGCCAAAAACAGGGGTAGTCAGAAAATAGGGTAGTTGACTGATGAGGTGAGATTGATATTGAAGGCATTGGCAATCAAGCTTTGAAATCAAACTTCATCTGATTGGCTATACCAATGACTGTAATAGGTTTAGTCTAACCGCACCGCGTAACAAAGGGGAATCGACCTGAATATCAGCATAACACTCTTTGTAATCGTTTACTCGCAAATTCAGTCAACCTGGTCTCGAGCGAAATGATCAGATTACAATCTATGGGAGGGAGGGTATGAAGGTAAAAGGTTCTCTCGAACTCATCAAATATAGCATATGTGATATCGGTTATCTACGATATATGCGCATTATCATAACTCCATGAGGCCCAGCCCAGCCCAGCCCAGAACCATTGCACGCTGGATACTTTTTATGCAACCACATATAATCTAATCATCCTCCTCAACATTCTCCTCAATTACATCATGCTCTCCATCATCCTCAAAACTACCAGCTGGGACTTGGTACAGTCTCAAGATTGGCTTGTTAGGATCTTTGACAAGTACGTACTTGCCCTCTTCACGCTTCAAGCACATATCAACAATGGTACGGACAATACCCCATCCATTGGATAGGGACAAGTTCATTTGCGAAGCAAAATCACGTGGCTTCCAGCCAATAACGCCGAGAACTACATGACGATCGTTGAGTTTTGGGTTGGCACGGGAAACAAATCTATCAAAAATTAGTATGAAATAGTGACCGCAGGCGTAACAAATACATACCCAAGTTTCATGACATCAGCCTTAGCGATGATACTTTGAACTGTCCATCTTGCAAGCTTGCAACTATTGTTCTTCATTTCAGTTGCAACAACAGCACCACGTTGACTGACCAACTTCGTCCTCCAGTCCAATGCACCTCCACTTCCTTGTGCCTTGGAATCGAATTCGTTGAGAGCCTTGACAGTCAAGAATTGATCTTCTCCACTGATAGCGTTCTTTGAAACAGCGTCAAGCTCGGTTCTTACAACCAAGTGAACTGGATCTTCGTCGTTCAAAGAAAGATCAAATTTACGGTATTTGTATGCCTTACTGGCAGGTGGATCGGTCTCTTCGGCGGAGTTATAGAATGGGTTCTCGTTCTCCATGTCTACCTTTTGGCTGTCGCTCTCCTTCATGACTTGATTTGCGAAGTTGTGGTTGATGTATGTAGCTTCCTCAGCCAAAGCACTTGGCTGGTTAATAGCGTCCTTGCTACCTTCTGAAGCATCCATTGGAGCGTCAGCAGCATTCTCATTAACGGTAACCATGTCGAGTGTAGCATTGTCTCTCTTGTCGAGGAACACTTTGTTGCCTTGTCGAACGATAACGATATCCCAAGGGTAAACTGAACGGGGGGAGCACATAAGCATGGAAAGAATGCTGTCTGTTGCGAAAATTGTGGCCTCGTCCTTCTCGGCGAGTTCTTGAATGACGGGATCGGAAGATGTGGTAACGTTGTATGAAGCGCGGTCGACCACGTTGAGCTTTCTCTCGGCAGCCTTGACAGGTTGTTTGTCGAATGATCGATCATAGTAGTAAAGGAAACCATAACTGTCAATATCTTCTCCATCATCGGTATCAAGATTGAGCTTGGCCAGACGGTTGAAATCAATCTCTTCCAACATTTTCCAGTCAGGCTTAATGTTGACAGAAGCATCGCGATTTCTTTGTGGCTTGTCGTAATCTTTCCAGCCAAACTTTCTTCCACCTCGAGCACCACCTCTTCCACCGCGGGTATCATAACTGTTGTAGCCTTGTTGCCCGCCTCGTCCTCCAACTCGCTGGAATTGACCTCTACCACCACGGGTATCACCTCTTCCGCCACGTTGTCCACGTCCTCGAGCGAGTCCTCCACGTCCAAAGCGGGTCTTGGTAGAATCGCGAGTGTTGCTGACAACAGAGAAGGTAGATTCGTCCTCGGCGAGTTGAACTGCGAATAATGAGGAGGTTCCAGCGCCGTAAACTTGTTGATCTGATGCACAAAATATGTTAGCACAAAGAAATCATACCATACCCAACTTTCTCCAGTGCGTGTAAAGAATATCGCAAATATATAGCAAATAAATCTCGAGGTAAAAATCGCACCTCTGTAGTTTCGGTTATACTGTTGTCTTCCACCTCTGCCATCTCTTCCATCTTTTCCTTCAGCGGTCCAATCTGCCATGCGACCTAATTTATCGCCTTTGGAGTATGGGGCGTAAGGAACTCCATTTAAAGTGGTTTCTGATGTGGTCGATGGTCCCCATGAGTCCTCTGATGGAAGCGCAGAGATGATATCTGAGAGTGAAATAGGTGCCATGATTGCGGCGGAAGATTAACGTTGAGATATGCGGGAAGGGAGGAAACGTTCAAACCTCCAACAATGAATTCGTTGAATATTTCGATTTGTGGAGGAAAATCTTAGCGGGGCAAAAGTTCGCGATAGCAGATGGTGCCTTGAATTTAAGTCAAAAGTCTATGTTTACCTTGCACGTGACCGCTGGTGAAAAAAGACTCGTTTGATCTGGTCGGAGCCCCTTTATCAAGGTCTGTAGTTATTGAACTAATTCTTCAATACTTCCATCAAACTCGATATGATCTGATATAAAATGCCATTCACAACCCTGACTGAATTATGCGTTCAACCTTTAAAATCAAAGTCAAATTCAGAAAATCATATTCAGGGAAGACAGTCTGAATTTCTCATCTAATTACTTTCATACCTTCACATTTCAGATACACACTAGGTACATGTTCATCGTAGACTGCCAATCGAGTTAAGTGACTATTCTTCATCTATCTACCTGACAACCAGATCAAAGTAATGAAAGGTGACATAGATTAGATGCTCTCTTGTCCCAATGCATTTCAATCAGCCTAGCCATTTTCTCATGGCTAATATCTAGCTATTTAGAAGGTCTCAACGTGGCTTCTGAAACCTCAAGACCCACGACCTTAAGACCTCCTGGCCCTTGAAACTTCTGCTGATCTTCAACCAATATCTTCCCCGAAACCGGATCCAACATCACTTTCTCAAAAGCCTTAAATGCTTTCTCATCTTCAAAAATCATCTCACTGTATACATCGTAATCGATATCTTGATGATCCGTGCCATAATACACACTGGCTGGATAGTTCAAGTTTGATGTGTCGGAGGATGAAGCATCGCATACAGTGCGGATAACGTAGTTACGGGTGTGGCTTTTGGGGAAGGAGGAACCTTGTAGCGAGATAAGCAGAGGTAGATGAATGGTTTCGTAGTACGATTTGAATTCAGCAGGAGTAAGGCCTGGTTTGCGGGTTTGGAAGGCACTGAGTATTAAAGGAGGCATACTGGTGGTTTACTGTGTTGGAGTGAAGTTAGTAAATTTGTTTGATTGGTCTCTCTTCAATATCTTTGTAGCTCAGATTTATATGGCAATTAATTACCTTGTGATATATGGAATTCAAGTTACTTGTGATGTATCAGTCCAAGAACAGAAGCTGTATGATTGTAAGATCCAGAAGCCGCAGAAATCAATCCCTAAGTTTCGGTATTTATTGAAAGTAAAAGGTATTTCCATGAAGACATATTAATGGTCTTTGTCTAAAGGCACCAACGGGCAATTAACCAACAGTTTGATCTCACTGCATATATTCAATATCTGACTAGGATTAATTAGTGGAGAATGTTAAGCACCAGTACTTTTTCTGCCGTTCAAATAGGAAGCCGCCTGGTATCATTTAGTCCTTTTGCCTAATCAGAAAGTTGTACATGCTGTGATGGACGAAATGATGGACGAAATGATGAAGAAAAGTTACCAACCAGATGATTAGGGGTAGCTTTCACTACAGATTATCCCTAGCAACTATGAGTCCTTTAGACTTTGTACTTTGGTTGCAAATCACTAGGTATATAAGCAGAAACAATTTGATAAATCAAATCCATGACAAACTCCATGACAAATGACTGAATAAAAAGCAACAATTCATTTCAAATGACAGTGCTACTTTCATGGACACAAAAGGCCTTTGTGTAAACACTGCCAAAACCTGGTGAAGCTTCAACAAACTTTGTTGAGTAACTTGTGTACCAAGAGAGTGCAAATACTAACAAGAACTGGATCATTTCATCTAGAGGTGTACCAATAATGATATCCTTTGATGTTGGTGCATTTGCAATGAAATGAATTTATGGTGTTGTTTTGTTCGAAATGGCCTGGACTTCCATTGCGTTCAAAGTTCCTAGCAGTTACAGCCTCAGGCTACAGCCTAGGCTAGGTGGTCGGGGCGTCTGTCTGCCATACCATCAATGATTTTAGGAAAGGATGAATCCAAAATCCTATCTCTCTGTCTCTCACATCACTTCTTAAGACCTACAGATTTACGATCAAAGAAAATGCACAAGATACATACTTACGATTACAATGGCTCACACATTAAGAGAAAACGTAGAGATCTTGGTTCACACATCGGCACCAAGTCGAGGCCAAGATGATACTAGATACCGGGCATTTGCAAGAGCCTATTTAAATTTCGAATCAGCAACAAGCCTACAATTACAAGATGATCCTCAAGAAGATACTGGAAACGGGGCAGAACGGGAGGGCCTAATTGAAGGGGCGCAACACTTGACGCAGGAATACGATGAAAATGCATCTTATTGCCTACCAACCCAAGAACCAGAGACGAATCCAGGGGCGTACCGTGAAATTCCTCAGGAGGAATTATCTGACCTGATGTTTTCGCCGCAACTGTCTTTTCGAAGTGTTTTGGATAATCGAAATTCCCCAATGTTTCGAACTCGAAGCAGGACTTTGATGAGTTTGCAAGTACAGTCTGGAAGCGAAACACCGGAGCAAAGTCATCTTGAATTGGGAACAAGTTCTGGAGACAAAACGCCATGGCGGGATCAATTCATGGATTCATTGCCAGCATCGAAAAGAGAATCCAGTGTAATTGAGGATTCCATGCTCGAGAATGATAGAATACTTGCTCAATTTTCATCCCCGAGGAGGATCTCGGAGCTACATCAGCAACAAGAGGAGAGCACACAAGACAGTGCTGACGCGAATGAGATATCACAGTATACGGATGAGAGTAGCTTGAATCTTGAGGTGCCACTAGCAATACCAATCACTAGCTCTCAGAATGGCAACGCTCATCCCGATTTTGACGCTGCCATTTCGCTACCACCCCGGCCTTTGCAAACGATTTCCCCTCCCTATCGACGGCCTAAGGCTGGGTATCAGCATGTTAACGCACTTCCAATTGCGACTTCTGATGAAGATGATCTCGATGTGATAAATTCTGACAGGTTCAATAATACGCAGGCTTCAGGGCAGGCCGCAAATACTTCAAGTCGACGCGCAAGTCAAGCTACAGAGATGGAAGAGGCAGCAGAGTTCACGCATGAAGAAGTGAATCCGACTGGATTTTCAAAGAAGGGATCAACATCCAATGCACGTGAGATTCCAGAACCATCTAGCTCGCTGCCCCAACATGTGCACGGCAAGCGTCAGCGACTCGATTTTCCATCGTCATTGGACAAGAGTCCCAAAAGGTTAAAATTGGTGATATCAGATACCACGGCTGAAACGTCGTCAGCGTCTCTTCCCGCCCCTCAAAGACCTCCCACATCTACAGCTCTCGAGGCACCAAAAGCTTCTGGTGTTCCAAGCTCTGTTCCTTCAAGTTCCGTTCCTCCAATGTCGAGCTTGCCATCTGCAGCATCCCTAGCAACATGCACAATTCCATCTTTTACGCCCCCCACTTCTGTCGGTGATTTCAAGGAGACAGATATTCTAACACCTTCATTGAAAAAGATTAAAGCAAACCGCGGGAATTTCAATGGATTGCAAAAGAAACATTTCAATCCTACTTTCCAGACTCGGCCCTGTCGCCCTTTGGAGCGCGGATATTGGCTTATTCACGCAGAAGATCTCGGGGATCTTCTCAAGAAAAGGCTTTGGTCTTACCTTCTTCGGGTCATTCCGAAAGGCGATTTGGGATGGGGAATATCAGCTGAACGTACCAATGATTGGAACACTGTAAGAGTTTACTGTTGGGGTGGGGTTGTCAAAGAAATATACCTCATGCTTTTTTGTGCTAGTGAAAATAAGCTGAAATACGGGGATGCGTGCTGGAAAGACGCTGACGGAGAAATTGTGATCTTGATGCCTAAGGAGATCAAAATCTCAAGTTCCAGTTCAGAGAACTAAGTATAGGATCTCTTATAAGATTGATGACCTAGCCGTTACTTCTATCCCTCGACTTTGGATATGCCCAGGGACTCGAGAAGGCGATACTATCCAGAGTAAAATATACCGATATGGCCGATCATCTATTCCTCTTGAGACTTACACATGTGAACATATTGATTGTCATGGATCCACAAGGTGAATGTTGGCATGTTTGATGGGTCTTCTCTGCTTATGGCTTTGAGGTCTAACGGAAGGCGTCTGATGTATGATTTAACCCGAAAAGGATAGACGAGCAACCATTACTAGACTAAAGATATCTTATCTCTGTGCATACCAAATACTATTATGTGCAGGTGGTCTTTTGCTGGGAGGATAGAGCAACTTTGTTGCATGAAAGACGAAAAATTACCCCAGGATTGCACTAACGCACGTCACCATTTCACTTAGTTCTTCTAGTCTCAACTCGAAGTCACAACAGCACACTGGAATTTTATGACCTCCTTAGCTTTGATACATTGGAATTTTGATATTTCGTCTATTCCTACATTACTGAAAGGTTTGCAGTGTGTTCCAGTATGCCAATTTACCTCACTATTGGTGAAGCCTGTCGATTGAAAAATATGTTTCATTGTGGGAGGCTGAGCAGCCTTGGAGTAGGCAAGCGCGATATCTCCCAGCAAATTGCACACACAAATATTCATGCGCCTTGCCATGAAGTGAGGAAAGCCTAGCCGCAAATATAAGGGCGAAGTACATCAAAACTTAAAATTCGAATGCATTGCTAAAAAGTACTTTGATTGGCCTTACCCAACTTTCCAGGGTATGATTCATGATTTAGATTGGCTCTTGGCATTTGGTGGATCAATGAGCTACAGCAATTAACGATTCTAATTCTTCTATGGATAGCTTCCAAACTCACTCCAGCAGCCTCCTAGTGCATTCTATGAGTATGGGGAAAGGAATAGAACAAATCGTCAACGTATGGCCTCTGAACTTACATATATCTTATAGAATGCCACTTCAGTTCATTCTAAGCATCAACCTTCCATTGATCTCTTGTCAGCCATAACATTCGCCAAGGAATATGTGCTCGATTTCATTCACTACAATCAGCTTCTGCCACCAAGCTATTAAGACAAATATAGCGCTCCTGAATATTTCGTTTGGAAATCCTCAAGCAAATATGGAAAACGTACCAATGTCAAACCTACAAATAGTTATCAACAAAATGCAGGTTAGTATACGAGAACTATCTGCCTCGAATGTAAATCCTGATGGCATGTTATATCGAGCGGAGCCACGCCACTTCCACGAAGTCTTATATTCTAAGTTTAATGAACCTTTGACTTTTACATCTAATATTTTAATGAACAATATTAATTGGCAAGAATATAGCCCGCCGGCAGAAATCTTATCTGGGATTGAAGGTTTCAATGGCTCCAAATGGGGTATTCCGCAACTCTCTACAATAATCACAAGATCTATAGGTGAAGCTGCGTCGCGCAAAAAGTTGGGATTTCTCGAAGCCGCATCTCAATCAAACAAGACGACCAGTATATTAACTATCAGCAAGAAATCTCAAGCATCCAGTTCATCCAGTGTCACTGTAGCAGGTCCATCCAGATCAAAACTTGAAGTAAGTAACTTACTTTATTACGTTAAAGCATGTTATTGACCGTAACATGCAGACAATTGCAAGAGACAAAGACACTTCGATTATTGAGGAAAATCAACCGTCTCGAGTAAACAGCCAACTGTTGAAGGAGACTAGCACTACGTCTGATTCTGGGTATATTTCTGCTGCCGAAAAATATCATTCAGGGTCGAGTTCAAGGCTTCCTCGTCAGGGATGTAGCAAATTGACCCCCCTTGCTAGGTTTATTAAGATGCTTAAGAAGAGACAACATAAGGGCAAATCTGTAGTTGCGGAGCCTCTCAGGTACGAACCTCGAAATCAGAAAGAAATCTTGCTAACCGATTAAATAGAGAATGTGTCTCATGTTTGGATGATTTTCCAGTGAGCGACATGGTTCATGTGCAGTGCCACGACTATTGCAAAGATTGTTTCGAAAGACTAGTCATGTAAGTTGTTTCCAAGATACGTATCAAGGATTATTTAACACAATACAGTACTGCCATGGAAACAGAGTCGATGTGGCCGGTTAAGTGCTGTCTCAACGATATATCACATAAGGCCATTGTAAAAAATGTCAACCCAAACCTGGCAAAAGAATTTCAACTGAAGGTTTGCGAGCGAAAGATCGCTTCAGGAGACCGAATCTATTGTATTAAGCCAAGATGTGAAAGTTGGATTCCCAACAGTTGTATCGACAAAGGTCGCAAATGTGCATCTTGTCCTTCTTGCAAAGGAAAGGTGTGTGTCACTTGCAGAGGTTCATGGCATGCAAATATGGAGTGCCCTCAGGACAAAGATATTCAAGCTACAGCCAGTTTAGCAGATGAGAGAGGCTGGAAGCAATGTTATAATTGCAGAATTTTCATCGAACTTAACAAAGGCTGTAGGCATATGAAATGCCGTTGTAAAGCCGAATGGTGTTACGTTTGTTCTGCGAAATGGAAGACCTGTGGATGTACAGAATTTGATCTTGATAAGTTAGTGCTAAACTTGCAACTAAGACAAGAAGCTGCTGCTCGAGAAACGCAGTTACAGGAAACAAAAACTAGGCAAGAAGAGGAACAAATCAGGCGGGAGGCTGTAAGAATTAGAAAAGCGGCAGAAGAAGAACGCATTGCTATTCAAATGGTCGAGGATTTCGAACGACGAGAGGCCGACGGATTAGGAAGAGAAGCCGAAAGTGTTTTTCAATTTGAAGAAGCCGTTCGGGGTCGCCGAGAGGATATGGCTTCTAAATTCATCGAAATAAGAGAAGAGCTAAATGCGTTACATCATTCACAAAAATCACGTCTTGCAACTCGCTCGCAGGAGGAATTTCGAATGTTACAAGAACGAGGAAATGGGTTCTACAAGCTACTCAAATGTCATGTAAGCCAATGTGACCAGTTAAAGAAAGAATACAAAACAGAATACTCGAACCAAGAGCTTCGTTTCCAAAATGAATACGATCAACGTCGGGAAGAGGAGATCCGTGCTGAGAAGGAAAATACGGAGAAGCTTGAAACCTTCTGGAAAGACAAACCGGATGCTGCATATATTATTCGAGCTGCAAAAGATTCACACCAGGAAGGTTATATTGTAGCGTTCAGAAACTGGGACTTTAACAGGAAAATCGCTCTACAAGAGTGCACTAAGAATTTCGAGTTAAAAAATTCATCTCTGATAAGGTCTCAAATTTTGGATGATGCCAATTTCAGGTTGAAAATGCGCGATGAGTGGAGAGAGTGGGCAAGAAATAAGGTCGCCGAGGTCCGATGGTTTGACGCTGTTATTGCTGAGCGAGAACATATGTTACAAACTCTAGAGAATGAGCAGTATACAATGGCTACAGCAGAGTCTGAAAGAGGCAGATCATTGTAGGGTTTATAGCTATTTGTACAATGGAGGTATAACTTCGATGTAAACATCATCATATATCACTAGCTGTGCGGGGTGATAGAAGTTTGTCCTATTGTTCCGTCACACGTTTGTGCCTGGAACATATATGTCGGACATCACCACGTGATACCATGGCTTCGCAACATGGCTTTGGAGCCAATGAGGGGAGTTTTTGAGGGTCTTTCATCCGTTATCGAAGATCTTCTGGCCAGGAACTAGTTACGTCGTCGGAGATTGATTTCTTTTTGCTTATATTTCTTAATTTATAAACATTGTCAATCCTCGTGGAGAGATGGGACGAAGTTACAATAAGTGCGTCACAGAAGATCATGCATCTTTAAGTGATAATGAGGAAATTTGTATTTGTAACTTGGTAGCCTTTTATGAGAGAGAGTGTGTGTTATGGAAGAATATATATAACTACCATACCCACCGAACTAGTATGTGATAAGAGCAACTTTCTTTTCTTTTCTCTTTCTCATTTCTTGTCTTCATTGTCCATCTCAAGCTTACCAGATAAGCCAAGATGGTTCAGACATTCGTTACTTTACTTTCTCTATTCGTATGTGTCAACTCTGCATTGTAAGTTCCCTTTTGCAATTCAGTCAAACAGAACAGCTGATACAGTAATTCTTCAGAATTCCCGCTCAATTACTTAACCGCGATGATCCTAGCCCAGTAATAGCTCCAGTCCCATCGATCCCATCATGTGCAATTCCATGTATTGCATCAGCAGTATCCGCAGAAACAAGTTGTGGTGCCACGGATCTAGCGTGTCAGTGTAATCCTGACAATGCTAATTTGATCCAAGGAGTAGCCACAAGCTGCGTGCTTCAGGCTTGTGGAATCCAGGAAGCTCTTCGTTAGTATTCCTCTTATGCAAAATGAATACAATTGAAAGCTCAGACTAATATTGTACAGAGGTCCTGGATGATGCTACTGCAGAATGTTCTTCTGTAATTGCGGCTGGGAATGCTAATGCGGCCCCTTCCTCAGCGGCCCCTTCAGTAATAGCATCTGCAGTCCCAACTTCGGTTCCTGTTAGCATATCGGCAGTTCCGTCATCTGTCCCTACTACTACTCCCATTGATTCTAGTCCCCCATCTGCAGTTCCATCTTCAGTTGCGGGCTCGGTTTCTTCGGCTGTTCCCTCCTCGGTACCAAATGCGTCACCAAATGCCACATTTGTTATCCCTGCTTGTGCAGATAGTTGCATTCAGAATGCTATTGGGTCCACTTCTTGTGGACTCACCAACTTTACTTGTCAGTGTGAGAAAAGCAATGCGGAGATTATTCAGGCTGCTACTGTTTATTGTATAGCTGCAGATTGTGGAGAAAACGGGGTTTCTGTTGCTATTGGTAGGTTCTTCCTTAATCTTCTTCTAGTGCTAGTGTTGTTGTGTTCCTTTCGGGCTGAACGAAAAAGGGGCGGGAGTGATGCTTCAATATTCACGAAATGACCTACCCATGTTGAAAGGGGGTTGAACCTTCGATTCCATATATATGATGATAAAATTTTCGATGCTTTCAGTCAATACTATCAACCAGCGAAGAATTCTTTGGGTTGCTTCAAAGCACAAAACCAGAAGGCTAATTTTGGCACAGAAATCAATAGATCACAAGTTGACAATTGTACCGCATTATCGACTCTCTATAATTCATCATCATCAATCACGGGCTCAGTAACAGCCAATGGACCAACACAGATAAGTCTTACCGGCAACCCATCCGGTATATCTACAGCACTACCTCCTTGCGGACCACCTATTCCAGCTTCTTCAGCAGCGCCCACGGATCCAGGGAGTGTTGGAAGTGGTCCATCATACTATGGATATCCAACGCCGTCAAACCCAATTGTTCCTCCCGGATCACCAACTTCAGGTGCTGGAGATCCATCGGAAACTGTATCCAGCACTCCAACTGATCCAGGGTCAGCTTCTTCAACTAATATCAGTGTAGATCCATCAGATAGTTCTGGATCTGTACCTACTGATCCTAGTTCCCCGATAAGTAGTGGATCTTTCCCTTCAGGAGCTGGTTCTAGCACACCTACGGATCCAGGGTCAGCACCTTCGACCAGCATCAGTGCAGATCCATCTGGAATTGCATCCAGCACTCCAACTGATCCAGGATCGGCTTCTTCAACTAGTTTGAGTGCAGATCCACCCGGTGGTTCTGGATCTTCGCCCACTGATCCAAGTTCTCCAATAAGTGGTGGTTCTTTCCCGTCAGGCGGTTCAACTCCCGTAGATCCAGGATCAGCCTCTTCAACCAACACAAGTGTAGACCCATCCGGGACTTCTGGATCATCATCAACTATCCCAGGTTCATTCCCTTCTAGCAGTTCTCCAGTCCCCACAGATCCAGCAGGAGGTGTGGATCCCACCGGAGCAGCTTCCAGCACATATTCTTCAGACCCATCTGGAGCATCAAGCACGCCTCCTGGTGGAAATGATAATGGACCAAGTTATGGATATGGACATGGATATGGTACTTATTACCCCTCTAGCACACCCACACCGACTGGAAATGGAGGCGATCCCAGTGATCCATCGGGAAGTGGTGGTGTTTCGGTATCTTCTTCAGCTACGGGAGCGGTTTCTTCGAGCAGCCAGTCGATTGGAGCGCCTAGCACTTCTGGAGGCGACCCTCCGAACCCGAGTACTTCTGGTGGAGATCTCTCATCACCAAGTACAACGGGTGGAGATTCTTCCTCGCCAACTACTTCTAATGGAGATCCATCTTCACCAAGCACAACTAACAGTGATCCGTCTCCACCCACAATCTCAAGCGGGCTAAACAATCCATCCAGCTTCCCCTCTGGAACCAATCCCTCTTCTTCTTCACCCTTTAACTCAAACAACCCCCCTCCAACACCACCAGCCAGTGGAGGCTATTACGGCTACAATCCCGGTTCAGCGCCATCATCACCCACTTTCACATCACCCTCCACCCCAGCCATCCCAACATCTCCAACCGATCCCAACCCCCCCTCCTTCCGACTCTCACTCCTTCCCTCCCGCTACTCTCTCCTCACATACATCATGCGCGTATACTTCAACCTCTCTCCCCCCTCCCCCTTCATATCATCCCGGGGTCTCACAACCAATTCTCGTACTTCTGCATGCTTATTTTCCATCTCCTCATCCGGCTTACTTTCCTGTTCCGGTTCTTCATCTTCCAACTCTCATTCTCGTACCGGAAATGCCGATAACAACACCGAAGATGCAAAAACGAGATATTTCGGAGATGAATTCGCTCGCGCGTGGGATTCTGGGTATACGGTTTTACAGACGCGGAATAGGTTGAGGGATATGCAGGGTAAGGATTTAAACGGGACGTTGGTGGTGGATTCAACGAGTGAGTATCCGTATGGGAGTTTGTTGAAGTTGAGAAATGGGGAGTTTATTGGAAATGGTATGTTTTCTTTATCTCTTTTTCACTTCGTTTTGATGGATTGAGGCATCTTTGATCTTTCTTTCTTTCTTTCTTTCTTTCTTTTTGATGATTAGTTGAGTGGTATGACGAGTAAATAATACGCACTAACATCACTTCCCCAAATTTAGATAACCAAGCCCGTTTCTGCGCTCAAACATCATCTTCCATTCCTTCAACCTATGGATCCGCGAACCCAGACGCGACACAAAGCCAACCCGATGCGTTTTTGGAAGGAAGTCCAGTTCGTGCGTATATTAATGGGACACAAGGGCTACCTGCGAATTGTCAAGAGGTGAAATTGGTGATCGAGTGGGTTGATGGGGGTGCTTAAGGCTGGAACGAAATGGGGGACGAGGGGAGGGAGATGATTGGGAAATGGTATACATGGAATGATATATGGATGGACATTCATTTGAGATTTTTGTTCTCTTGTTTTTCTTTTGTGGGTGGGTGTTTTAGTGTCGTTGTTGTTTGCGTTGAGATTGGAGATTTTAAGTGAGCGGTTGAATGAAGGGAATTGGCGCATAGCTAAATAGTAACCTTAATGCGGTATAGTGTCGTGAAATATGTACGGATGTTTCGCGATATAAAGTCTAACTATCTTAACGTGATCTGTCTGAAGTTCTTAAACAAAACACTATCATTGAACAGATTCTACACATAGAAGCGTATTTATCAATACTGAGACAGCATCGAAACTCATCAAGTCAAACAATGGAACATAAATCAAAATAAAATTACGCCTCAACACCATCCCTTTTTTATCCCCAAGTTCCAACGTTATGCTATCCTATGCTATGCGACGCCGTGGTATGTCCCTTTTCCTTGTCCTTGTCCTTGTCCTACCAATGCATCCGTCCAACCAATCCTTTTGTGTGCCCCGTGCCAGTCCCGCCATGCCATGCCATGCCATACCCAACCCCCATACCATATCCCACCATGCCCTCACCCATATATACAAGTTATCTCAAAGTCATGTAATGTATGTGCAATCTCCCCTCATCTGGTGTCACAGGAGGAGATAATGTAATATCGAGTAATATTCACATTGAATCGAAGTCTCTCCTCTTTGACCCCCTTCTTCCCTTTCTTCTCTTTCCTCTCGCATTGCGTTTCACGATACCATTTTTCTTATCGTTGGAATCCGGACGTAATCGCTTTCTCACCATCACTTTTCGTATTTCAGTCGTGCGTCGCATAACCCAGGAGTTCTTTTCCTTGTCGAAAAATGGTTCTTGCATTGTAGTGATGGTGATCATCAGGATGATTTTGGTGCAGCCTTTTGGGGAGACGAATGTTTTGATGATCTTGGTTCTTTGGGTTGATACTAGACCTCTTGTGGTGGTAGAGGTGTTTGATACTACTGCGGCGCTGGAAGCGGGGTTTCTGGTTGAAAGTCGTGTGATGGGGTTGTGGGTTCTTGTGCTTGTTATTGGTAATGGAAGAAGAGGTTGTTGGAGGATAGTGGAAATGCTGGGGAGAGTCGGTGGAGTAAAGTTATTGTTATTTAATGCATTGTTTGCATATATTGTGGGGGGATGGAGATATTAGATGATGGATCTGAAGTGGATGAAGAAAAGTTTGCAGAAGAACAAGAGTAGGAAATATTGGATGGCTTGATGGGCTTCATATTTTTAATTTGCGTCGTCTATACAAGAAACTACTCATCAATTTACTCGCCAACTTTGTGGGTACCGTTCGAGCGAACAGTAAAGAATATTATGGGGATGATAAAGTCAAAAATGTGGAGAGTGCAATCGGATTGCTATGAGTTGAGTGTTTGAGGTTGGATGATCGTAAGATAATTTTTGGAATGGTAGCTTATATGCAAGTCATGCTCAGCCTTACCCGCTTTGCAACAAGCATCCAACAAGGCTTTCATAAGAAGCGCTATGAAATTTTCACACCAATTAAGGCATAGCAGCAAAAAAAGACTTGAGTACGATCTTTGCTCACACAAAAGTTGTCCTCGGGGAGGGGAGATACTCGACCACCGATGACCGCAAAAGAGACCACAAGCGCGGTATGAGGCGGCTGTAGTACGATGAAAAGCATGGGTTTGTGCCTAAACCCTTTCGCCGGCAAAAAGAAATTGACAGAAGACTACCAGGGAATTATCTGGCGCGGTAGACGCGAAAGAAATGGAAAACACGGCAAAAAGAAGGTCGTAAGCTTGGTCAAATAGCTGACAGATAGTAGGTTGCTCCAAGTGAATCGATTAATTTCAATACTCCAATAGCATTAAACCAAATGCCTGACAGTTCGAATTTCTGTCAATGCATTGTCAACCTAAGAGCTTCAAAGTCTGAATAATCAAGTGGTTGTAATCCTTTGGAGCATTAGAATTTGTGGAAGCGGATCACGCACAAACGCGGGTATCCAACGGGATCCTACAAAAGCTTCGATCCAGAGGTCGTTTAGATGACCGCATACCCCAACACTATTACTCGCGTGCCACAGAACTTATAGTCTGACCCAAAAATAAGATAGATGACCGATATACCTAGGCTTATCTGCTTGGCATTGGCTTCAACAACGCCGCCTCTTGAGAAGAAAGATTCGCGTGGGGAAATATCGAATGATGACGAATTAAAGTCGCCGTTCCAGGCCGGTATAAAAGTTTGATCGGAGTTTTGGAAGATATGAGTCTTGCACGGGTGTACACGCATATTGATGGTTTGACATGGCAAGCTTCTTGAAGCTACCAGATGAGAGTTGTACTTATAACATCATCGGGCTGGCCATGATCACGGCCACTTTTGCGAGTAATCACAGTCCTCCATTATCCAGCATCCTGGATGTTGATAACAAAATCGAACAAGATATGTTAAATTGAAACGGAAATCATGATTGGAATAGCGATCGCCTTAGGTGGCTTGATTCATACCATTCCACCACAGTGTACACTGTACATAGTTCATAGGATTCAATCATAGAATTCTCCGAAGGATTATTGTTAAGAAGAAGGTATTCTACTTGAGTCTGCTTAGATCTGCTCACTTCCCCAGCTTTGAAAACGGTGACCCCGAACGTTGTACATTATTGGACAAGATACAAGATAATCTATAATCTATAGATACCTAGATATTTTATATACCATAACAGAGGAGGATTCGCAACATAAACTGTGATCGTTGGTGTTGGTATTGATGTTTGTCGTGATGGTAATAATGTTAGACAGCACATGACAAAACGTAGGGAAGGAATATGGAAATATAACATCACGTGAATCCATGGATCATCCAACAAGCAAAGCTAGCCAAGACTTAAACTTGGTCTACGTTTGTTCTAGCCACCTCTCTAGGTATGTATGCGATGTTATGATGTATCGATTTTTCGTATTCTATCCCCTAGACTGCCGACTCATGGCTCCCATATGGTTTGTGCAATATACCTCGAATGAAGAAGTCTGATTGGTTAGATTGGTTGAATTGACTATTTTGTTGCTTTTTCATTTACTCTTTTTATAAAATAGAATCTTGAATTCAAATTTTGATTTTTTGAAAATTATAAAAGAGAGATCTATTTGGAATCAATATGTATTGCGGTATTGAAATTTTTGAAATAGAAATTATATTATTTGGATTTTATAATAGAGATTGAATGTGAATAGCTGGTCAGATTTCAGAAACTCTGACGATCTAATTGGTCAATAAGGTCCTATTAACCGAAAGCGCCATGATTTGGCAGTCTAGGGGATATATGCTTCAACAAATCTTTCAATGCTTGGACTTCCACAAGAGCACTTAATTTGGTGCAAATAAACCACATCTGCATGTTCCCTTTGCCACTTTCCTAATGCCTACTGTATCAAGGGTCCAAAGTTGTGGATTGTCCCATCCGCCCATCGATCTATCCATGTGGAGATTTCGAGTAAGCTCCCCCAAGTCGCCACTGACAAGCTTTTCTTGCTCGTCAAGATTGTGCAGTTCAAATAATCAAGCCCCTGTTACCAAGAAATGATCTTCAAGTGATGGTTCTTACTCAGTACACCATTGGTTTACGAGCTCGAGACAGGGTTAGCTCACTGTCAATGCGACAGTAAATTCCTTAGCGGAGAGATCGATAGCATATCCACATCTCCAACAACCGATATATTCTTAAATTCTCTTGACTCTCAGACCTTGTGCTAGAGAATCAAGTTTTCCAGAAAAACTTCTTGTTAAACCCAAGAAGCTTTGCCAGTCTCGCCAGTCAATGATCAGTGAGTAACCGCCCGGGACTACCTAGCATTGTCCCACACACTTACATCACGAGAAACTCTAAAATGTGCCTCATTACTCTTCAATTCCAAAAAGAACTACAGTACTTATAGACTTTAATTTTTGGCTAGATTTGATTCGATGATCGAAACTATGTGTGCAATCCTGGAAAAGGGTCCTTTAAATCTTGAGCTTCATACTCAGTCAATTAAATTCTTAATTTTTTTTCTTTACAATAAGTCGTAAGTATTAAACTTTACTATTTCAGGTATCCATCTCGATCAAACGATATTTTAAAAGCTAAAAACCTATATTGCGTCGAATCAATCATCACTCTCCTGCATTGTCTACTGAACTTTGTTGGCAGATCATCATCTCGAGGCAAGCTTGATTTCAGGGAGACGAAACGGCTGAAAATAGAGCTTTTACGGTTTACGACAAAGATAATCAAAACAAACACCATTGTGTGGAGATAAGAGTGATGACAACTCAATGCGAATCGGGACATTCTCTTGCTGTCGAACATGTGGGGGGAAATATCAGGCACAACAATAATGAAGAGACAGCAGGCACAGATTTGGCTCTGGCAGAGCTTGGGGCGGTTGATTTGCTCCGGCAAGACAGCAGGCCCTCCTTCATTGTTGATATGTCGATAAGAAACGAGATTTGTCAACTTCCCGTAGTCTTCACGAATGATGCCTTCAAGACTTACGCGAAATTCAAAAACATTGCTTCATGGCTTTCAGGAGAGTCATGTCAGAGTGGAAGTGCGTTTGTCAAATGGATTTATACTCGGCCTAGCAAGGCAGTCAATCAATATTGGTTCCGGCATCAAAGATGGTCTAAGGTTTCATTAGGAGATCGGTGGTGTGTGGTTTCCGGGCATGAGATGGCATTTTCGAAATCAGTACAAGAGGATGCCGACGCCATTCATTGCAAGCACCTTCAATCGAGACATGCACAGCATAGATTTCCTCCGACTGGAATCTGGAACCAGAATTCTAATTCTCATTGCCAAAACCACTCCTCCATTATGAGGTCACCCGGCTCACATAACTCAGCTGTAGCTGCTCACTTATATTCTACACCCTCTCTATCCTTTGAGACGCCGTTCGCCAGATTCTTTTGTAGCAAAGATTGGTCTTCTACCGCCGTAGAGTCCATCTCGGAACAGCTCTTAGATATGACGAGTGTAATCTCCAACTTCAGCCAATTATCTCCTATAGGCATGTTTATTATTGATGCCAAAGATGGAAGCATATTATTCGCGAATGAGGCCTGGTATGTTCCGCCTAGTCATTCATATCTCCTCGTATTTTAGATGAGACGAATCGTTTGCCTTCAGATCATTAGCTAATATGGATTGTGTCAAGGACAAGAATCACCGGTGGAACAGTAGAAGAACATTCGGATCTAAGATGGCTCAACTGTTTGATTGATGAGGACAGAGAATTTGTTTTGGAACAATGGCACACTCTTATATCCGAGAAACGTCCAGTTCACTTTGAAGGAAGGTGCAAAACACTCTGGAGACCTCAAGTCCCAGATCCCGCCTTATTTGGAGATGATGAAGTTTACTACACATGGGGCGAATGTAGTGCTGTCCCGCGGCTCAACGATAAGGGAGAGGTGGAGCATGTCGTTGGGTGTCTTAGTGATATTACACATATTAAATGGGCTGCTCGAGTACAGGAAATGAGGTTAAATGAAGCATTGAAGGAGAAGAAAGAACGAGAAGAATTCATGAACATGACAAGTCATGAGCTGATGAACCCACTTTTGGCCACCGTCCAAGCAGCACACACCATGATCTCTAGTCTTGATGAGATCAACAAAGCTCTTTCTCATACTCATGATAACGTCCTTCATGATGACAATTCAAAGAGTTATGGGGAGATTAAGACTAGTGTAAGGCGCAATATCGAAATTGCCAAAATCATTCTAGTTTGTGGAGAACATCAGCGAAAACTGATGGAGGACGCTCGTATGATGTCTAAACTGGACATCAATCTGTTTTCAATTTCACCAGCGCGAACGGAGCCAATTCGTGTTGTCGATACAGCTATGTCTATGCTCTCTGGAGAAACATCCAAGTTAGATATTAGTATCCGACTCGAGGTGGACCCCTCCATGGAAGCTTTGAATTCGCAATGGCTTTGCTTCGACCCTTCAAGATTTCTACAACTACTCCTCAATCTCCTTACGAATGCCAACGAATACACAAAATCATCCGAAACTCGAAATGTAGTGGTGCGTCTTGGAGCCACAACAGGATCCCCTTACCACAAAGAGATTGGGCGAGAGATACAATACATACCTCTTCGCACAGCACGAAACGACCCAACTTTGAAAGACGCGTCGGGAACAGGAGAGATAGTATACCTTCATTGCTCAATTACCGATACAGGCAAAGGATTAAGTGAAGCCGAGAGGCAGATACTCTTTAAGAAATTCTCTCAAACATCTTTAAGCACGCACACGCAGTATGGTGATTCTAGTCTGGGATTGTTCATCTGTCGGGAGCTTGCGGAGTTGCAGGGAGGTGCAATCGGTATTGGATATACGGATTCTCAAGCAACGGGTGGCACTTTCGCTTTTTATATCAAGACACGGCGATCCGAATTCAAACCGGCGGGACTACCGCTGAAGATGTCGACTGAACCGACTCAGCTGGACGGTCAATCTTCTGTGGGCGACTTCGATGTCGAACCTGATATGGATGTTATTTCTATGTCTGAGCTGGACTTCTCAGAATCCGAGATGGCCGATGCCGAGGCTCTTAAGTGTCGGGACAATGGACATGTTCATAGTGCTAGCTTTCCCTAGTTTCAACGATATCAAGAATTACAATAATGTATCTAAGATTTCAGTACTTATAATTTCAATCACTAAGTTGATACTAATATTAACATTTGTATGGATTTGGGTCAGGAGACAGAAGTTGATGAGAAGGACGTAGATGGGGGATATTGAATCCTCAAGGGACAGAGTTTGAGTAGAAATCTCGAGTGGAAAAACCGAATCAGAAGAATGTACTGGGCAAGAGACGAAGGCAATCACATGCTACAAACCTGTTTCTGAGGCAATGTGGAGTTTGGAGACTTGATATCCAAGGTGGATTTTGTCTTTGGAATGTCTTGTAAGGGAATCTCTGGCTGTGTAAGATTATGCAATTGAATGAACGGACTAAGCAGTTTCAGGATGGGGAAGAATGATAAAAAATGCAATTATTACTCACCCTAAGATTCTCCAAGAAAGGTCTTTCTTTATGCTAATGTATGTTTTTCGAAAAGTAACAGTCCAATGCGGTAAGAATTTTTTGGGATAGCACGGCGCCCTAGGAGTATGCGCGAAGCATATGCAATACTACTTGACACGTCGTCTCGATTTCTCAGGTGGACGTCGAATGAATTCGAATATCGATTTATCCGCCCATGACAGCGGGGTGAAGATTACATGGATTCCAACGACCATATCTAAGATGTTCTCATATTTACTGGCAAATGAATGATTAATGGCTAAGCCGTTCTACCCAATATTCAAGAACCGCTCATCTAAAACTCTCTCAATCTTCAAATCCTTCATGATTGATATCTTCCTATTATATCAGATCCTCTCTCTTCTCCTGAAATCTCCTCCCATACAACCCCCTGCAAAACCATCTACCTCGTAACGAGTCACCATAAGTGGGCTATCGAAAAAAAATTCACCACGACCACCTTCACAGCCGTGCAAACAAACAAGCCTAGATCGCATCGGCAGATCACCCTTTTAGGATATATATCCGACAGACTAGCCGAATCCATGAACTGCCATCTTCTCTTTTTAGGCTTCCCTCTGCACACTCTCCACCAGACATCCAAAAAAAATCTCTCTGGAAAATATGTATTCTCGAGATCTAGAGTTGGATATCGTGAATACTTTCTTTTCGATGTGATGGATCAGTGATTAGGGATTCGTATAAGTATATTTATATCTCCACGAAGCTCCGAATTGCATCTCTAAGATGATATCGGTCATTCAATATCTCTGCGCGAATAATCCCACTCGGTTACAATGCCAAGTATGAGAGGGAGAATTATCACTCCGTCTTATGATAGAAAGAGGCACAGCAGGGGAGTTTGTAAGGCAGGAGTGGATGCGCCGAGAGTTACATTCAATAGCTAATTTCATGCTTAATTTAAGGTTGTGAATGATTCACGTACTATAAGTTGGTATTTATCCTTATTGTCGCGCAATTTTTTCTGCTTGGTATTGTTTTGTCGTTGTCATTTTTCTTGTTGCTGTTGGTTGTTGTTGTCACTGTCGCTATTGCTGTTGTCGCATTCTCACTAGAATCTTCATTCGTCTTTCGTTAAAAGTTTTTGCACAAGCGCACAAAAATAAATTAGAATAATTTGCATGCACTGTTACCTGCTATTCAACATTGTTCACCAACCTCGACAGAAAAGTTTAATTCGAGTTTCATATCATACAAACGCACAAATATGAGGTCTCTTCTCATCCCTTGCCTTTTCTTGGCCCCAATCCTCGCAGCACCAGCACCCTACATCGTCACAAGCTACGTCGAACTATCCGTATACACCCACCTGGAAGCCGAAACACTTTCCGGTACGATCTACGCCGCCGAAGTCGAAACAATTACCAGGGGGGTCGTTCCAAATGCGACTCCCGTCGCAAATGCTATCGAAACGCTGACTGACACATCCGCCTATGCACACGTTACCATTATCGAAGTAGTTCTTCCACCTGGTAGCGGTTCTCGACCGACTTCCACTTATGATTACTATGCGACAACCACTGCTCTCCAAACCAGCTTCGTGGTTCCGATAACCTACACCCCATACCCCAGCTGTACGGGCACCGCTCAGAACTGGACATATGTGACCAACGTTCCGATCTACATCCCCACGATCGTCGCAAGCTTTATTGCGCCTTCGGTTCTCACGACCTCTGTTTCAAAATATACATACTACGATGATAGTGTGAGCGCCGCAACATACGTCAACGCCATTCTCAATCCCACCGATGTGGCCGCCGATACATTGGCCAGCGCTTCTGCAAACTACGAACCATATTCAATGAGTTACTGCTACACCCCCACAACAACATGCACCACCATTCTCTCGACCGCAACCTGCACTCCCACGTGGAGATATCCCAGCTACGACTCCTCCTCGAGCGGTAGAGGTAGCTCTTCATACTACGATTCGTACACCTGTGATGTGTATTGGTGCGGAGACCACGCAATTCTGCTGATCATCATCTGTGTTCCTGTCGGCTGGGTCGTGCTTTGGTTATTCCTTGGACTTTTCGAATCCTGGCTTTCGTTCAAGGGGATTATGTTGGGGTTGAATCGCAAACGAGGAGTTCCGTATGCGTGGTGTTGTATCTTGATGCTTTTCCTGTGTTGTACAGGACCCACGTATAAAGCGAAGAGTGCGGAGGAACAGGAACGGTTGAAGGCGCAGTGGAAGGAGATGGGTGCGGGTAAGAAGTTCGCGTTGTGGTTTAAGTGGGGGTTTAGGTGGAAGTATCCGGATATGTTGGGAGAGGAACCGGAGAAAAATAAGAGGGCTTTTAGAGAGGGGTGTTTGTAGATCTCTCTGTTTACATTGGATTTCGTTCTGCACAGTGATGTTGTTTCATTGTTTCAAATCCAATATATACATTGAGTTTAATCTCAATTCAATGATCCGAAGTTGTCATTTCAAAAGGGTAAACTAGAGAGTTGCATGGATGAACAATAATGTCATGATGATGAAGTCGGTATGAACCTACAGTTTAGATATAGACAGACTTAGTGTCTAATTTTTAATTCAATGTGATTAACACAACAATCACTGTCAATCATGTTTTCGAAAGAATACCTAGCCCTGGTTGCAGTATATCTTCCCTATCCATTCTCCACCCCAGCCAAGAAGTTACCAAAGTATCACATGTAAGAGAAAGAACCCTCACCATACCATTTCAAAACACATGCTCTCCACCGTCCCCCAGATCATAATTGAAAACCAAAACTCCCAAGTAAACCTGCAAAAACCAAAACTCAAAAACGATAATTATAGCCCGCGAGCAACTGATCTCCTCCCCTATACTTCATACCGCAAGCGAGATTATCTTAAATCTCAACTATCTCACATCCCAACACCTCATCGTCGACACAAATTATAACCTCAACCCTTGCCTTAAACCCAAGAATCAAAGAATCAAAGGATTCTAAACCCATAACAATAAATCTAGGATCCAATATCCATACATACACCTGAAACACATACAACAGAACAGATCAAAAAAAGAAACTCTAGAATAGCACAATCCGCAGAATTACACTCCAAGAGAAGTCTCAACCATCCAACAAACCTACCCTCCCACGTGACCCTCCTCGCATTCGTTTACCAAAACGGTAAAGCGTCATCCAACCTCCACTACCAATCATACCCCTGTATACCTAGGACATCTACAACCACCAAGTAATCTTCTTGAAGGTGATCATCGCAGCACCAATTTTCACTATACGGGCTGTAATATGGAGTTAACTACATATTATCTACCCACTTCGGCCATTCTAATTGATCCGTGTAAGGTATGCAAAGTCCTAATGGGGAAATGTAGAAGTTGTTAGTGCATCTACAGGGCTGAGTACCTGGTACCTAGATAGGTAGCGTTACTTGCAATCCCCGGCGGGAAGGGGGGGGAAAGACATGTATTCCTGAAAACGTAGGTGTGTTGCGATGGTTGATTCCAGTATATATATATATATGAGTATCTAGATAGATAGATAGTTCTCATCTCATACCTCAATCGTTGTTACTTTATAATTTCCAAGTGTTTCCATCCCGTCATAAATTCTTCTACCCATTTTTCATACCCACTTCTTCCAGTATATCATCACATCACAACACATCCTTCTTAAAGCTCCAACCCACACATGTCTTTCATACTCGAAGGAGCAATCAAAGGCATTGCAGCCGGTATCGGTCTCGCATCCGAGAGTGTGCACGCGCATAGAGCAAAAAAAGCTAGTAAATCTCAATCTCAATCTCAATCTCTACGAGCATCCAGTAGCGAGGATGTTCAACTTCGATCAGCTAGTTCTAATGCTTTGAGTATCTCGAATCGAGATTCTACGGCTGTAGAATCTGATGTCTTGCATGAAGAAAACGATCAACAGATCTGGGATTTGGATGCTGCACAAGATGAGCTTGCACCCGCCGAGACGCAACAAGTTTCCCCCTCAGATCTCACAGTGCAGGAATCCGACGCAGAAACACAAACCCCCCAAGGAAAAGAAAAACACACCGTCTTCATAAAAGCATCCGTCTCCCGTTTCATTGCCAAATACCCCGTCCCTCAATATCCATCCTCCCATCCCATCACCAACCGACTCCTCCTCCCCGTCATCCTCCCCCAACGCCGACCCAAAAGCCGTTCTCGAGGCTTCATCCACGCATACGCTCCTCTCCTCCAAGATTGCGATATTTCCGAGACCATGTGGTTAGATTTTCTACGTACATTTAACGAAGCAACGCAAGCCTCACCCTGGATCCAATGCATCAATTTTGCCGGGTTGGCCGCGCATGGAGTAGCTCCCGGCATTGCTATTGCTGTTCAGATAGCTATTGCAGTTGCTATCAAAGCTGCAAATGAGATGCATTCTCGTCAACGAACAAATTCATTTCTGGACGCAATGAATAACCAATTCTTTCGTCCTCGTGGTCTTTGTGCATTGGTATTGACGTGGAATCCGGACGATGGAAATCATACAAGTATGGTTGATATGACATCTACGATTTCCAAATCAATTGATCCACAAACCGGAGAATCAAAAACGAGGAATAAATTCCATACGTCTTCCGGAAATACATATGGTGATTTCGAGTTTCCTGAAGCTGCACCTCTTGTTTTCCCGGCTCTCGATGCGGCTTTGACAAATATGGGATCAGAAGGAGAAGAAAAACTCAAGGAGAAATTGAAAAGGAAAGGAAATTTTGTGTCCGATTACATGGATCGAAGAGCACGGGCACAATACGCGGCCCAGAATCCCAATGTTTTTTTATCGACTGGGCCAAAGGAGAAGTTTACGAGTCGGTATGCGGATCCAAATCATCCAGCTAGTAGTGGAAATCCATGGAGTTTGGTTACGGGTGGAAAGTTCAATCCACCAATGGGAAAAGACTTGATGGCTGCTAGGATGGGAGGAGGAGGGTTTAGTGGAAGGGGTGGTGGACTAGGTGGACTTGGTGCTGTATTTGGTGGCGAGCGTTCCTACTTAGGCGGGAGACAAGCACAATCAGATGGCAGGATAGGTCTTCAGCGTGAGGGTAGTGAAGAACAGCAACAGAAGGGAAGTAACCCAAGAGGAGAGAAAAGATTAGGAGGAGGACTTGGAGGGTTTGGTGGCCCTGATATCATAACGAAAGGGGTTAAGAAGATTCTGGGTAATGTGAGTACCCCCTAGTTCAACATCTTGAATCCAAGAAGTTGGTTGCTAACAAATATCCCAGAATATTCTATATCTTGTAGTAGTAAGCATGCCAAGCGATGAAGAAATCGCAACGGCTAGCGCGCAGATCAAACGTTGGGGTATTTGAAAACTTATGATTGTGGAATTGCATACGATATACAGAAGTGATACTCGTGAGGGGCGAGACAGATGCAATTGAGAAGAAGAGTGAGTATATTTGGGTTAAATTTTTTGAATTCTGTTCACCATCTTCCCCACATTGCCCCAGAAAGCAGTGAGACAATGCTTACTACCAGACCCGTCGTTCTGGTAATTAATCACAAACTATGTGAATTGACTTACCATTCAATGCAAGCCACATCACTTTTGTCTATAAAGCTCATCCACATATCACGTGTAAATGGATACGTGGCGCAAGTATGTAAGACGTCAATGTACCCATGATCATACCATCTCACCACTAGAAAGATATGAATGAAAGTAAAGTTGATTTGTTGCACATCTCATTGTTGCACCGAGTGATGGGATGAACTGGTCCTGCTAGGGTCGTGAACTGGCGGTGTAGTGATGCGGATTGATTGGGGATGAATGGTTCTAGTGGAGCTTGTGTAACATGCATGGCGATCTAGGTCTAGAACATGTCTTGGTCTCTCGAGCACGAGATAGAGATGTATGATTTAGAAATAATTCGCATTTCCAGCATAATCTCCCTTTGTGCCTGGGAATGCACCAACTGGTGTTCCATTGTTATCCTCATCGGAACTATCGTCCTCTTCATAAGTATCTGCTCGATCTGGCGGAGCTCTCATGCTCTCAAGGACTTGATTGTCAAGGCTTGGAGGGTTGTAAGATTTTAGTGTATGCATTTCCCGTCCGGACGGTAGTGCTGAGATGAGCGTTCCAATAGAAGGTACGAGCTGAGTGCCAATCTGGGATAATCATTAGTATTCAGTAAGGCAGAGAATAGAAGGGTGTAGCCTACGGTGTCGTTCATCTTCACCCATTTCTTCTCCAGCATTTCTAGAACTCTACCCTCCTCCGCTTTCCCTGCATCACTTCCCCAATCCTTCCCCTTTTCAACCCTACGATCCTCTCTTTTCTCTGTCCATTCTTTCCTTAATCTCCCAAATCCCATCCCAGAGGATTTCTTTCCATCGTCTCCCACTAATATGCCCAGCTCACTCAAGCCAGCTCTCAGCCATCCAATACCATCACCTGTCTTCCCTCCTAACTCGGCATCCACTCCAAAAAATCTGCAAGCTTTTCCTCTTCCTACTCTTCGCAAATCTTCAACATATTTTAACAACTCAGCATCTACCTTTCCCTTCCCTCCATTACCCATCCCACCTAGCATGGCTACAGCATTACCCGCATGATCGGCAGCAGCAAGGCATAATCTTGCAAACAGATGAGCGCGAACTTTGGGCATCTCAGGAGCCTTAATCATCCATTCCTTATCGTTTTTGTTACGATCTTGTTGCACTGCTGCTGGATATGGATCATCTTTTAAAACCGCCAGTAATGTACTTTCGGCCAATGCTAAGCTACTGAGGGCACGAAAAACTGGGTTTGAGATATCAGGACAGGGGGGTGGAGAAGTGAGACTCGTTGAGCGGGTAAACAGATAGTTATGAATCGAACCTGCTGCTAGTAATTGCTCTGTAGCAGCTTTGATACATGAAGTTCTTTGGTCAGGTGATGGTGACGCTGTCGCAGATGAATAGAGTGGATGTAATGAAGATCGTGAAAGAAGAACATGAGTGTAGGCTAGTGTTGAAAGGACGAAATAAATTTCATATTCCAAACTCTGTATCTTCAACCTTGGAATTTCTCTGCCTGGCATTGGCGGATCCGAAAGAGTTGGACGCCATTCTAGAGTTGGTGTTGAAGTGAGGATGATATCTATGTGTTCTGCTCCGGGATCGAATTGAGAAGATATGCCAGAGTCTATGGCTAAGAGATATGGGATGTAGTTGTTGAGTGCTTGGAGAATCGATGAAAGATTTGAAGATTGCTGTGAAGGAGTAAGTCGTTTGTGCTTCTTCAGCACATCACGAAGAACCCCTCGGTACGTACTTGCGGCTAGAGGTAGTGAGGGATGCGAGTCGCTTGTGAAATATGATGAGAACGAAAACGAAGATGTTGTGGGAAGCTCAAGTGGGAAGGGCATGATTGAATATGTTAATGCGAATCAGTCGAATGCCTTTGCACGCCGCGTGAAGTTCAATACTACCAATACACGTGACTCCTTGAGACTTGTAACGAGTGTTTGTAACCTAAACGGTGGGACTCTTTGTTGTTGAAGAGTGGGTAGCTATGCAGTTATTGTCGACTATGCTCGCTTCCTCAACTTGTATCGAAAGAATGGGGATATAAGTTGGGAAATCAAGGAGGAAGGGGTGGTGGTGAGAGTGCCATTCGAATGGTCGGACCGTTGTTTGGAATTTGGCGGGGCAATGATATTGAATGCATTCGTGGCTTTTCGAGATGACCGTAGCAATTTACCTTGTCCCACCATATGGATTGTTGATTGGAGTTTGTAACCTTATCAAATGCGACCAATTCATTTTTATCTACGTCATCTTTGTTACTAGAAAATGCTGCTTGCTAGACTGGGTAGACCACCACCAAGTAGGTAAAGAATGATATCCAAGAGTAGGTACATTTCAAGGTACATTGCATGCTATTCATTTCTTCATCCTTAACAACCAATTATACCAAATACTCAATCGTCGATACTCGAAAACACATTGAATACTCTTCTCATATTAAGACTAAGCTTCAATCCTCTCTATCACACCGTTCACTATGTCTGCATCACAAAATCAATCCTCACTCAACTCCACCCCCGCCGGTACAACTTTTGGTCCCAACTCCGGCGCACCATCATCCACAGCCACTCCTGGGATGTCAGTAGGATCGGCTACAGCAATGGGCCATGGCGATCATCCAAAAGATAATGCGGACGACAGTAATGCCAAATTATCGAGTTCCAAGGTCGGGCCTCAACAAGAGGATTTAGAAGGAGAGCAAATGAGAGCCCCAGGTGAAGGAGATGTCATGGCTGCTCAATTCGACAAGAAGAATGCTGGATGGGGAGAGGAGGGTAGTTATACAAGTGATTTGGACAGACAAAAGGCAGAGCAGAAGGAGGCTAGAGAGAAGATCAAGAGTCAACGAGAGCAAGGCATCGATGTAGATGGAGGTGCAGGTGGAAGACTCGAAAACGAAGGGTTGGGATCCGTTTGAAGCGAATTGAAAACCTAAATTCAATCCTTTTAATCATTTTTATTGATTTTTCACTCAGATTCATTGTCGCTCTTTCTGCAAAATGTGATTTCTCACGATCCCACCTTGCCATATGGTCGTGTATTATATCTGTCAAACAACCCAAACTCCTTCGCCATGCCCGAACTTCAAAGCGACCATTCCTTCATGATATTAAAACTCCATATTTTCCATAACTTGATCCCCGACAGAACTCAGAGCTGAAGATGCTTCTCTGCTGGAAGGTGTTTCCTCAATCTGCTTCGGTATTGGTTTCATCCGGTCTGCCCATTCTTTCACGCTTGTAATCTCTCCTCCCTCGACTTTCACTATTCGAGGTTCGGCAGGTCTTCCTAATAATGTGCCATGATATCGTGAATCCTCATCGGTCGTGTTATGCTTCTTTTTGAGAGCTATCTTCTTTTAGTTCTTATTCATGACCATATAAAATCAATGAAGAACGAGAGCATACCAGTCAGATAATCTTCCCCTCCATCTGCTAACGCAATCCTCCTAATCTCCTTATTTCCTTCCCCCATGGCCCAGGCTATAAATCCTTCTACGCCTCTCATATCTTCTTCGCCATAGAATTCCTGTTCTTCTATTGCCCTCTCTGGCATAAGAGCTCCACAATCTTGCATGGCCATTCGTACATCTGAAATCGTTATGTCGAGATCCGCATGGTTTAGATCGGCATGCGCTGCTGTTGATTGCGCAAGTATGTACATATAACGAGCAGCTAGATCGGTTATGGTATCAAGAACTGAGGATCGCGTTGAGTGATAACCGGCTGCGCGGAGGATATGTAAAATACATGGTCGAAGGAGGGCGTGATGAAGAGCTTGAGGTGTTGCCATCTTAAGTTTTTCGATCTTGAATGACGAAAAAGTCGGGATTAAGATGCGGAGGGACTAGATATTATCATGGTTGCATGTCGCAGAAATTATATAGTTGATTAAATAGAAAGTCTCTTGTATTTCACCGTGAAGCGCAAAAGGTGAATGCGAATTCCCATTCATCGCATAAGTGAAATGGAAAACGCGGTTGCGCGATTGTGCGGTCGGGTCTCCGTATAATTGTCGAACTGGAGCTCCTTCCATTCCAATTGATCAGTTCAACATCTTAAATTCTTAAATTCTACAGAACTACAACAGACAACGAAGAAACTCTTTTTTTGCGATTTTTATAAAATTTCACTCCCATCAATCTTGCGACACGAATAACCTATTTTCAAAAAGAGCGCACAACTACAAGGATAAACCGCCAATATGAGCGGCCCATTCAAGCTAAAGTTGAGTCTCAAGACAAATGGAGGAATGAATGCATCGCCGGGACCTTCAACACCTACCACACCATCAGCTTCTACACCTGGCGGATCCAAACCAAAAATAAAGATCAGCAGTAAACCTGCGGGATCACCACCTCTTCCACCTGCGTCTAGCTCATCGCAACCAAAACCTACAAAAGCAGGTCGAGCACCTAAACCTACACAAAAGCTCGCAGATTCGCGCAAGAGAGTTAAGAAAGAAGACGACAGTGGCGATGAAACTATCTCTGTTATACCAAGGAAACCGAACCTTCATGATGAACCTGCGAAGAAGAAAGTCAAGATTAGTATCAAGCCAAAAACGCCTTCTATGGCTGGTATCAATAATGGACTTCCAAAGACACCGGTTATGATGAAGGCTAAAATTAAGGGCAAGCCACCGAAAAGACCTCTTGGAGAAGGCTATGACTCTGAAGCCAGTGATACGGAAAAAGATCCCTCTATCGAAGAAGCGTTTATCTTTCGAATGATTCCCGGCGACGATTGTGACTACCTACGAACATGCATCGCCGAGAAAAAAATGGGTGTCAATCCAAAAATCGGAGGTGCAGATGTGCAAATGAAATTCTTTCATGCCGAAGGTAGACGAGCTGCTGTTATCATCCGTGGAAATGTCTATGCTGCTACTCTTGTCGACTTACCATGTATCGTTGAAGGAATGAAGAGTTGGGATAAAAGAGGATGGTATAAAAGTGCGGATATTTGTCAAATGCTTTGGATTTATCAAAGGGTCGAGAATGAAGATGAGGCCAAAATTGCTCCCTTGCCCTCAATTATTGATCCACAAACTTTTCAATATCCACATGGTCTCACTGCTCCAATGCATTTGGCACGAAAACGGCGTTTCAGAAAACGTATTAGTAGAACTGCGATCGAGGCTGTAGAGGAAGCTGTTGAGAAACTTCTTGAAGATGACCGAAAGGCTGTATCTTCAGAATACAAAGTTATTTCCCCAGAAAGAGAACAAAGTAGTCAAGTATTCAGTCCAGGAAGTTATGGTGACGAAGGAGAAGATCAATATTCCGAAGATGAAGATGCTGAAGGAGAAGCCGATGACGGTGGTTACTTTTCTCAAATTAATAACGGCGATGGTGCCGCATCTGGGGATGAAATGGGCGGGGATCTCGAAGCTGATCTCGCAGCAGAGATGGAAGCAGAATTGGAAGCAGGGGCAGGCTTTGAAGATATTGCTGCTACTCCTATGTCTATGTCAGGTGTCGCGGCCACTCCTATGCTGCTGGGCGAGACCCCAGCTCCCAATGAAGAAGATGATAGCGGTGATGAATCAATTGAAGATGGGGAAAGTGGAGATGAAGGAAGTGAAGCGGATGATGTTGATGACGATGAAAAAGCACGCTTGGCCCAGCTCCAAGAAGCAAAAGAAGACATCGTGGATTTGGAGAAGCAGATTGAAGGTCTCCAAGCACAATTGGCAGCTCAAAACAATCCAATTCTACGCAGGAGAATCGAAGATAAATCGAGAAAGCTTAAGGCTGAGTTGGAGATCAAGAAATCTTCGATTGGGGAGGCAGAGGATGATTAGATACATTTTAAAGGTCACTAGGTATTGGGTTTATGTATATGTAGGCGTTTTCACAGAAGATGGGGTGGGACCTAAACAATATTCGGCGCTGGCTGGTTGTCTCTGCTTGGGTTGGACAATTGGCGTTGGGTCATTTTGAAATGGATGGACAGCTCAAAAGCACAGTCTCAATTTGGAGTTTGAGCTGGGTGGCATTGCATGGTGACACGCTGCAACGGTGCATTTAATGTGAGGGAAAACAACGAGCTACTATCAAACAGGTAGCGTCATGAATACCACAAACATGTTGGTTGACATAATGATAGATGCCTTATAATACAGATTCTTGTCTATAGTATCCTTACACAGATGTGATATAATTTTACATCTTTCCTCGTCTCTTAGTGCCCAATCTTCATGGCTCTAGCTGTGTCAATTGCGTGTCTTCTTGACTTGAGCATCTCCAATCTGCTTTATACTTTCTACAAAATGCCATCCCACATGAAGACTCCTCATTGAGCAGTACTTCAGGATCAAAGCTCTCAAAGCTCTCAAACAATGCCCCAAGAATTGAGCCCAATCCGCACCCCATTCCCCAAGAGGGTGCATCGATTTTCCGACCTATCCACAACCTCAAATTTACATTCCCTTCAAGTAATTACCCTCCTTAATCTTCGCGCGACGCTCCTTCCTCATCGCCTTTACCAAATCTCCTCGTTGTTCTAATGCGACTTCGCCTTCACTAGACAAATCGACTGATTGTTGCTGCAGAGGAACCTTTACTTCGAGCAGAGAGGTGTCGCCTGAGAGAAGCGCGCGTTCTTCTGCCTTTCTGCGGGCTTTGGCAGCAGCACGACGAAGTTTTTTAGATTTTGCTAGAGAAGATGTTAGTCAATTCGAGATGCAATTGGGGAAGAGGGAAAGGAAAGGTGGATGAATAGGAATATAGGAATAAAATGGATAGAATAGAAAACATACAAAATTCATCGCCTCCCGCTGCGGCACCCCCATCCGTAGCTTTCTTCTCGTCTAAACAGTGCCATAACCATTCTGGATACTCTTCTTCTTTTAAAGCAACGGGATCGTCTCTTCCTTTGAGGAAATTGAGACCTTGGAGTATGGTGCCCGCGGGGATGCTGGATGTAGGTAAGGGGGTTGATTTTTTGGTTGGCGAAGGATGGGAGGAGATTCCTTGGGCGGCGGGGGAGGGGGAGAGAGGTGTTGAGAAGGGTTGGGCTGCGCCGGTGGAGGTTGCGGCTGGAGGGCCGGCGGTGCGAGGTGAGGAGGGGGTGGATGTTGGGGGTGTGGAGGAGAGGAAGGCTGTGTGCGAGAAGAGACGGGTTTGTTGGGTGAGAGGAAGGGACCGACGGGTCAGACAGCGTGAACAAATCATTTTGAGGGAGGATTGGCTGTGTAGGTGAGATATGGTGGGTTAGTTTCTTGTGCTGGTGTATATGGAGATTTATTTTTTTGGGATAGCTACGGGTACCTGGGTGGACCGGGTGTGCTGCTGATATCAAATTCTTTGGTGGGGTGTCCGGTGCTGGGTGGGTATGTAATGGAAATGGATTATCTATTTTGCTGTGTCCATGATTCGGATTGAGAATCACATGGTGAATTGTTTATGTAGACAATTGAATACTTTCTTAACTATTACTCTGATAAATTCCGAGGTAAGTAAGACGAGATATGAGATTTTCAAAGGCCCATACTGTGTCAAAATTCATCTTGGCTATGTCATTCTTAAACATCAAAATCACAAGTTTAGAAATAGACTGGTTGTACAATGTTTCATATTTACAGTCCCATTAGTAGACCTTTCTCAGGTCTCTATTTTTGGGTCAAATGCTCTGAAGCTTCCTGGGTTTTGGTATACCTTCAGTGTTTGATTCCAGATCTCCTGCCTGCCTTAAGCCGCACTGAACTCATTCAAGCGTAACCCTCACCCAGCACGATACCTCTCTCGCCCTGTTCTCGCCGCTTACTCCCCTCCCCTCCCCTAGTAAAGCCCTCATAATACGTTCATTAAGCCTTGTTGAAGTGGTTTTGTTGCTCGAACAGGTAACCTTTAATCTTGGACTCCTTCAATAACTCGAAATAACGATCTGAGAGAAAGGATTAGCCCCAAGATCTATGAAAAGGTCCTCCTGGGAAACCAGTTGTTTCTGCAAAATTGAAGGAACTAAATCCCCTTCAAAGAAATCCGTAGACTATTCCAATAGAATAGTATTAGTCCTCACCTCTTAATGCACCACATTTTTCCAAATGGTTAACCCCCTCCTTGTAATAACATTTTCCCAATTCCTCTCTGACCAGACGCGCCATCATGCTCTTAACCCATTGTTCTCTAATAATCGCATCTTGTGCTTGCTTCAATCGTGCTGTATCATCATAATCGACACCATCGAAAGTTGGAGGAACAGTAGGTTTCTTCGCGAGGAATGCGGCAGATTCGGGAGTTGGTGCCATTGTACAGAATTTGAATTATAGGTATGAGGAGGGTTGAAGGATCAATGGGTATATGGTCGATCGAGTAATGTGGATCCAACGGTAGAGTTGAGGTGGTCGACGTCTTTCACAAATGCGTTTGTAATGAAGCTATTTTGATTGTTTGAGCTCAACGATGAAAGTCACGATTTATTATGGGTCGGGTGAAATTTAGTGAATGGGCAAGACATGAGCAAGACTTGCCGAACCTGCTTCGACTCCTTCACGGTATGAAATGCTTAACTAATCACTCGAGCTGATAGACCCACTCCCTCGAGACCCTGAATCCACTCTCCAGATAAAAACCTTTTATCACTCTAGCGCAATTGAAAAAAAATTCTCGATAAGAGCTTTTCTTCAAACCTACTTAAACTTTTCACTCTCCCAAGTTTTCAGTTTTTCTCCTTCAATCATACATCCTTTTCAACTCAATACTTGTATCGATTCATCAGTTTTTTGATTAAAAGATATCAATTTCTTCATATTCTTCTTCAAAAACACTCAATTACTTCATCTTCTTCAAGAAGTAAATCATACATAATGGCTAAGACCAAGGATACCAAGGTTGCTAAGGCTTCCAAGAAGACTGAGGTCAGACTACCACTCTCAACTGTCAAGAATGCGGCAGTTGTTAAACCATCTCAATCAACAAAAGCTAAATCTAAACAGACCGCAAAGGCTACTGCCACCAAGGCCGCTAAGCCAGCCCCAAAGCCAGTCAAGAAGGCTGCCACCCCATCCTCCGACAGCGAATCTGGTTCCGACTCGGATTCTTCTGAATCTGAGGAGGAGAAGCCAGCGCCAAAGGCCACCAAGGCTAAGGCTAACGGAAAGGCTGCTAAGGTCGAGAAGAAAGAGGTAGAATCATCCTCCTCTGACTCCTCATCTTCGTCTGAATCCGAAGATGATTCCTCATCATCTGAATCCGAAACTGACTCTAAACCCGCCGCAAAGACTGCCAAGAAGGCTGCTGCTTCTGAGAGCGAAGATAGTGACGACTCAAGCGACTCCGAATCCGAGGAGGAGGCTAAGCCAGTTGTTGCTGCTGCCAAGAAGGTTCAAAAGGTTGTCGATGCCGGTAAGGCAAAGGTCAACGGTGCTGCTAAGGTCGTCGCTAAGGCTACTGTAAGTAATATCAATCCTTCCCACAATCCTATCATAACTTGAACTGCATACTAATATCTTTATAGGAGGACTCTGATGACTCCGATAGCTCTGATGACTCCGAGGAAGAAGAGAAGAAGGAATCTGGATCTGGCTCCGACTCTTCTGATTCCGACAGCGAGTCTGCCAGCGAGGCTGAGGCCGAAGCACCATCCAAGAAGCGTAAGGCCGAGGATGAGCCAGAGGCTTCCACCAAGAAGTCCAAGACTGAGGAGACTGTTGAGGATAACGGAAGCAAGAACTTGTTCGTTGGTAACTTGAGCTGGAACATTGATGATGAGTGGCTCTACCGCGAGTTCGAGGAGTTCGGTGAGATCAGTGGTGCTCGTGTCATCAGTGACAAGGCTACTGGACGCTCCAAGGGTTTCGGATACGTTGAGTTCGTCAAGTCAAGTGATGCTGCTGCCGCTCTTGCTGCCAAGAAGGGTGCTCTCATTGATGGTCGTGAGGCCAACGTTGACTTCTCCACTCCCCGTGACACCACCGCACCAAGAGAGCGTGCTAACAACCGTGCTGCTCAATTCGGTGATGCCAAGAACCCACCTTCCGACACCCTCTTCCTCGGTAACCTTTCCTTCGATGCTGATGAGAACGTTGTTGGTGAGGCTTTCGGTGAGCACGGCACTGTTGTCAACGTCAGACTTCCAACTGACCAGTAAGTTAATCCTCGTCCCATACTCATCTACACAAACTAACAATCACTAGGGAAACTGGCAACCCCAAGGGTTTCGGATATGTTACCTTCGGTTCCGTTGAGGATGCTACTGCCGCTTACGATGCTATGATGGGTGCCGATATTGCTGGTCGTCCAGTCAGACTTGACTATGCTACTCCCCGTCCAGAGCGCAGTGAGGGTGGTGGCTTCGGTGGCCGTGGTGGTGGACGTGGTGGCGGTGGCCGTGGTGGCGGACGTGGTGGTGGACGTGGTGGCTTCGGTGACCGTGGAGGACGTGGTGGTGCTCGTGGTGGTGCCCGTGGAGGTCGTGGAGGCAGCACTAACCGTGGGGGCTTCGGTGACTTCAAGGGAAAGAAGATGTCTTTCGAATAAGCTGATGATATCATATGAGGGTTACCATTGTCTGTCCGTACTTCGTCACATGTTGAGTATTCTTCTCGAAGATACTTTCATGTTGATATGTGGGTCGTTGGCTTTGTGGGTTGTGGGCTCTTGACTCTACTCCTTATGGAGAATGTGGCTATTGAGACATATCTTCTGCTTTCTCTGGATCATTTCATTGGAAGAGAAGTTTACAACTTGTGGGCTTGATTTACGTGGTCGTCGGCTTGTGGCTGTCCCTTTCGGCTTTTTGATTGGTTCATTGGGGCGTTTAGGTAAAAACATTGTGGTCTATGGCTTTGAACATATTAAGAGGCTGGGTATGATCCTTTCTTGTATCTTTGGATACCTTGAGAGGGGACCGCACCTCATGTGGCTTTCCGAGGGCATAATGTAAAAATTCTTTCTTTGGTTGGGTGGAATGGTTTATGACAAATATTACCCGGTTCTTTGCGAAATGTCTCGCTAGACCAACTGTATTATATGGTGAGTATTTTGCAACTAGTATCCTCCCTTGCTGTTGCTGTCTTATTTTACAACTCAAATACAATAATACTTTACAATACCTTTTCTTCATCTTGGTCTGTGAAACGTGAACTGTGAATGTATTTCAACCATTCCCAAAGCTTTGGGTGTATTTAATGATCCAACAGAATTCCGTTGATGTTCTATTGGGCATCTACGATTGGCCGATGGTCGGTTGATCAATAGTACAAGTAGATCAAAATCTAGATTCTCAAATGTCATCGGAATATCATTTTTTCATCTTTTAGCTCTTCTATAATCACTTTAGGTTTCTATAGCTACTCCTATCTCCTTTCCCCTCTCCCTCTTCTCGCCCTCCTCTTCCTCGCTTCTCCCTCCTTTTTCCTTACGTTTACTTCTTTCTCTCTTTATATTTTTCAATCCTTGAAAATGAATAATGGTATATAGCAATTCTGTTGTTTTTAACTTCAATAATTGAGGTCAGGAAGTCGATTTAGGATTTAGGATAGACAGAATTCAAACCTTTGAAGTCATCTATTGGGGAGTTTTCTTGCTCATGTTGGAATTTTGTTGGTTGGAATTTGAGAGAGATAAGGAGGGGGGAAGAGGGGGAGAAGGGGAGAAGAAGAAATGTTTGGAGTCTTTTTGAGGGTTTTTGAGGTTTCTTGGGCGACATGGCTACCTACTTGTCTATTCAATGATCATAGGTGGTAGACAAAATTCTCAGAACACCTGATTATCAAAATTGTTGATTCTAATTTTTCATATTTGATATTTTTGTTTTTGCCTTTGTTTAGAGGAACCTATCAAGGCCAGTCAGTCTTTTTGGAAGGCTTGGTCAGAAGTTTACCAAATGTTTTCATTGATGTCAATACAAATTCAATCTTGTATATTTTTCATTTGAAATCAAAGTTTCTTATTAATTACGAATTTTGAAAGATACATCAGATTTCCAAAAATCTTGTTTGCATAGGTGTGATTGAGATTTCATATTTGGAAATTGGAAAGTCATCACACGCTTTACCTGGCCCTTGAGTATCTGTCAACTGCACAGTCTATTTTATGCAAGTTAAAATGTAGACTGCGATTATTGAAGTCAAGTATTACAAATGTGTTGAGATTTATTATTTAGTAGGCAGGTAGGTGCATTTGATTGGCAGATGAGTTCTTCTACCTAACTATTGGTACGTATCATTGATCAGTCGCAAACACACCTTCCTGTTTTATTCTCAATTTGAGGAAGCCTCTTTTCTATTACTGAACACAGACTCTAATATCCAGATATCAACGAGTACATCTCAACAAACAACGATAAAGCATACCATGGTTGAGAATTCAGCCTGAATCTAGTAAGTCTTTACAGCCTCACTCTGCATCTGCTTATACTAATAGAGGTACAGATTTCCTCTCAACAACAATAAATTGTTACACAATCGAAAACTCAGCCTGAATGTAGTATATCTTCACAGCCTCACTCTGCATATGCTTATATTGGCAGGGCGCAAGGTTTCTCCTTCTTGGAAGAGCTGGTTTGATAGCAGTGTATGCCGCTTCCTGTGGATGATTGGATTCTTCAATCTCATACCAATGGGAAACCTGGTTGATGTGTCTGCTTACCCCACTACGATGGTAAGGTGTATGATAAGGCGTATGTGTCGCAGGACTCAGCCATGATGAATGAGTATAATAGAGGTACATGGCATTTTGAGAATCCAAAACGATTTCTATCTTGAATCGTATTCATTTTTAATATAAAGTGCCTGCAATAGTGGCGATGGGAGAAAGTGTATGCCTTTGGAGCTGCTGTTGGTGCAGCGATTATACCGGTACTGGAATGACAACAGAAATTATCAGCTGTCCTGGATGCGCTCATGTTCGATGTAACGACTGCCCTGTTCAGTTGGTCAAAAGGCGTTCATCACATTCGACCTCAAATACCAGGTCTACGAGGGCCACAGGATCTAGAGCCCGGGAGAGTGGCAGTAGCAGAGGAAGGGAAAGCGGGAACGGAGATGAAGGAGGTCAAATTCCGCAGTCAGATGCCGTACTAGAGTCTACGATCGATTCAACCATCAACGCGGCATTGTTGCAGGACGCTCAGATATCTGTTTCGGCTGAGTTAAATCTGGACTCAATCCCTCAAGATACCGACGCATCTAAGCCGCAAGAGGGGAAAGTTAAAGAATTCGATACTGATCATTATAACTTGAACATGGTTGATACTACCAAGAAAAGCGCTAAGAGTTCCAATGCGGAAGAAAGGGGGTTCAAAGGAAGTGGCATTTCCAGTCTTAAACGAGAGTCCTCGGATTTACAAGATCCTCTGAATTCGCAAATCCCTTTTGCTGTACCAAAATTCTCGGAGTTTGCACTTGACCGCTTCATTAAGAACCCCACTTCCTATTCTGAAGATATTGCCCTTCTTGAACACAGAATCATCCAGCTAGGACAAAACACCTTCGAGAACATAGAAGAAGATGGCGAGACCAAGCGATACATATTATCGTTACGAAAGTTGGGTATTGGAACGGAACCATCCACGCCCCTTAGCCCACCCTTTGATCAACAGCTCAGAATAAACGATTACATCCAGTTTCAAGCTTCGATAAGTACAGAGACGTTATCCTCAATACTGAAAGGAACGCAATTGCTACAGCACGAAGGAATTTGTAACAGCTCCACGTATAGTATTATCGTGGCAGATATTGACCGTCCGAAAGTTCTGAATGTTCGACCGGTTAGTATTCCCAGCTTATCTCTAATCCTCGAACTTCTCCGTGAGGTGCAAGAATTCATCCAGCAAGAAGACAACCAGCAACGAGACTTGGTTTTAGAGGATGTAGCGGAGATATTAATGCACATTGTTGTGAGTCTTGGCCTAGGTATCCCTCAAACCGTTTTAGCTGTGGGTGAGCACAATCGAGAACGACAACAGGATATCTGCCATTTAATGAGCTCCATTCTAAGCGTTCTGCATGTCGTTTTACTTTCATTCGTCAGGTCACATCTGGATAATTCTGGGTACACGCCGAGCGGGTCATTGAGTGATGGGTTACACATCGAGTGTCCTGGAGGTACATTGTTCTTGGCAGCCCGGCGATTGAAGTGCCTGAATGGTTTCCTCAAGCAGCCAGTTTGGGCATTGAACTTTATTCCCACAAACTCGAAGTTGTCAAAGGTTGAATGCGATGGGTTTTATCTCTCTTCATCTATAGATCATCTTGCGGAGCTATGGGGTCCCCTGAGAGTTAATCGTACCGAGGTATTGACTGCCTCGTCGATTGAGACTCATGGCGGTAGACTCCTAAGTGCCGAACATGACATATCTTCGGTTCAACCACTAGAATCAGAGTTGCTCTGTCATTGGTCTAGTTGGATGGAGACGAACTCACTCGAAAACAAAACTCCCATTGACACAGCCAAACTCCTCTTGATTGGCGTAAGAACCATACCACAAGCTTCCCAAGAACTTCAGAGATTACCCAGATTCCATAAGATTGATCTGTGTAATTGTCCTGACCAATATATCTCTCAGCCTCGCCACCGCGCATTCGAGCTTGGTACGCGCCCTCCCAATTGGAAAATGAAAGAAAGAACCGCACAGGCCTCCGGTGGTCAATATTTGACAATTACCTTAGGAGCCACATACAAGTTTGATGCAGGCTGGACTTTGAAAGACGTGATACTCGAAGACTGGGTCAATGCTGGCAAAACGGATGCATCGCACACACCTAATCCATATTTAATGGATTGTCTTGCTGTATTGGATTTCAGTTGCTGTTCTGGTCATGCTCGAAGGATTAGCTTGTGGGCACTGCTCAAAGATCTTGTTACTAGAGGTTATCTCTATCAGAAATTCGATAATCAAATAGAGAATTCTGGGGACATTGTGAGGTTGCTTGATGGATTAATTTCCGTTGATTCGTTATCCTCAATTTGGACAACAATACCGGCCACCCAGAGGAAGCTTCTGATATTCAGCTTCAAAGAGATATTGAAAATACTAAAATTCACAGGGATTGGAGACGACAAAAAGTTACAAGCATGGGATATTACTTATTTCAATCGTAATGATGGCAGGAAACTTGCTCCTCGGTGGTCATCTTTTGTCAAGGATGATAGCAACTCTGCTACGTTCGCCGTCATCACAAGCAATTGCGTAAGATACAGTCAGAGTAATGATCAAGCCCTGACAGATACCGTTCTTCAAACCCAACTGTGCATCACAGCAGCACAGAAAATAAATAGGGGACTCGCGGCTTCCAAAAAAGATGCAGAAACGCAAGATACTCAGTCAAGCTCGTCGGCTACTTTCTCATCCAGATGGGCCGTTAATCGGTCTCGAGTGATGGATGTTCAATCTCGTCAATCGGCAGATAGATATCAAACCATGAATACGGACTCCCGGCAACCACCTCCTGCGGACCAATGTGATACAGAAAAGAGATTACTAGAGCGTATAAGAAATAACCAGAAAGGAAGACAGATAGGATCTGATGCGGCATCACAATCATCTCTTACTGGAAATGATCCACCCTTGTTAGCTTCCCAATATCCATCCAACAATCTATCTCCATCCCGAAAACGTCTAAAGACCGAAGCCTACAGTATTACACCCTCAGCTATAACGCATCCCCCCATACTCCATATCCGCAACAGTTTGGGCCGAAGAGTCGGAAATTTGTCCTTAGAGCCAGCAACCCCTATTGATCTCACCTTTCTCACCGACGAAACCACTCTGCAAGCCAAATGGGAAGAGGTTTCCCGAATGAATCTAGCTGAGAATTTCAGAAAAAAAGAAGCGCAGCTGGATAAAAGTATAAGCAGCTGGGTGCGGAAATCGAATGGATTCATTCCGAGCCTAATAGGACGTCTTGCTCCTGTGGAAGGAGATTTGAGTCCGCTTGATGTGGTTGAATATATACGACCAGGAAGTTTGACGGCATACCAGAAGCTGGTTAATGTTTATATTCATTAGTGTTTACTATATGGAGATTCTTTGAGAGATTCGGACGATTCATAAATTGAAGTATAGATTTTTCGTTACGATAATAATAGTATTCATTACTAGGCGATCTTTAAACATGCATGCGATTCTATCGTTCAGTGTTTAAACCTCAAATGACGCTCTCGAGCACCCATCATTTTCTCAGGTCTGCACTCCAATTTGATGCTTCTCCTGGTTGTGATATTTTCAAAGGTCGATTCGAAAATAGGAGGATGACTACTGAGTGCCGGATACCGGGAAAACATCGGTTATGTACCCCACAAAGTCCAGAAGTCTTGATGTCAGTTGTAGGGCTGGAATTTCAGTCATCGTTACAACCAACTATCCTGATTTTCAATTCAAGGGTCCGATTTATACCTTTTCCATCTTACATCTCATCCACTCGAAGGAGCTCTTGTGCAGAACAAGAGCATGGAAGCCATCATGTCTTCAAGGCTACGATCCAGATTATCTCGAATACTAGGTTCGGATAAAGAAGAAGGCACTATGTATGAAAAGATCAACGATGCCGAGAAGGAAATCCAATCAGATCGCAATGACGAAACGAAGAAGAACACACACCAATCTTCAAGAAAACGTAATAGATCCGTCGACAGTCTAGAGAGAAGAAGAAGCTGTCTCCTCAATCTAATGAGGCATAATCCGAGAAATGATAATCTTCCAGCCTACTCCTTCACTCAGACTTCATGTCCGAGTTCGAGTTCGAGACTTCCTGATCAATAAAAAACAACCATTAAGGGAAAATAAATTGAGAATGATTGGCCTCCTCCTTATGATTTACCTGAGAATATGAGTTCGGCATCTCGTTGCCAATATATCAGAGGCTTAATTGAGAGAAGAAAAGCCGAAATCCGAACTTTGGAACAACAATTAGAGGGAGAAACTGGAAAATCAGGATCCTCATCCACGGATACAACTTTGCGGATTGGAGAATCTTCGTCTCTGCATCTAACTTTGCAGGGAGAAGCGGCACTGGAAAAAACGGGGGAGGAAGGAATTCCAAGTACAGATTTATCTTCTCGGACAAAAGGAACAATGCAAGATATAGAATGCTATATTCAACTCTGCAATAAAAAACGGGATACAATTGCTAGAAATACAAAGCTGTTGCAAGAATTCAAAAACAAGACAAATTTGGAAAAGGAGAAGGAGCGTGAAGGATTGGCTCTTTGACATAATTTGAGTGTAGGAGGAGATACCTTGATCTACTGGTGTTGCCAGAGAAATAGAGACTTGAAACTCGGAGTACATAAGCAACATCTCTTTATTATAATGTTTTCCTAAAAGATACTCGTCAGTCAAGTTTCACATCTGTCTGACAATGCATAGACAATGGCGGGTTTGAAATTCGCTAAGAGATCGAAATGTTGAGTCACTACCTCTTTGGACTTACTATCGAATGATGTCTCATTCCACTGTCAATACGACTTGGCAATAGTTCTTCTAAATGATTATAGATCTTCACGACGTTCGTGAGATGCTCTTGCTTCCTTCGTCATAATTGTTTAGTTGGTAGAGATGGCTCTCCAGGATATAATTCCATGCTCCAGGAATTGCATTAAAGTAACACCTCTACCGACCTTCGCTACAGGTCTATATAGATTGAATCGAAAAATTTCAAAGAGAATGACAACTCTACATACGATTGAATGCGACAGTTTGCTTTGCGGTGGAAAAAACTAAAGATGCAAGTTGAATATTCACACTTGATAATTGAATCAACGACATGGCGATATTTTTGTCATCCTAAATTCTCGACTCGTTAAGAACAATCCATAAAAGATCTGGAATGACCAATCGATTCGAAACAATCAAACCATTCGAACATCCCAAAAAGATTGAATGAACAATCCAAACTTATGGAGCAACTCAACACATGATATCATATGCAATACCCCAACACCAGCAAAATCCCCACAACCGCATGTACAGGTGCATACCCCCAATGACCTCCCTGTCCCCCTCTAATAAACACACCCATCCACAAACGCAACACCACTCCCTGCAACCACGATCCATCCTACTGTTTTGTAATTGCGATGGTAGGACGCGGCGTACATGGCGAGGCTCATGAAGATATCTCGTGCGCTGTAGATGGTCATGAGGGCTTCAATGAGGATGGTATTGGAGAGGGTTTGCGGGAAGGAAGGTGAAGGGGAAATGGATTGGTAGAGTGTGAGAACGTGGAGGAGGCGGAGCATGGCGTTGAGGCCAAAGAGGATGAAGATTGTGCCGAAGAGAGTGGGGAGGAGGTGGAGGAGGGGGGGAGGGGGAGGGACATGGCGAGTGGGTTGTTGGGGAGAGGTGGTGATTTGAGAGAGGTTGAAATTGGTTGCTTGGGAAGTGTGGGATTCCTGGATGGTGTTTAGTTATCTATGATGTTAATTCTGATGTTTAAACAGTGAAATTTGAACAATGAAGTTTTGAAGCAATAAAGCTTTCAATCGGGTATAAGGGCCAAGATGCCGCATGAGACAAAGGCATTTCCAACTATGAGGCGTATTGTAGCCTGATTAGCATCTCGAGAAATGTCCTATACCTTTGACGGATATGAAGATATATTATCTTCAGGACGACGGTTAGATTGTTGTTTCAACATACTATCTAGGTGATAGGTATTGTTGATTATGGTGGTTGGTTCCAAGCCGGCCCGAGCAATTCCACAACCCATGCAAAGCTTCTTTCTTATCTACTGGAGCGGAGATGTCCCGAATGGATTAACCATCAGCGACACCACATTGATTATACAATCCCGAATACATCAACCATTGAAATCCCATTCACCAATCCTTGGTCGTGGAAATGTATGGAAATGTATATATGACATATGGAAACTAAAGCTATAGCTCTACACCGCACCAACAATTGTCGACCTTCCATATCAAGATAGGAAAAGATGGAGAAACGTATCGCCACTTCATTTATCCATGGTACCTTACCTTCACACGATACTACAAAAGGAAGGTTGATCGTTACCAAAACCTCGCTACACGAGCCGATATGCATTTCCAATTGATAAGGTGTGGTAGGACATGGGGACATGGGGTGAATGTTACTCGTATTGCCTGTTTTGTACATGAGCTACTACCCTCGAGCTACTCTGGTGAATACAGAGCTAAAAGCTAGATTGAGTATTCAATTGGGAATAAATATGTATACCCCTCATTCCCACTTCCTCTTCGAAAGTGATAGGATTTCCTCTTCACCTCCATCAATCAATTAGCAATCATGGTGACTTCAATTGCTACGTTCGCGGCATTTCTTGCAGTCGGTTTGGTATCGAGCTCTCCTATCAAAGCTCGTACTCCATATGCTGTGAAGGAAACTCATTATCCACCACCTCAATGGCAAAGAGTGGGACCTGCTCGTTCAAACCACATGATTAATCTTCAAATTGGTTTGAAGCAAGGTCAATTCGATGAATTGGAACGTCATCTTTATGAAGGTATGAATACTTTTTTTGAAAGACAAGGGAGTAAGTAATTGAGATTGAAAATCAACTAACAAACTCATAGTCTCTGATCCTGATCACCACCGTTATGGTCAACATCTCAGTGCTGATGAGGTGAATGATCTTGTTAAGCCTTCTGATGAAACTCATAATCTCGTTCATGAATGGCTTCAAGACAACAACATTGAACCGGCCTCTCTTGAGTACAGTCCAGCTAAAGACTGGATTAAAGTTACCATCTCCATTGAGGATATTGAAACTCTTCTCGACACCGAATATTCGACATATCAACATGAAGATGGAGAATATATCGTTCGCACTCCAGAATGGTCTTTACCTCTTCATCTCCATGATCACATCGAGACCATTCAACCTACTAATTCTTTCTTCAAACCACGTCCTGTGGCAAAGACTATGAAGAAAATCAATGAAGCCGCAGAATATCAAGCATTAGAACCATCAAACTACAAACCTCCTACCGTTGGACAAACTGCGGCAGACGTATGCAATGTCTCATCCGTAACCCCACTTTGTCTCCGAACTCTTTACGGTACCGTAGACTACAAAGTTCAAGCAGCTGGCAAAAACAAGATGGCTCTTTCAAACTACCTCGGCGAATCTAACAATAGATCTGATACCAAACTCTTCCTTGAACAATACAGACCCGAGGCAGCATCAGCAGCATACAGTTTTGATGTTCAAGTCATTGCTGGGGGCAATAATGATCAAGGACAAGAGAATGCCACACAACTCGCAGCTGGCAAAGATCTTGAGGGAAATTTGGATTCGGAAACTATGTTAGGAATTGGTTATCCAACCCCACTGATTGCTTACACAACTGGAGGCTCACCTCCTTTTACCCCAGATGAGCAAACACCTACCGATACTAATGAACCTTACCTTGTATGGTTACAATATGTGCTCAGTCAAAAGAATCTTCCAGGAGTAGTTAGCAACTCGTATCAAGATACTGAACAAACTGTTCCATACTCTTACGCCGTTTCCGTCTGCAAAGGCTTCGCCCAATTGGGAGCCAGAGGTGTTTCCGTTCTTTTCGGATCTGGAGATAACGGTGTCGGAGCAGATGGTACATGTATCTCCAACGTGGACAACAGCACTACTTTCCTCGCCATGTTCCCTTCTACTTGTCCTTACGTCACATCAGTTGGTGGAACAAAATTCATCAACCCAGAAGTCGTAGCTACCGATGCCCGAAATGGATATGTCTCCGGCGGTGGATTTTCTCGCTATTTCCCTCGTCCTTCTTGGCAAGATGCGGCGGTAAAACCATATCTCGCCTCTTTGCCCAAGAATATCACAAGCTTCTTCAACGCGACCGGCCGTGCCTTCCCGGATATCGCTGCCCAAGGATACGCTTACATCACTGTTTGGAACGGTACTACTGTTCATCTCGATGGAACTTCGGCTGCTACTCCTACCGCTTCGGCAATTCTCGCCTTAATCAACGATGCGTTGATCGCAGCGGGAAAACCAACTTTGGGATGGTTAAACCCGTGGTTGTATAAAAAGGGATATAAAGCATTCACAGATGTGACGATTGGATCTGCAAGTGGATGCGGTACTAATGGATTCCCTGCAACAACTGGCTGGGACGCAGCGACCGGTTTCGGTACTCCTGTAAGTTTACGTATTTTTATTTTTATCTTTCTCTTCTGCAGGTTTGTTAGTAGAGATAGGTATGAAATTTTACTAACACAACACAACAGTATTTCCCCAAAATCAAAAACCTCGTCTTGGGCTCCGGCGGTTATGGATATAATTGACGCCGCGGTTTATGGAATCCATGGTATCATAGTTTGAGTGGAGTCACTTGGATACTTATGATTTATATTGGGATTTGATTTGATAGCATATCCAGATAGTATTCATGATAATGATGAAAAATTGAAAATATTTATAAGCTTTTGTGTGATTAAAAGACTATGATACTACGCTTGGGTAGATATCGTATCTAGTCTAGATATGTATGCTGGGAATAGAAGATTCTACAATCCACCATACTATATACACACCACCCTCAAAGATTCTCCTCCCCCTTTCCACTCTCCCTCTCCCCTACCTCCGTACCCCCCACAACAACATCCACCCACTCCCCTTCCCACCCCACCAACCCCCTCCAATCCTCCGTCCCCAACTCCTCAAACCTCCTCGTCCTGACCCTCTCCCCTCCAGTCTCCACCCCCTCCACAAAAACCACCGGTCTCCCCCTCCCCCACGGCCACCCCCACACCCCCCTCATAACCGGCGTATCAACCTCAACCCTCACCTCTCCCTGAAACGCGCCTCCCCCTCTACAAACCACCACCCCCACATCCACCCGATCCGGAATTCCCCCCTTCGTCTGCTTATTTTCCTTCAAATCCCAGTACACGGAATCCCAGGTCGAGGAATGGGGCTGTGACCAGAGATTTCCGGTGAGTGAGTAGCGATGCGAAAGCGAAAAAGAAGATTCGTGCGATAAAGAGGTGGAAGGACCGAGGGTTGTGGGGCCGAGAGGAACTTGTAGGGAGATTTCACCGGTGAGTTTGCGGGTTTGGTGGATGGTGGTGGGGAGACCGTAGATTTTGCGGGGGGCGAGGGCGGTTATTGTGGGGGTCCAGTTTTCCTGGGTTTTGGAGCTGGGGGTAGAAGGAGATGAGGAGGAGGAGTGTCTGGAGAAATCAATCTTCACACTCGCGTTTTTGAATCGAAATCCATGGTCTCCGGAACGGAAGATAAATGTAAAGAGGATGAGTGTAGCGGGCTGGGAGTGGAATGTTCCATGACACACAGTGGATACGGAACCGCGTACTCCGGCATCGGAAAGGAAACCGATGTCTTTTTGGGTGATGATCGTGGAGCGGGGGGAGGGGAGTTCGTAGCGGATGGAATAGGGAGTGTGGGATTTAGATGAGGATGCGGGGGCGTTGAGTCGGACTTCGTGTGATCCGTTATACTCCTCGATCGGGGGCTCTTCTAGGGATGGTGAGGAATAGGATATTGAAGATGCTTCTGGGATATCGATAGGGATAATTGAGATTTCTTCTTCCAGCTCGATTATTTCATCCGACGAATCCAAGGGCGCGGAATATAATTCTCCAGATGCATCTGGGATAGCGATCGGAATGAGCAATACATCGTTTTCCCCTTCCTGCTCACTAATCTCCTCTTCTGATGGTACCGAGAAAGGCACTTCAGAGGGTTGATAACTTTTCAAGAGATCTTGTGGAGAGAGATATGTGGCATGTGACTTGTCCATATTTTTCAGCTGTGTAAATAGTGAGTGGGGTGGATTTGTTTGATGACTTGTCTTTTGGGATAAAAAATAGAATAAAATATCCGAGTGGGAGAAAAATATCGAGTGTTCAATAGATACTAAGTACCTAGTATGTTATGTATCATATATGTTTTTTGTTACAAGAAGTCCATATGAAGACTGGAGAGCTGAAAAATGGTTGGAAGCAAATAATAGGAAAGATTGACGTCATGGGACATAACGCTAATGCATGAATTAATTAATATAATGGGTATTATGAATTGAAGCTATTCCCAAGTACACAAATCTCATCGCACGCAATGAAAAGACGACGTGTATTTGTTAAGCTTGGTTTCTTAATTGAAGTTCCTGATATCTATGTAGAACCCACCGAAAGTAATGTACTAGAGAAAGAGCCTAAGAAATATAGAAAGCGAGCCGATCCTATACACACCTCAACTGTTTTGCAAAAAGTTGGATCGAATTGGATATCAGAATTTTAGTCTTTAGAGGACGCCCATCGTCCATGATCAAAAGTTCCAAAATCCCAATCGGCCGATCCTTTTTTATCTCTTGCTTTGAGCACTGGTGTCGATACTCCTATTGGCATTAGATACGGTTGATAATGTGCTGTGTATTTTCCCTCTTCATCTCTCTCCGCCCACATCACCTCTGGAGAATTCCCTTTCTCCCTCACAAACGCTACAATTCCATGGGAAACTCGAAAGGAATGGAACCAATCATTATGCCAGTTGTGATATTCCATAAAGCCGCTTCCCATATGATACATTTTAAGACCGTAGAATCCGGCGATAACCTACGGGATAGTTAGTATCTGATGAAAGATGCAAAAGTAAGGAAAATATAAGAGAACTTACACTATTAACCATTTTGATTGTGTCCGGGTCTCGTGTTCGTTTTAGAGCAAACATCAGCCATTCAAGTGAACCACGGTATCCCCAACATGGGCTTATTAATGCGCATTGTACATGTACCTCAAAACTCTTAACATTTTCTGGAGTCCATGTTGGAAGCTCATCTTGACAATCAAGGTAGTCGCCTGAATCAAGAATAGCAGTTCTCTCAACACCTGCGACATAATCAATTGGAGGATGGATTGGACGTGATGGTCCCATCCATGCATCCCATTCAGCATAAAAAAGGGCGTAAGCTCGTTGACTAGCGTTCATCTCCCGATATGGCATGATAGCCAACGCCGTGGGTGTATTTATTGGGAAGAAGCTTTTGATAGTATATTTTGTATCGAGCATAATCCTTAATAACCCGACTGCTCGAGTCATCTTAGGGTCTACCTTGACTCTTCCATTCTTTCGATAATGATCGATCTCACTTTGCTCTACAATCTTCGCAGAACCCCAGCATCCGCAGCCAGTATTTTCAAGCTTATGGGAGCCAAAACAATAATCCAAGACCCTATCTAGGAATCTCTGCCCAGGCACTTCGCGATAATCCAACGTTTCAAGTTGTGTGGTATCTTCAGGACGAACGCCACAAAATTTGATCAAGCAAGCCTCTACCGTTATTTCTAGCAATGGTGCTGGCCAATAGTTCGGTTTGTCGAGATCGACCCAGATCTGACGAGGACTTAATGTAGGTTGACGATGTCGTAGCTCTTTAATGTCTTGAACAACCTTCTTGAGGTTCAGCTTGTTGATAATTAGCACCATAGACTCCATTCCTTCACCTAATTTCGAGGCTAGAAAAGTGCTATCTTTCGTATCATATCGTAGAATTTCGGTTTCCTGCCACCACCGGTTTTCTTGATTCTTCAACTGGATAGTGTCCTCCAAAGGATACCCATTTGCTACTAAACAAGCCTCCACAACTATTTCTTTCAATGGCATCAGCCCGTTTGGTTTTTTATTCAGCTCTCCCCAAATCCAACGAGAGCTCGAACCACGGTGATGGGACCATAGGTCATGGATCTCTCCAAGAACCTCTCTATCTAAATCCTCGACTCTTTTTTCAAAGTTAGGATTGGACATGAGATAAGCATACCACCCTAAATTTCCGGTTAGAAAGTCAAAATGTGTATTCATAAAATCAGACCGTGTCTTCAGTGGAATGACGGCTTACTTTTGATGAATTTATTAACAGACAGTTGCCAATTCACTCGATCCAATTCCTTTTGCCGCACCTGACTCTCACGAGCCTTGAGTTGAACTGTTTTCTCCATAGGATAATCAAACGCTACTACCAGCCAAGCTTCTACAACGACTTCTTCCAATGAATTCTGACTATCTGGCTCCTCGTTAAGCCGTCGCCAAATTTGACGAGAGCTTAATTTAGGCTGCCTCAAGCTAAGTTTGTGAATGCGTCGAAACAATAATTTGTGGTCTAAATCCTCATATGATCGTCCAGGGTTGATATGTTTAAGAAGTTGGAGAACAATATTTCCGCGTGCTGAAACCCACCGATCGATCTCCAACGCTGTATATCTGGAATCTAATTCCGTATGTTCAGCGCCGAGTTGTATCTCTTTGGAATCAGTCTGTGTATCTTTGGATTCAGGTTGTGTATCTTCAGAGTCAGACTGTGTATCTTCGGATTCAGACTGTGTATCTTTTGTAACCGGCAGTATAGGTTTGGTGCTAGTCGGTATAGTCTTAAGAAATTCCATGAGACCTTTATCATCGCTCTCTGAATATTCAGGATCGGCTTTCCTGGCCTTTATTTTGACAGTCTTCTCCTCAGGGTAGTCGAAATACGCTACCAGACAAGTTTCCACCGTAATCTCTTCCAGTGGCTTCTGACTGTCCGAATTTTTGACTATATGTTCCCAGATTTCATGGGAATCTAATGTAGGTTGTTCAGAGCGTACTTGTTCGATCTCTTTTCGGAGATCTTCGAAAGTTTCTATGTTGATAGCCATGTTTCCTTTATGAGATAAATCATCAATCGGCGAATGCAACTAAGCGGATCAGTAGTAAAGGTTGATTGCTGGTAGACGTGTTCTTGATGTGAAGATGTTAATGAGAAGAGAGGTTTAAGCACGAATTGAAGGTATCTATGAGTATGAAGACCATGAATATGAGGGAAGGTCTCAATATGGTAGCCATAGTGATGTAACACGACTGCGTATCCGAGGAAAGTGCGATGAAAAATTTGATATTTCGGTACTTGCAACTAAACAAGAATGGCCTGGAATGGATTTAGAGCCGTAAACCCGCTTGGATAGAACACATCTGTATAGCCTTATCTTGTACTTAGTACCTATCTATTACATTTCAAAAGCTCTCGAGATATTGCCCTGTGTAGATATGAGATCGAGCAGGTCTTCGATCCCATTGAAGTATTGATACTTAGTCGAATGAAAGAGTCGTGGGCGACTTCCTCATCAGGAGTGCGAATTTTAAAAAAAGGGAGGACCAATCGAGCGGGTCAAAAGTGATCAAGATGGACATCTACCTCCAAACATCAACTATAATCATGAGAAGCTTAACTCTCTCACCAAATACGTGCCATTCTTGGTGGGATTATAAGAACATGGAGAAGCACAAGGGAGACTTCAAAGGAACAATGTGTATATTCTATCACACTTGCGACGAGATGGTCTGATAAGTTGCTATTATTACAAGAAAGACATTACAGAAAGATTGAGCAGGTATTGGCAAATAACGTCCAGATTCGCCACCGCGATAAAAGTCGTTTGTGGTTGTATATACTCTTGAATCTTATTATTTGTGGCTGGGAGAGTTGCTTTGATGCCAAGATATATGTAGCTCACGGCCTGCGAAGCTAGCGGCCGTTGCAGAATCTTGACCTCCGAGCTTCAATGAACATCAATTGTGTACCTTCGTTCCTACAACAACCTAGCAACGACCTCATCAAGTCCGATATATTTTCCTATGGAAGGAAAACATATTCAGCTCATATTATCTGGCCTTTTGCACACTCAAATAATGGACTCATACCTCGGTATTGGCAGAATGGGTGAGCAGATAAAGCTCGTTACTTATCTCACCACAAATCAGACCATTTGTTGCAGGTAAGTAGAGGCGCAAAGAAACAGGTGAGGACTATAGAAAACGGAAAGCACATGTTTATGCTCAAGATATAAGAACAAAGCTATTTCACTCTCAAGAATGCTAAACCATAGTCAAATCTTCTTCCTGCATTTACCAAACCACAATTGAAGCATCAGCGACGACGACTATCATCACCGCAATCAACCCAAACATTGAAAAGCCATATACCATCCTACAAACTACGAAGAAAGCTCAAAATGATATTATTTGAAACAGATACCTCAGTTTTTGAACTGTTGTGGGATCTCGCCCTCGCATTCTTTATTGTTCGCATCGCATTTATATATTTTATCCTCACATATTCATCGTCTCTCTTCGCATCGTTCATTACCCTGAATCGAGTCATACCATATAATCATCTCACAGCTCCAGCTAGAGAACTTGTCGCCTTTCCAATATATATTCTTACAGTGGCATTGTGGGCGAGGACTGTGATTGTATATTATGAAATACCACGCGTGCCAGGATTTAGGATCGCGGTTGGTTTGGTCGCTGGATTCTTTATGGTGACTGCAGAATTAGTGGGCGGTTTCGTGTTATGGGAACACGGATACACGGAATGGATTTGGGAGACGAATATACTTAGCGCGGGGTTAGGGATATTGTCATTGATACTATTCGAGGGATGCCATGGGCATTGATGCTGCTTGAAAGGAGTGAGATGAACGAGACCACTCATGGGCATGAAGAAAAGCCAATTATAAGTGCTGTGTAAGTGACCTTCCTTCAAACTTTGGAATCGAGTCTGTGAATAGTGGCTAACTATCAAAAGGCCAATGATTGAAAAGACGGAGAAAATCAATATCGAAGATAAAAAGAAGAATTGAGTTCGAGGGATATAGCTATATGTTGGAACACCCCGATGGGAGCAAGACGTTCCATATTAGCTTTAACTTAGTGAAGATTATCCCAAGTTGGGCCTGGATTCCGTCTACGCAATCGTTTACAGCATGCCTCAAAGCAAAATCGCTTATCGTCTTTGTGCGAAATACAAGGTACTAATTTCCGAGTCGTGTTCGAATGATGTGGTGGAAGTATCCCATGAAATTTCAGCATTATTACGTCCCTGCTTCTTTGGACGACGAAGTTTCCCCTATCAGGATCATCACTGTTGTCATGTCTGGCCACAAATCCGTCGTCAAATGACTCGAAGATGATTGTATCATTGCATGGGTTTATTCATTACGTCGCCTCGGAGAGTAAGAACCCTTGAGACTTGAGCTACCTCGGTTTCTGACTTGGTGAAAATGGGCCCCTGAGACGTCGATCTCACTTCTACTCGATCCTCCATTTCTCGTCTAATGGCAAACTGTATCTGTTATCTATGTTCTGGATTACGCAGTATACATTTCTTGCAGCACACAGTAAGGAGAAGATCTTCTATATAATGTCTCGGCTTTAGGTGATGTCGGTGTGGCCGGAAAAGAGGGGCACCCCCACCAACATCATAGAATCTTCCACAACACCTGTTCTTCGATGCTATATTACGATATCAATTTGGTATATGATCTGATAAGATTGGAATTCTCGGTTAAGTCTCGACTTGCATATATTTCCATCCAAATTTCAAAGGAGGATGTTAATTTGTTGATTATTTGTTTAATTACTTTTTTTATTAAAAAAAATCGATTTTGGTGTCCCATGTATTTCGTCCACATCGTCCACACCGAGGTGATGTGCTTGCGAGAGGATACTAAGTGTCCATTGCTTCAAGTATCCCTGCAATATCTCTTTCAGTTTAAACGTGACGGTGTCGATGATCTTCAATTGAAAACTTAAGTTGGTTCGGCTCGAGTTCGGTCCCATAAGTTATGCTTTGAAATGATGATGATCATAATTCATTGAAGTGGATATCCCCGCATTGCACATCGATAATTTTTGTGTACATTCTTGACGCGACGGGTTGTTATTTGGAGCTTGATCGTCTCTTCTGTGATATCGGATATATGAATAATATGTTAAAGACCGTATACTTCTTACCAAATACAGTGTATAATGGCGTCCTTCAATCGGATACTAACATAGATAGCATATCCCAGGTGCAATTTGCAATTTTTCAACATCGAATATTTGGGATTAGCCGAGAACACGTAAATTTGCTGTTTGAAAAGTTTGAAAAGTCTGAATGAAGAATTTATATATATTTTTTGCATTAAATGGATGCTTCTTATAAACTAGTGAACTTTTGAGTTCAACAATGCCGGATGAGTTTTATATGCATCATTTATTCCCGTCTCTTCATCGCAAGCACAGGTGCGGTATATACGTGCCTTGCCTTAAAATAATAATAAATCAACGCTACAGATAACGTGGCTACAAACATCACACTCGACCAATTCATATTTTGGGCGGTGACGGGTGTTTGGAGAGGCCAAAACGAGAAGAACGTAATTGGTGCTAAGAAACACAAAGAAGCAATGTTGATAGCCATGCCGTATTTGCCGAGAGTCCATCGATGTGGAGGAAGGGGACCTTGTAAACGGCGCCAGACCAAACAGCTGATTGTGATGAAGTAAGAACACAGAATTGAAACACCGCCAAGAGAATTGATTGCGTTGAGGGCAACGGATGATCCAAGGTTGATGAGTGAGAGTAGGGATGAGACGGCGATTGACACGCAGACACTGCGAAGTGGAATGTTCCAACCGGGCGACACTTTGGACAACCAAACAGAACCTGGTAATCCTCCGTCTCGAGCAAATGACCAAATCTGGCGTGAGGCGGCAGCCACTTCACTAATACAGCAAGATAGTAGGAGGATAACTACAACCATACACATAACATTTGTGGCGGCGTAGCTTTGCGTTGCATTGAAGAATACTTGCATGAAAGGCTGGCCAGTCACAGTTTCAAGAACGGCGTCGAGATCCCCAAGGGTGAAGATCAAAGTCACTGCCATGAGGAATCCCATAGTAGCGTTGGGTCCTACTGACCACATGATGGCTCTCGGAACTACCCAGGATGCGTCTTGAATCTCCTCGGCTACACACATAGCATGTTAGTATTCTATCTAGATGACGGCTATCAATGGTGGAAACTTACATAAATGCACAGAGCAGTCATAACCAATCAACACACTCATCGGACTGACCAGTCCGATCATGGCTGCCAATCCCTTGGAAGACCATCCGCCATCGTTGGTAAAGTTCAAAAGAACAGTATTTGGATCGCCACGAGGTCCCATGACCCATAACGGAATGATAATAACAAAGAAGCCGATCAAGTGAAGAATTAAGACGATACCCTCGATCAGTGGTAGACGTTCAGCCAAGGATGTATTAAACACAACGGAAAACGTTACAACTCCGATGGCGAGTAAAGTCGCGTGGAACGGCTCATAGACATAGTCGACTTTATTGAGGGCAATGAGACCTTGAAGGATTCCACCGATCATAAAGCAGACACCTGCAAGATATACTTGCCATCCAATAGCAGAAAGCCAGCCCACGATATAACTGAGCAGCCTCTGTATTCTTGGAGGGGCAAATTCTGAAACCCAATGGTATTGTCCACCTGCAGTTGGCGATCTATAATTCCGACACGTTAGTTATCAAAACGAGAATGAGCTGAATTCAGATTTAAGATATGATGGCACGCACATTGAAGCCATTTCAGCAATACTAGCATATACCAAGGACATGCCACAAGCAGCAACAATGAACCCCCAAAACAGATCGGCCGTCCCTCCATCAATCATGACGAATGTGAAGAGGGGAAGTAAAAGTTCCCAAGACGCCATAGCTGTACTGGCAAATCCCAGCATCGTTATAAATTTAAAGTTTCGCTACATGGAATACAGTTAGTCATTTTTCGTTCTATCTCATCGATAATGGCAGAGCCTACACGTAGAACCTGCTTCTTTCCTAACACCGCCATGTCTTGTTGATCGGCTCTCGTTCCACGCCATTTCTTTGCGACCTGTCCTGGAAGCTCATCTTCGAAATCCTCCTTCTCAACGTCTTGACTGTTCGAAACAGCGCCACCTGACTCTCGACTTGCAAATATCACTTCTCCGTCTTTCTGAATCTCTGGGGTCATGGTGACTAACGAGGAAAATTTGAGAGCGGCTATGTCGACAATGAGATGGAAAGCTGAAACCCGAGAATACGCACAGTATGAAGAAATTGGAGTCGCAAAGATATGGTTCCAAGACAAGAGAACGAACTTTTGCACAATGGATATCAAGATAAGATCAATGCATGATGCAAGGTAGATGCAAACTACGATCAATCCAGCATTGCATTACCCACTCTATTGTGCCCTGAAATCATTCCAAATTCATTCTTGCCGACGAGCCGTACCGTGTACTATTACTTCATATAAAACCAAGTCCAGACCTATAAAGCTATCGTTTCAAACTCTCCCCATGTTCTTTTCTCGTCTTCATCCGAATTACGCATGCCGTCGAAAAACTTAAATATATGAAGTCAGCGGACGATTTACAGCCTTAACCCAATAACAACACTCTAACGACATCTATCCAATAAATCATGCAAGTTCAACAGCTCATATTGATTTATTCAAAGCATTTGTATTAGCTAATTCAAGGGTTGGTGAATCCTTCTGTTTTCACACCAATTGGGTGATATAAGCAACGCCACAACGTTAAGGGGCGGGCCATCCCACCGATTTAGAGGAATGTCCGTGTTTATTTGGGAAGGTGGGGATCCAGGGATATGAGGTTCCCACTGCCGCATGGAAGAAAGATTGACGGGCCCGTATGAGTGGAGAAACGTACGCGATTGCCGTTTTTTGATACTCGTATGATTTAGGCGATACGGATAGGAAATCTCGCATCTCAGGCTTACTCTTTTGCTATCTACAGTGTAGTGAAGGAGATTCTGTTTTCGATTAATCTTCGATAGATTAAGCATGCTTGCAGCAAAAGTTTCGGTCGATGCCCTGTTTTCAGAGTCAGACCACCCAAGGTGTTGGAGATGGGGAAAGCCCTGGCACAATAACATATTGATCTGCACAGTACACCTCGCTTAATTGCAAAGAACAATTGTTAGGATGAACGCGCAAATCTTATTCATTCAAGAATTTTACCAGGAAAGCTTCTGATCAGTGGCCACCATAACGAACGAAGCAGAAACGTTTATTTGAGCCTTTCAGGGACTATTGCTTAGCAAAGCACTCTCATGGTTCTCCATATCGATCCCTGCGCGATCGATATTTGAGGATTGACCAACTATTACGTGTACTTATACAATATTTTGAATTGGTGTTTTCATACCAACCGAGGCAAAAAATATACGATAACTTATTCACACTCCGTGCGTAGTTATAATAAATGTCTCAATATTTTTTTGCCTTCATTTCAAAATATCGAATCGCAAGCGAGAGAATTAGGATTACGGCATTACGGAATTGCGGGATTACGGGATTCGCTTGTTTTTAGGAATAATTCTATGCTTTTATATGGTTATACCGTGTAAGTGGTATAAAACGTTATATCAAAATTATACCTACCTATGTGTTTTGGATGAATAGACTCATCTAAAGGTACAAAAGTAGGTCAAATTTGTTTTGATAACAGAAGATCCAAAAAATGTTATTAATTTTTGAATTCAATAACATACCTCAATTGGAAAATTATGCAATGTCTGTATCAATTTTGCTTCTCAATTTGAAATCCAAGGCAGTTTCCCGAAAGCCCATTTAAGGTCGCTCAAAGTAATTTTGCATACATTTCAAGATTGTACGTTACCAAATCATATAACCCTACAAAGGATCGACCTCTACATCCACATCCACCATATACCCCAGCAAATGCCGAATGACCCTAGTCCAGACTGAAAATCAGGCTCTATCACCCCACTCTTCAATTGAAAACCCACAACATCCACTTCCAAATTAGCAAATCATTCAGATTTGCGTCACGAAGAATCCTTGCGACATGCGAGATTTGCGAGGATGCCCCTTTCACAACCAATCTACTGGAATGTCGGAATGGTTCCCCAAAAGCTTGAACATCACTCCCGACGCTGATTTCAGCTCACTTCTTCCGTGCCTTTCAAGCGAGCCGAGACTTCTCGTGCAGGTTTTTGACGGACTATTCTGGATGCCAACTTTCCGCTCCCGGAGGAGCTCACAAGGGGCGGTTCGTTATCACCTGTTGTAGGGCGTGGCACGGAGGCACCATGTAACAATATTTTTACTTCCTTCCCGTGCTTAAGCCACCGTTTATGTCTGCTCTACAGAATATAGCTACTTGAGAAATCCCAGGATAATGCTTCTTTCGCTGTATCCTTTATGAACCATCGGCATCCGGCACTTTGATCTACAATGCTCGAGTCTGAATGTTTAAACCCCTCCACTTTGACATAATTATAACGTGGCGGATGTCCGGTATCTGATTTTGTTTGGACTAACGATACGAGAACCTGTGCTATGTCAATGCCGACGACTGGCTTGGTGGTACCACCGGGTCAATCACCACCATTTGCTGTTGTAACGAGTACTGATCATTCGGCGTGGATCATTATTGCAACAGCACTGGGGCTTTCTTGCCTCTTGGTATTCAGTGGGATCAAGTCTTTCGCTAGGACTTCGATGGGAAAAGGCGTCAGTTATGATGAAATATGTCTTTTGGCTTCAACGGTTAGTTGCTTGGAATATCACTCGCGATGGTCACTTCGCGCAATTGATGACATCTTGAAAGCGTCATGAGTTTAGCTGACAAATAACGTAGCTGCTGGCAGCTATTCAATCATCGGTAGTTTTGGGAGCCTGTGCCAAAGGCTTAGGAAAATCCATCGAGCTTATATCAGTCAAGAATCAAGCTCAGATAGAGCAAGTAAGTTCAAGTCATCTACGTAGCGTGCATTAGATCCCGCAAAAAGCTAACTCCTCACTTGTCAGATGTGGTATACGAGCTTGCTGTTGTTTATCATATCCCTCGGATTGTCCAAAACATCAGTAGTTGTCTTGTTGGGCAGTTTGACCCCAGATCAGAAACACAAAAAAATCTTCCGCAGTGTGATTGGCTTGATGGCTACCTGGACAGTTGCGAGTCTGTTTGCGGTAGCTTTACAGTGCAATTTGGCTCATCCGTGGAAAACCATCGGACAGCGTTGTGATAACGTGGTAAGCATTATCTTGGAATCGAACTTGGCTCAAAGCATGAATCTAATATGAGATTGTAGTCTTTAAGATGGCAGGTCATATCTGCTTTTGATATTATTTTCGAAATCGCATTTGTTGCATTATCTTTTTACCTAGTATGGAGTCTTCGAACAAGCAAATCAAATAAAACTATTGTCGTTGTGGCATTTGGATTTCGTCTTCCGTAGGTTTTTTGGGACTTCTTCAAAACAGGAGCCTATGCTAACATCTATTCAGTATGATCATTGCCATTGCCTACCGACTAGCTAGATTTGATGTAAATGGATTGACCACGAACCCAATGTTTCTTGAGGATGAGTTTATTGTATGGACACAGAGCGAAATGAACTATTCCGTCATTGCCGCCATTATACCAAGTCTTCGACCTTTCGTCAAAAATCTTTCTACATATTACGGCCAGGAGCTAGGAGGAAGATCAGGATATACATTAGAAGATTCAGAGAACTATCAACTTTCCAATCTAGGCTCCGCCATGCGAAATGAGAGCCATCACCAAGAGAGCAGAATTCGAGAAGATGTGGATCCAGACGATTATAAATTTCGAGTTTGGGCAAACGAGCCAGGACGAGGTGTGAGGAAAAGCAAGAATCCGGGAGAAGGAAGCTCGAAGCTATGGAATAAAGCCGGGGAAGAAGGAACGGATGGATTGAGTGTGGGGAGTAGTGATTCTCAGCGGATGATCATCAAAAAGGATACTACATGGACGGTACAGATGGATTGATCAATGATAGACATGGCCATGGAAAAGGGTAATGGGAGGCCGTCCGTATTGCAATGATATGGCGTCGTCGATGGAGTCAGGGATAGAAGCGTCGAATTCTAGGCATTCTTGGGTGGTTGTTTGTATTACATCTTTTTGATGTATGGCTTTTGCCAGATATCTAGTTATGATGGTCAAAAATATCATTTGAAACCCAAAAACGGGTGACGTTCTACTTGATTCTAAGCTTCACCAGTCGTTCAAGAGGTACCTGATACTTGACAGACCAAAAATCACCATTCTCGGCCATAGTGTAGAGGGGCGGTGGAACAAATAGTCATAAAGCCTTAATCTTCTGCACATCTACTTCATAAGAGTATCTACAGTGTGGCCACATGAATGCTTTGTGGTAGAATAGTCCGCATTCTCAACCTTGATGGTTTCGATAAATGAATAAAGAGATGAAGGTATGAAGTTTTTATTCCTTGCTAAAAACTGAAGATTACCCAATATTTCAAAATCTCCCGTTCCTGCATAAAACATGATCATGGCAAGTAAGGGTCGGGGAATTCCGTCATTCAGTCTTGATGATCACATCCAGTGGAATTATCTTGATTCTCGACCAGGCAATTTCAGACATCTAATCCTAATAACATTCGATGCACAATTTAAAAAGAATTGGCTCTGACGAAGACACGAGATATTTCAGCTAATGACACATATTGGTCTCGAGCGTAGAGAATGGTTAAAGACATTTTCGCATGTTTATATCACCCATTCCCACAAGGACAGACGCAAAATAATTCAGGAAAAAGTTCCTCCCCACTATTAGATTTTCTCTGCCCCCCCCACTTTCATCCTTGTTGACGCGGCTCCTCAGAAACTTCATCCTCGCTAATTGGGACTCGGATCCTGGAAGAGATTAACCTTGAATCCCCTGCCCCGAGAATATATTAACTTTGATTGAAGAAACGAGTATCCACGGAAAACTTTCCCTAAGCGCGATGAAGACTTCTCCGATGTGTTCTTTAGGACTTTAGGATTCGAAGACCTTATATGGGATATCCCGTGATTATGTACGTTTTAACTCCTTTTCATCTATTTCCCCGCCACCAAGGAGTAATCAAATTGATTCAATTTCGAATCACATGTATATCCCGACAAGATGAAATGGGGTTGGGTTCTTCGCGTTTGAGCTGCTAGCAGTTGCAGCCGATTCTTCTAGATGAAATGCAACGAAATAACGGGATACTAATTCCTCCCCGGACACCCAATCTTCTAACAGATTGTTTTGCGGTTTCATCCAGAACTTGCGGAACTGGTTTTGCACCACTTGAGATGAGACACTTTAGCTAAGCTCAAACTCAGATCCTGTCACTTTTAACACCTGGTTTCGAATTGTGCAGTACATTGAATTATATCTCTATCGAAATTTACATCAAATCCTTGGTTTTCCGAACGCCTTGCTAGAACGGTCCAGCCCTTGAACCCTGAGGTTCTGAGAACGAGCACGCCACTGAATACTATACTACATGTTTCGAAACAGTGATTGTAGCGATACCTTAACGAAATCTTAAAGCATGGCAACTGTAGCGGCAGGGTCTCAGGCCGGCCATGACACCTTCGATGCGCTCAATATCGAGTACGAAAAAGCTTATCGCGACAACACCTTCAAGATTGCCGCCATTAAGAAAGCAATAACTTTGTTAGACCCCGGATCGAAGGTTCTCGACGTGGGATGCGGTACTGGGGTACCAGTTTCGGAGCTATTGGCCGAAGCTGGATTGGAAGTGGTTGGTTTCGATATTGCGCCTAAGATGGTCGAATTTGCTCAAAAAAGAGTCAAGGGTACCTTTTCCGTGTCGGATATGGTACAATTTCAGGTTGAAGACACGTTTTCGGGCGTCTTTATGATATTTGCTCATCTGCAGCTTTCGTACGCAGCCGTTCATGCGGCGGTGTACAAATACGTTGGTGCACTGAAGCCCGGGGGATATTTGTTCTAGGTCAGATGCCGAGTGATTCGTACGTTAAGGACGAAGGTAACGCAGCATATGATGAAACAAGGACATATGTGGAGGACTATGATGCGCCATTTATGGGAGAACCGCTTCCGACTTTCATGATGAGCGAGCAGGGACAAAGGAACTTTTTGACAAGTATGGGATTGGAGATTGTGAGCGAGACGATCGACCAGTTTCAACCGGACAATGAGAAATGTGAGCCGGAAATGCAGCAATATATCATCGCGAGAAGACCTGTGGATGGGAAGATTGTGGAGCCACAGCCACTCCCACAGAAGAAGTAGCGACGTCTAATTGAAATTTGTACACCGAACCAAAAGCGGATGTTGAAGACCAGAGAAATTTCGACTGTGTGATCTAGGTAAACCTTTCGTCAATGACCAATGAAGACTTTTAAGCAACATTTCAACCCTGCTCCATTTGGCACGTTATTTGTAGTAGGGCATTTCAAAAATCCTGAGAGCTTTTGGGAGTTTGGTAAACCCTGTCTCTAAAAAGACGATGGTTTGAAATCGAGTTCATTTATCCTGACGGGATTCAGCTTGTAAGATGATGTCGAGTTTTGTAAACCATATATAATTTTAAAACAGAACCTGTCCTGCCACATACGACCATAGACTGAGGAAACTAGGGCATCCCGTCCGCTCTGCCATACTCAAGCCTCAGATCGGTAGATTAGTAGTTGGGTGGGTGACCACCAGCGAATCCCTACTGTTGTATGTTTTTGCTTTTTTTGTCAATCCTGCTTCTGATCTTGCCATTCATTCTTGATAGGGGGACAATTCATCATTCAAAGCAGTACTATTGAGCTTCTTCCCATGCCATTCTGAGTAGAAACATCCCGGTTATCATGATGATTGAATATTTGAAGATATTCTCGAGACCATCTTTTATGCCACATGTATGTAGTGGTGTCCAGCACCCGAACGTCGAGCTTTTGCATGCAGGCTATGTGTATCCTGGATGAATAGTGAAAAGCTTTAAAGCCCCTTAAATCCTCTGTTCGATCATACTCCTGAGTACCCTACTATCCATCGACACCCCTCGAGGACAACGAAAAAATAAGAAATCGGGGGAAACCATGGGACAAATTGTGTGATGTTTAGATGATACATTTGTTGCATGCAAGATATACTTTAGAAACCAAATGCTTCATATGAGCTTCACCTTCTCTTTATTCCTTCTGTTTTGCTTGATTATATTGATGGTAGCCCGAGTTCAAAGGCCATACTTCAATCCTTTCCCCTCTTGCATTTTTCACTATGGGATCAGCATCATCAATCTCCCTCTTCCAAACTAGTAGTTTCGCTCGTGCCCATTTAATATCACAACTCCTGCCTTGAACCCGTCTTCCAATCATTTCCGGTGCTTGGTCGAATCCTCTTGTTCCCAAACTTCTCCTTCTTTGTCCATCTTCACATGATTCCTATGGGTTTGATAAATAGCGTCTCGCTTCACTTGATGTCCCAATCTATGTTTGTAGCTTTTGCAAATACCCCCTATGGCGCTTCATACAGATTGTTCACCCCGAAACGTCCACAACGCCCTCATCGTACCACCTCTTTTCACCATTCGCTTTCCATTGTATGCGAGCTCCTCAGAAGATTCCGAGTCGAATTTCTCCTGCTAATCATTTTCCACATGAAGATGAGCATGTGATAGCTTTCGTATGTCCTAATTTGATGACCACACGGTATCTATTCAATGGTTTGATTTCGCCCATGTACTCGTGAAGAATGGCGGTGGCATGTCGATGAGGATATCGGTCCAATGAGTTCTAGCTGTCCGTCTCCGCGCGATTGGATGCATTGGATTGAATGATCGCAGTTGTTCGTGTACAAGATAGCCCATTATCCGCCTCTGAGATCATTCTTAGTTGTGTTGATAACGAGTTCATGGATCGATTCATTCAATTGTTACATCGCCATGTATTTTGTATGTGGGTGCTAAAGCCATATCAACAATATCCGCAGGAACCTCCGCGACAGATGTACATATGTCCTAAGCAGTTATGTAACAGATGAAGAGGCATGTCGACAGAGCCCAGTTTGTTTCCACTCACGCGTTGTCCCGGGGCAGAGTTTCAATGGGATTCTGCTTTTTAATACCTTGAATTACATCATGAAGATGTTGACCGGCCCCAAGATTCACTAACGCCGCATGAATTCTAGAGATAATTGAAATGTGCCACGAGACTTCTTGTGGCGATATCGAAGATATCAAAATAGTTGGGTGGTCGTCGTTACGTGAGCTTCACTTTTTGCGCCACATAAACTTGCACTAGTACCGAGGCCGATATGGACCATTTTGCCAATACACCAAAAATAGAATTCTGCCTGAGCTAAAAGCATATATAGTAATAGAATACATATTTCTAATCAAATAGATCATTTATTATCATATCATTTTGTGATTTTTATTTTTTGATATAATATTTATTTTTTTCAAAATATTCATAAACTAGTTTTCTTTTCTTTAATCAATATTATTATTTCTTTGATTCTTTTTATTTTTTATATTTTATTTTTATTTATATAATCAATATAAGTAAACCTCGAAGTTTATTATTTTTATATAAAGATTCAATTGAATAATAGTATATTGATAGTTATAATACTAAGGATATTAAATAATTGCTTATTACTAAATTTAATATCAATATTAAAATCAGAATTATTGATAAATATCTTAAATAATAGGGATTTATTTGAAAACCTAGAATCGAATATAATAATCCTATTATACAAAATCAAATTATAATATATTTCATTTTATTATTAAATAATAAAAAAATGATAATAGTATTTAAAGCTAAAGGATAGAATATATTTGAAAGGTAAATCAAGAAGATATATTTATTCCTTAGTTTTTATAAAAAACTTATAATCGAAAAACAATATAAACAAAATAAACAACTTTTCAAAATTCTTAAAAAAGATTTGGAATTAGATTATATTTAGAGTTATGGTAGAAGATTATTGTATACTTATTTTTGTAGAAAGGGAAAGCTTGTATTATAATATAGTATTACTTATTTACTCAAAATTATAAAGTATATTTTTATTAATATTTTATATCTGTTTTAGAAATATTCTTTTTTATATATTTCGAATATTAGATTTTTAGAATATTAAAAAACAAATGAAATATCTTTAATTAGTATATAAGAAATATAAAACTCTTAAACCAAATTTTATTTGGTTTATAAATAAATATAATAAATTATTTCTAATTGGAATTGAAATTTATATATATATTAATATTTATTTATATTTTATTCTATAAATATATATTGAAATAGCAAATAAACAATCAGTATTAGTTATATATCAATATTTATTATTTTACTTTAAGATTGATATAATATCTAGATTCTTTTAAATAGATAAAAGGATAGAACTTTTTTTATAATTAAAGCTCACTTTATATTATTTTGAAAAGTTAATAAGAGTATAAAAAAGATTAAAGACTATTTTTGATTTAAAAAGAGTACTAAAAATCAACAAATTAAGAATTAATAGTAAAAGCTTCAAATATTATTATTATACTAATGGAGAATATATTTCTCTATTTCTTATTAATTTTTATTCAAATAAATGAAAAAAATTTTTGGTTAAATTCTAATAAAATTGATTTTTTTTTTCTTTCCTATTTTTCTTATTCTTTATATAATCAATTACTAATATAATCTAAAATTATTTTAAAGAATTAGTAAAGAATAATCAATATTATAAAGATAAATATAAGGATTAAATTGCAATTCTTATTATTTATATAAAATAAATAAAAAAAAGGTAATGGGATATATAAATCTTTAAAATGTATATAATATTTGAAAAAATAAAATATATTCTTATTATTGTACTAGAAAGCCTTTTATAATATATCAATTCCCTCAAAAGAAATATATAAATAAAAAGAGAATTATTTTATTTAAGTTTTATAAAGAGCTTTTAATAGATTATAAGGAATAGGATATGTTTATTCTTATATTATTATTTATATATTTAATTAATTTTATAAATATTAATAAATATCTATTATTAATTATAATCAAGTTTTATTAAGATTTTGTTTAGAATTTTGGATATAATTTGAATACTATAAAATTAAATAATAAAATAGAATAAAATAAGTTTATATATATATTAATATATTACTTCTTTTGTAAATATCTATAAAAATATATTAATTCAAATCAAGAATTATTTTTATATTTATTTTTAATATTTATAAATGGATATAATGGAATAATAGAGAGAGGGGAAATTATAAATAATATAATATATGATAATTTAAGCTTTGTATAAGTTCAAAGGTATTATATTAATGAAATTACTATAAATGGGAGTGTGGATTATCTAATTAGAAATAAACCTAATATTAAGATTGGGAATGATAGAACTATAAATCGGGGTTAGACTAAATAAAAGCTAGAAGTATGATTTTCTTTAATATTCTCTATTTTCTTTTATTAGTTTTTCTTGTATAATTAATTTTCTTATTCATTTTTTATATTTTTGAAATAGATCAATTTTTAGATTAATGTTTTCAATAAATACTTTATTGTTCTAATATAAAGAAAAAATATGATTCCTTTATTAATTTCTATATATATTATAATACAACAAATCCCAATAAGATTTTTGAAGTTATATCAATTTCCTTTAGCTTTTTGGTTTCTGAATCATTTCTAGATTTCCTTATTAAAAGTATTATCAAAAATAAGGGTTTATAAAAGTTTATTTTATTATTGTAATATACAACAAATATATCTTAAAGTAGTATATAGCTAAGATAAAAGATAATTAATTATATAAATAAATGAAAGAGAGAAAAGATAATAAAAGTGTAAGTATTATATATTAGAATAAATATTAAATAGCTTAAGAATATTGCTTTAACAAAAAATGTAGAATTAGAATATAAAGACAAAAAGAGTATTCTATAGATTACTAGTACTAAATTTATTATCAATATTATTTTAATTAAAATCACTTATTTTTATTTTAATATATATACTTTAGAGAATGATTTCAAAACCTTCTCTAAACAGATTTTAATTAATATATTTTATTCTTTGAATTTTATTTCAATTTATTTTTTATATATAATATTTCTATTAAAATTGATTATATACAGATTAATCAATATATAAAGGAATTTATATTACTATTCAATAATTATTTATTCGAAAATCTATATATTTAGTTTCGAAATAAGGTTATCCTATTATTTATCAAGAATAATTATTAAATAGATTCTATAGATAATTCTAAATATAAGTATTTTATTAAAAACATTAAAAGAATTCAATTTGGGGGTTTATTATTAATTATAATAGAATACAAAATATTTGTAGGTAATATATTCCAAAATGTTAATATACTATATGATTTATTGGAAACTAGAAATATTTTTAAGGGGAAAAGGAATATATATTTAATGTTTCTTTTTATAAAATAGGATATTATAAATTATATTATATAGAAAATCAACAAAAGTATTTGTATATATTGATAATCGAATAATCCTGGGATTTCAATCAAATCCAAACTGAGTAACCTCAAAAGAATAATATCGAAATTCAAGTTTTTCTTCAAATTTTTAATTAAAAAGGAATTTATTAATAATCCCAAAATTAAGTTTAAATTAATAAATAAGTAATCAAAAAAGAGAGTTAAAGTTGAATTAATACAAAAAACTATATTCAAAGATAACAATATACAAATAATTGATTATCTCTTTAAGTATATATATAAAAAAACTCAAAACAATAATTAAACACTAAATCCTATATCAATATTTACATTAATATTATTAATAAGTTATATATTCTAAATTATATATTAAATAATAAATTAATCAAATTAAAAAGTGTTTCTAATATTATAATTCTATTTATTAATATTGAATCCTTCCTTTTTAATAAGCTAAAGCTTTTTTAATTTTTATTTTAAAATGATTTAATAAAGGCTACTGATATATTACCAATCTTGTATATATTGCAATATATTAAGTCTCAGAATAATCCTTTTAAAAAAAATAAATTTTATAAAAGATTAATTAATAAAAAAACTAATAAGAAATAATAATAATAAACAAAATAAAATCTGGTATATTTGTTTTTTAAAATTGTAAAGCTATTTTATTATTGTTTCTTTTTTTTTTTTTTATATAATAAATGTTCTATTTGAATATATAATATTTAAAATATATAATTATAAGGTAACAAAAGAGTTCTAAATTATAATATATATTAATTGGATTCTTTGTTTCTATTAGTTATGTTATATTATATTACACTCAAAAAAGAGAAAAAGAAAATAAATCATTTCTTATATTTAATATAGGAAATAGATAGGCTTATTAATATCAAATACATTTAAATTACTAATATTATTATAAAATATATAAAAATCGAGATATTAATAATAAACTTTCTTTCTAAATCCAGTTCTATTATTCTAGATCAACCTCAATTATCTATTTTTTGCAGTTATCAACAAATCAATATAATATAAAACAAGTTATACATTTTTCAGATTATATTTTAAATATTACTTTAAATATTTCTAATTGAATTACAAACTTATCAAAATCTATATTTTATATAATACATACTTTACACCTATCCTATCTCTTACAATTAATATAGGCACCTCTAAACTACTCTTTTAGCTTTATATATACTACAAAAATACCATCCTCTTTTTTATACTTTTAATAAAATCGATATTTCATTATACTACTAAAAGAAATAAAATATTAGACTATATAAAAAACTATTATTATATTATTGAATTTATATCAAAATTGAATAATTAAAATTTCAATAATATAGATATTATATAAAGATTCACTTAAAATATTATTATATTAAAGTTTTACTTTATATAGAATCTTTTTTTCGAAAAAAGTAAAATAATCTATATATATAAAATAATATTTTAATTATTAAAAGATTAATAAATATCAATTAAAGGATATATAAAAGGTTATACAAAACAAACAGAATAATTTATAATTTGATTTTTATTAATCAGAAAAGATTCAAATTGAATTAAACCTAATAAATTCTTTAAAATATAAAAAGAATATAAAGGGAAATTAGTTTGAAAAATAACTAAAATAAAATTACAAAAGTTATTATAATTAACTACAACAAAAGTAAATATTATTTTAATATTGTTTATATAATTAAATACTTATATTTTTAAATAGATTTGAATAATTTAAATTGAAATATTTATAAATTCAATTGTTTATTTACATTTTGTATATTTGTTTATTCTAAGATTACATATACTAAAATGATTATATAAACTCAATAAATATAGAAAAAAAAAAACTACTCTTATAATATAAGCTAATATATAATAATATCATTATCATTACTATTTTATTTAAAAAATGAAAATATACTATAAATAATTTCTATAATAATACACAATAAAATTGCACTCTACACAATACAAATTATTTTTCCAAAATTTATATAAACACACCATACAAATTTTAGATTTTTTTTTTGCACCAGATAGAATTCTATTTTTGGTGTATTAGCAAAATGATCCATATCGGCCTCAATAACTAGCCATACTTCCAACCCCGCACGAAAAATTCAGGTTCTCAGTTTTCTGTGCAAACGCATTTATAGACAGTTTGTTGTGATATTCTTATATATTGACAATCATGAATGTTTCAAAGTCGTAATATTGAAATGATTGTGGCAGTCAACGACTCAATGTTTCTTAATCGCCGTGAACAGAGCTTTAGTGGCAGCCATACAAGAAGAAGTCTTCCTCTCCATTCTAGAAAGAATCAACCTTCTAATGATAATGAGCTCTTCATTGAGATATGATTCTTCAAAAAGTTGTTGATACACTAAATTTCAAGGAATCAGTGACCTTGATACGAAATTTCTAAGGATTGAAGGTTGATGGCTATATCCCCATTGCCTTGTGTATAAAAACATGGATTTTAAGGAAAGCAAAAGGCGTGTGGAGTGACGAGGCGGCAAAGGAACGAAGGGAGGAATGAGTGGCGAATTGATTATTTTGACTGATTTTATCTGATATTTATCAATTTGGTATCGAGGGAGCGACACAGTCAGTCAGCGCTTGGCTTTCAGATTCTTTGGGCTCTTTTCAACAGTGGCAGAAGAGTCTTGCAAGATCGATTGTCCTGAAATCAGGAGTATCACTCTTTGCATACTTTCAAGCCTTGACCTACGTTCATCAAGGGCGGTTTGAAGGAACTTATACATCAAAAAAACCTGGGCTGGAAAAGGTTCAGACTACAAATCTCCCAATTTCCGGAAGTATCCGGAAAGCTGAAAAGGAACTAAAAAGCGTGGTATATGAACGGATCGTTAGTCGAACCCATAAGTTCATTCATGGTGTCATTACTTTTGGGGCCAAGCATTCATCAACGGGATCCTGTTGCAGTCCGCATCTTATTGGACTCAGATGTGCAATGACCAGCTGAGATTGAACTTCAAAAGCATATCAGGACTGAAGGGCTGAGATGGATTTAATGGCCACTGGTCAATCCATACTTGATTGGAGTTGATTGACTGGCCAGATTCCTGGCATTTACCCCATTCTCGTTTTGAATCCGGTTTCATGCGGATATTGAAATGCTTCAAGTCAAGCGTGGTACGGATAGCGATCTCATGATATATCTACACTGAAAGTGGTGGGCATTTAATAACTGCAGCATGATTCGGATCGTTCAGCAAATACTTTCAAGGATGGTAGGGTTGGTATTAAAATGTGTTTCTGATCCCTTGAATCCTTTTGGCGTTCGGTCAATAGTCATTGCCAGGCTCAAGAAGAGACATTTCCTCAATAATGCTATAAAAAGCTGTGAGATTGGGAGGTCAATTTTCATTGTCGCCTTTGAGATTTCTATCGGCGACTTGGGCCGGGTGCTGCGATAACTATGTGTCACGATAAAACTACGCTGAACAAGCTTAAGTACAATTTCATTTGACCTCAACGAACATTTATGGAGTCATCAGCAGAGAAGGTTAATGATGAAAGAAGTATACATCTCTAACCTGAACGTTGGAGACAAAAATGCTATTAATAGAATTGTTACCTTATTTTGTGCGTGGTAAAATGAGTGACCAACGTCCCTCCACCATGTTCCTTTTGTCAGAATACTTCGAGTCAGCAATTCTCTTCATTGAAGCAATGGATTCCTTGGTGGTTAATAGTCCAATGAAACTTCAAATCCATCAAACTTGGCTCAATCGGAAAACAAGAATTACCAGATCATATATGAAGTGATAGCGTACATTCAATGGCTTTCCCGGCTGGAGTCTGCCAATCAGAAATTGTGAAACCTTGAAGCCAATTGAAACAATCTGAGGATTTGCAATAATGGTTTCATCTCGAAGTTCGGAATCTTTTTCTGATATTAATAGCTTACTCAAATCTTGATCTGGCAGCCTAGCTTTAAGTCAAAGATTAGCATGAGTAGATCTAGAGCAACTTCGTAAATTTCATTGCGATGCTCAATAGTATGCAAGTTTGTAGAGGTGTAACATCACATTTTCCTATGCATTCATGGATGACATGATGATTACCAGATTCAGTTCACATTTTATTCTTGATTGTCATGGTCACGAAGTTTAGTGATGTTGTTTGTTGGTAACATGGCAACGGCACAACTGTCCTTGGCTTTTGGACGCTGTGCTCATGGCAATAATATAGAAGATTAATTAAAAAATAATAAAACAATGGAACAATGGTATACACTCCGAACGTCCCAATTAAACCCCACAAATCAAACAATACTCAAAGGATCTGCCTTATGCAATCTAACCTGTACCCCGTTCATGCTTCGATTTGTGACAGTATGGTGATATAGTACTGGGCCTGGTTTCTCTAAATTCTCGATTTGATCATACTTTTGAAGAAATCTTATAATAATATATGAAGTCTCAGTCAACGAAAATTGTTCTGCCAATGCAAATTAGCTATCTATACATTTGGCATCTCATAGACGGGGAAACTTACGACCGATACATTTCCTTGGACCTCCGCCGAAGGGAATAAACTCCCATCCGGCCCTTCTCCCTTCCCATCTTTCAGGCCTGAACTTCTCGGCATCCTCACCCCAAATATCTTTCCTATATTGCATCGCGTATGTTGATACCAACACTCTTGACCCAGCTGGTACAAACATAGGTTGTGTACCATCAGGGCCTCCTCCGCGTGGTAGAACAGTATCTTGATTACAAGTGCGATCGTTCAATGGAACAGGTGCACCAACTCTTAATGACTCGTCAATCACATATTGAAGATATTTACAAGATCGCAAAGATTGAAATGAGATCTCTGAACCGGATGGTCCAAAGTCAGAGAGAATGATGCTGCGGAGTTTGGAGTAGACATCTGGATTACGTGCAAGGAAATAAAATATCCAGCCGAGCAATGAACCAGTTGTATCGCGCCCAGCGTTGAGTACCTGCAGCGTTTCGTGGCGAAGCTGGACTGGGTCCTGATTTACCTTCGCCAATTCATCCAAAAGCGAAAATGGCTTTTTCTCCGAATCGAGTTCTGGACTTTTCTCGTCTTGAGTTTGACGGAGGCATCCTTCCACAAATTTGTCGACCATTCGATGCACCTCATCGCGGTGATAATCAAAGTTGCGGCCTTTCACAAATCCATTCCACCGACCAGCAATACCTTTCATGAATAATGTTTCTTTTCCCGCATCAAGATGACGTCCGAAAGTACGAAAATCCGTGTCTTCTATGCTCTGTATGGGGTTTGGACTGGCTGTATTACCCGCTTCTTGAGAATGTACAGATTTTCCATAGAGGAACTCAGTTGAAACGTCCAAAGTCAAATTGTAAAACAGAGGGGCTAGATCAACTTTTCCTGTCCAGCCATCTTGAGTGCTTTGAAGTTCATGACGAGCAAATAATGCCTGGACGTGTCGCTCTTCGAGATCGAGATCCGATACTCTATCTCTCGAAAATTGTGGTCGTACAAGTTGTCTGGAGTGTTTCCATGCATCGCCTGTGTTCTTGAAATTAGCGTTCGTGTTACACAAGAACTAATTGCATGTTCATCATCAAGTGAAAGTAACATACCCTGAGCAGTGAAGATAGCATCGCCAAGAAGGGGACTCCAAATCTCCCTTCTTTGTGGTCCAATATCCCATTTGTTTGCCTCAGTTTGTAGAATGAACTGCACCAAGCCTGGATCTCTTGTAATAATAATCTCAGTGTCTAAAACCATTCCCCTCACCGTCAAAGTATCGGGTGATATCTTATCCATAAGTTCCATGAACCATATCGGGCTTCTTCCTTCGCGATTTGCTCTCGCTGCTGCAAGAACACTCATGATGCCAAAGGGATCAAATCTAGACACTGTTGGAGGGGGCGCGCAGCCATGCCGTTCGGATTCTTGTAGACGTCTTCGCTGAGCGAGGAAGATGGAAATGCATTTCGAAAGGACGGCAAACACGCCAATGTACAAAGAAAGAGAAAAGATATACATGAATTAACGAATTGATGATATTTTGATGATCTCAGGTGTTCGAGAATCTTATCAATTCAAATGGTACTTGTCAATGGAGCATAATAGAATGGTAAGTAAAATCTTGTTGAGAGGAACTTCGATTGGAACAGGGATCAAAGGAAGAGTGAGGAGCTACATACATCAACTGGACATTGCGAAGATCTTCAAAAAAAAACAAAATAGAGTGGGCTAATTGTGATATACCTTAGACTCTGCATGATACATGAGCGTTGCTATAACGCCTTTCCAGTGCCATTATTGACAAATATAATATTTCGGAACTTGGATAAGCTTCATTGAAATGCCTAGTCAGGGTACCGCTAGTGCGTGTAGATCATATCCTCGGTACAGCGGTCCACAATACTATCACCTGGGTTATTACTAGTACGTCAATTATTGAAAAGAGGGTTGTGCTGAGCTAAGTAGGAACTATCAAGGGATATGGTTATACGTGTTTCTACGGGTGAGATGCCCGATGAAGTGGTGTGCGTTGTCAATATTTGTTGTGCCAGTTCATCGTCGAATGCCCCGGTTGTAAGTCGTAATAAAACCAAGAATCACCCAGAGCATTCATGTTCTATTGAAATCAATTACATGTCATCTTACTGATCAAAAACTTGCTTCCACAATCTATATCTGCACTCTGCATCGAAATCATGAACAAACCATACCCACTCTCCCCACTCGACCACCTATCACCGCACGTCCACGTCCCCAAGCTCCTCTATTTCTCTTCCAATTCAAAGTCCCAAGTTATCATTCAAACTATCAAAGATGGCCTTTCAGAAACTATATCGGCATTTCCTGTCCTTGCCGCATCGGTTGGGCCATCCCGAGAACCAAATTGTCAAATAGGCTCACTTTCCGTGCAAGCTCCTTATTTCAACGTCAATGAAATCCTTTCGGTGAAGGATCTCAGTTCCAAATATGACTTTCAAAGTATTCAAGCCAATAAATTTCCTACCGATGCAGTTGATGGAGATGTGTTACCAGATTTGGTAAGAAATAACTCTCAAGTTTTTCTTGCACAAGCAAACATCATCCGGGGTGGCATTGTTTTGGTTTGCGCCGTGCATCATTGTGTTATGGATGAAGCGGGAATGTTTAATGTTTTAAAATTGTGGTCTACATTCTGTCATGGGGGAAATGGTCATGAATTGGTGACTGAAGAATGGATTGATAACTCTGCTCTGTTGCAAGGACAGGGAATGGGTAAATTGGAGGATTATCCAGAATATAAACTGTTGCCAGAGGATTTATCTTCCACGCCATACGTTTCGATTTCTTCAGATGTAGTGGGAACGGGTGTATTTTTCTTCTCAGACGATTCTTTGCGACGTCTGAAAGAGCTGGCTAATGAGGGTTCGGACGATTCATCTTGGGTTTCTACAAACGATGCTTTGGTTGCACTCATTTGGTCTAGGATAACTTCGGCACGTTCAACTACTTCAAACTCCGTCGAGCCATCTACTCCTTCACTGCTCGTCATGACGGTCAACGGACGCAACCGCATTCAACCTGCTATGTCCCCAACTTTCACTGGAAATGTTGTATTGATTGCCAAATCCAATAGCACGTTCTCTGATCTGATATCAATGTCCTCGAATACTGCAGATATTGGAGCCATCGCACGCATCGTTCGCCAATCAGTGCGTGACGTTGATGAGGCGAGGGTTAAAGACGTGATCAAAGCAATCCAGAAGGTGTCGGATCTTAACCGATTAGAGCCAAGCGGCTTTGAATCTTACCAACGTAATGCTGGATGCTCATCTTGGTCGGGACAACCATATTACGGCTTGGATTGGGGGGACAACCTAGGTGGTAAATGCAAAAGATTTAGGTGGAGAAGTTTGAAGACTGATGGAGTCTTTGTCATTTTCCCGAGAATTCCCGGAGGCGAGGGAGAGAGAGCTGAAGAGGGGGGCTTGGAGATTTGCATGGGCTTGCGCAAAGAATGTTTGCTGGCATTGAGAGAGGACAAGGTTTTCGGTCAATTCGCAGAGTGGAGGTGCTCTTGAGGGTCAGGCTTTGGGCATGTCATCAAGAGCCAATTTTTTTATCGGGTTGTGGTGTTCAGTAATCTTATTTGAAACGATGTATATCTTGAACTTATCGATTATAGAGTTGATGCTGGCGACTTCTACAAAAAACACAGAATCCACCAATACACATGACTCATCTCGCTGAAATGCACGTTAATATCTTGTTGAAGTGGATATAAAATTAATACCTTAACATGATAAAACTTTTTGCAATCTTGTTCCTAGACTTAGACGAGCCACGGGTAGCCTGTCGCCTAATTGAGTTTATGATGTGCTACGAGGGTATTTCAGATGCCGATCAAGAATCGTCAGCAAGGATCCTTCAAAAAGATAGCCGACGATCTCTTAGATCCACTCAACTATCCAAAAAAATGATATAAACTTTTCTAGCGGGGAAAAGGATCGAGAGATCCTCGATGTCAGCCATTGTATCATTGTCGTCCGAGAACGTAAATTTAACGTCTGGACGAGATAGTAGTGTTTAAAGTTCATCGACACCTCGGACTCTGACTCTCCGCAAGATAGTTCAGACATAACGATTCGATCTAGACAACAATTGTTCTATATTGTGAACTATGGAGTATAGTAATCAAATTTGACTCAAGCAGAATCACCAAAATTGCGATTTGCAAAATCTCTCTCGTTCTGGTACAGTATGTCTTATGTGTGGTCCGTTGTTATTGCATAGAACATTCCGAATTAGTGGGTCTTTAGCGGTGACGACAAATCTCTGTCTGTGCTTTGGTGGGGCAGCTGAAGGAGCGCTAGCTTCGCTGTCCCTGACTTGACCAGATTTCGCTTGGCCTTAGATCGCCAAGCTTAAAATGTCCGAATGCGATCGTCTCACGTGACAGTGTTAAGTATCGTTGTCAATTACACTAAAGTATTTTGTGGCGTTTCAAGCGGTCGACAAGGAGTTCATCGATGTTAGTTTGGAAAGATTATTAAATGAAGGTGAGCTTAATGTTTGCTCCATTGTATCCACAATTGCTTGATCATGGCCTGCCGATCTCCCTTTCGCATCTAAGATCCGGCGGTAGGGAAAACTTTACTCGCTCAGCGGCCTTCTTGGGAACACCAGATTCCCTTTCGGGGTCTCTTGATGTCTCAGAAATGGTAGATCAGTATGATCAGCAGATTCTGAGAATCCTGGTCGAACAACCGGTCAGTCGCCAGGATTGCGGTATATATCTTCATTCTCATTGCATTAGAAATCGAATAATTCATCAAACACTTCACATTCATTCATCAACAATCACACTCATTTAGCAAACTATCCACTCATTCATTCACCTCACCACACTTAATCATCAAACAAACTCGTTTACTCAAAACCCCAAACCGAAAACATGCAATTCTCCCGTATCTCTGCTCTTGCTCTCGTTGTTGTCCTTGCGGACTTCAGCATTGCTCTTCCCGTTAGCAAGGGCTCATCGATTGACGCTTTAGGCCAAATCGTTCCAGCCAATACCAGTGGTGTGAGTAAAATTTCAGATAGAACTATTGAGAAGTCGTTTCTAACAGATTGATCGACAGCTGCTCCGTCGCCATGAAGGAAACCCAGGATACGAGGCTGCTCAAGCAGGAGAGGGTCCATTGGCCCCAGCCCACCCAACTGAAGTCCACCCAGCTCCAGTCCAACCAGTTGTGATTCACCCAACTCCAGTTCACCCAGCTGCAGTCCACCCAACCCCAGTCCACCCAGGCACTGTTCAACCCGCCGATGCCCAACCCGCCGGTGTTCAACCCGCCGATGTCCAACCCGCCGATGTCCAGCCCGCCAATATTCAACAAACTGGATTTCACCCAGTCATCAACAACCCAGAGCAAGTACAAGGCGATCGAGAAGGAAATTCCTTGATCGATGTGAACAACCAGCTCCTTCTTCCCATTGATATCGATTGCGTAGGAATTGCTGTCTGCAACCCGGTTACAGTTAACAGAGAGGGAAGCACCAGTGCATAAGCTGGCACGGCAGCTATGCATTGATCGCGCTTCACTGGGACGGGAGAGATGATGCCGAGATCCTTGAGAATATGTAGTAGGAGATGGAGTTTGCATGTCTGTGAGATGATAGTTGAAATTTGGGGAAAAAACTTTTTGGCGAGATGATTTTTGTGGAGATTTTTAATTCTAATATATACATTTTTACCTTTCTGAAATTGTTTCCATCCATTGCCCCGAGTTTTCGATTCTATGAACTTCAAATGAATTTAAGAATGTGAATTGCCTGTCTTGCAAAGTGAGAATTACGAATTCTTCGAATATACAGGCATGTGAGCAGTTGACAAGTTCGGGAGCCTAGCAAATTCTGTCTATTTTTGGCTTCTGCCGTGCAAGATAGGAAGAACCATGCTCTCAAGCACTCAACAAGCGCACTTGTCGGATTAATGGCAATATAACCCGCCTTCTCCCCACTCTCGTACGCGCATGACGTATGTGACAGTGCCCTAGGCAAAGTAGAATAGGGGTACCATATCTTGATATTCCCGGTTCATACGAAGAGGGCAGAGAGAATGGAAACAGCCCCTCTTTGACTTCTATGCATGATTCGTGTGTATACACCTTATGAATTCTGTCCGACGGTATCGAGGTTTTTGTGTAAGTTTTACTCATAGCTCCTCACACCTTTGGCGAAGACGCAACGAGACCCTTGATCTACCCAGACTATCATCTACTTGATATATCAATATTAGATTGGTGAAAAATTAAATTCAGAACCATGATTGTTCATTAGTAAAACTAATAATCAGTTAAGGCAAAATAATTTTATTATTTTCATGAAAGAATTATAGCTTTTTAAACTTTTGCTCCGAGGTACCTCTACATATCCGAATTTCGGTTGAGTCAATTCACTTTTTGGAGATCATTCAGTACTTCAATTTATATAGGAGAGCAAGAATTTTGTAAGAATTATACTACAGAATGGATAGGGTGCGTAAACTATGACCAGGGCTCTTACAAGCAAGAGTCTTTGTGAAAAAAATCTATGTAAAAATTAAAATGATTCTGCACCATCTCCTAATTTTCCTTCAAGCCGACAAACATTGACATCGCATCAATTACAAAACAACTTTAGATGGTAGTAACCTTAACCTGAAGACCATCTCTTGGTCTCAAAACCAATCTCCACATCTTCAAATCCTCGGGGTTTTCCACGCTCTCATCACGCTCAAACTTGTACATGCTCAATAAACAACAAATCAAAACCTTCATTTCGGTCTCTGCAAATTTGCGTCCAATGCAACCTCTAGGGCCTTGCAAGAAAGTCATGAAAGCATTCGCCGTGAAAGTAGAAGGCAATTTGTCCCAGCGATCAGGGTCAAAAACATTGGCTGTGGGACCCCAGTACATAGGAAGATGGTTAACAGTGTTTGCGAGAATATAGATGACCGTACCGCCTGGAACCGTGTATGGACCCAATTTATCGTCTTTGAGAGATTGTCGGACTGTCATTGGGATGGGTGGAATGAAGCGGAGAGATTCACGGCAGACATTATCGAGGTATGGTAGAAGATCCGCATCAGTCTTTTCAACACTTCCTTCATAACGGGCTTTTTGATCGAATAGGAAAGGCATGTGCTCGCGGATCTCGGCTCTGAGTCTATCTTGAATTTCCGCATGAGTTGAGAGAAGATGAATTGTCCATGCTAAACCTGTTGCTGTTGTGTCGTGGCCTGCTCCAAGGAATGTCTGTGGACAATGTATGTTAGTCTTCCGCAAGATTACAGTGAGCTATTTACAACTTCTGCTTACCATAATTTGATCACGCATAGTCTCGAAAGATAAACCTTCTTCGCCAGCTTCCTTCATCTTCAAGTTGTCCTTAGCAATCAATGCGATGATGTCCTTATGGTTAGTTCTCTGAGCAGCTTGTTCTTGCTTCTCGTCAATGATATCTGTTGCAGTCTTGAGAATAATCTTTCGCGAACTCTCCATATCACGGTTCATCTTGGCGGGAATGTACTTAGTGGATGGAATAAAAGCTTGAAGACCGTGCAAGATACGGGATCCGATGTCGAAAGCAAAGACAAGTCGGTAGGCCTCACGAATTGGAGCTTCGGGGTTTTCGAGAGAGTTGATATCAACACCAAAGCCGGCGGCACCAATGATGTCAAGAGTTGTGCGGTTCAACCATTCCAAAACCTCAAAAGGCTTACTCTTTACCGAGTCAGCGTCCATTTCTTCCTTCCAAAGCTTGGTGAGAAGCAATGACTTTTGCCAGAATACTGGGTAGAGCGCTCGAATCGATTGGATAGAGAAACCTGGTGCTAAGGACTTTCGTTGATGGATGTGCTCATCTCCCTCAGCAAGAAGTACACCTTCTCCAAGAATTCTGACCATCCACAACTTCGCGCGCACTGGCTTTGGATAGTTGTATGGATTTCTGGTTGTCATCTACGAGTTCATGTTAAAGATTATAAAAAGTAAGTTGTTATACTGATCTATCATACCTGCTTGATTGCATCGTCGTCTACGACCGATAGACGTTCAGCTCCAAAGGGAAAGAAGTATCTGATGATTGGGCCGTGTGTTTGATGCCATTCACGCTGTTTCACACCAATCTCAGTGCTGATAATTTCAAAGAACTGACCCCAGAGAGGGAAGCCAGGGACGGTAGGAACATGTCGCAGCTCGGAAATATAGAATGGGAAGATGTAACTGAGGTAAAAGACATATAATGGTATGAAGACTCCAAAGACAATCTGGAGTGAGTATAGAGTGCCCCACGAGGAGTTCTTTGAAATTAGGAGTGCAATCAATGTCGCTGCCCCAGAAAGGGAGGCGAAAGATACTTCGATAGCCATATCGTTGCTCAAAGCAAAGTGTTAATGAGTTGAGAAGGAAACGACAAGACAAAAACAGGAATTATGTCACTGATGAATGAATTCGAAATGCTAATGAAATTATTCACCGTCTATACTTGTGGGTCGTAATTTCAACAACACTTGGTGTATCTCAGCCAGAATGCTCGAAAAGGTTGATCTAATTGATCGTCGTCACACATTTACGATCGAATCTATCTAAAATTCTCCACAAATATTGCAGAAGTGCATTCCCAAGAATGTATCAAATACAAATAACTTTCAATAGACGGTAAACGATATATCCGGCTAACATGTCGTACAATGCCAGCACGGTATGGACACATCCTTGCTTGGCACGCCAAAATTGCTGTCTTAACTAATTACTCGGCGTGATGGAATTTCAGAGGGAGTGGGTCAAAAACTTCTTTGTGGAGATGTGCAAGAAGCATTTTATGAATATGAGTCTATCGAAATCATTCTAATTGACTCAAAAAGTGAACTTTAAATATTCGAGAAAAGAATAACGTGAAACAGCCGGTCCGCTTGTGCGGATTGGATTAGTGTCATCCCCACTGTTGCTGCTGATCTCCAAGCGCTAGTAAGCATTTCAACGTGAGCGGGAAGCAGACAGCCGGAACGAGTAATTGCGCGATCATCAAGATTCAAGATAGGCGAAAGGTACCCGCAAAAAGCTTATCTCTACTTAGACGTTCCCAACAAGGCCCCTTACGACACATCATTTATGGATCCTTACTAATAGCGAATGCGGAGCTAGTCCATGTACTTCGGAGAAATTCATCCATTCGATCATTTCTATGCACGCCAAGTGGTAGCAATAATTCGATGCTTGAAACGTCCGGAAGCTCAATTTGTTTCCCCAAATCTGTCGTTACACTTGCCGTCGCCCCTGATGGCGGTCATTCATCATAGTGACAAAGCTCCACTTCATGGCGAAAGTTAGCCAGGAAGTAGACTTTGCAGACCCATGGAACTGAAAGTAGTTTCCAAACTCTCAATCACTCAGCTCGAGATTTTGGCTCAGATCATCAGTACTACAAATTCTAGCCTTGATTGTGATCGTCGTCACTAGTCCATGGAAGTTTTCAAAGTTTTCAATGTATGAGAAACGGCATTTCAACTAGGATTAGTACCGTCTCCCTATCTTTCGAAAGAAGCAAAATTCTTTAAGATATAATCATCAGCCCCTAAAATAACAAAATTCTCTTTGAAATCAGAATCCCATCTTGAATCTCATTCTTATCTCACACATTCTTTTCCCACGAGTTGCGACAGCATCAGCCAATATGTCAAGCAGTACACTTCTTTTGCCGCTCGATGGGGCCATCAAGTTCTCCCCATGGGAAGCCTTCGACAAACTCTGGACATCGATAGCAGGATATCCTGCCGAAGACTTTGAGTTCATTCCAGGAAAGACGCCAATGGCTACGTTGAAAGGAACTCTTGTTACAATAGCTCTTTACTACGTAATCATCTTCGGAGGTCAAGCATGGATGAAGAACCGTCCAGCATATAAACTGAATGGTTTGTTCATGGCACACAACTTGATGTTGACTGTCGTAAGCGGTTCGTTGCTCGTTCTGTTTGCCCAGCAGCTCATTCCAAGTCTGTGGAAAAATGGCTTGTTTGATGGTGTTTGCGGTGGAACTGGATGGACCAAGCCATTGGTTACTCTCTACTACGTATGTTTACATTCCCGAGACTTGAGAAACGATTATATTAATGAAGAAATACAGTTGAACTATATCACCAAATATGTGGAGTTGCTTGATACAGTTTTCTTGTTCCTCAAGAAGAAGCCTTTGAGTAAGTCACAACCGAACCTGAACTTATGCAATGCTTATTGTTATACTAGCTTTCCTTCACTGCTATCATCACCCAGCAACAGCCCTCTTGTGCTATACTCAACTTGTTGGACACACTCCAGTATCCTGGGTCCCAATTACTCTCAATCTTTCCGTTCACGTTGTGATGTATTGGTACTACTTCCAGAGTGCACGTGGAATCCGGATCACGTGGAAGGAATGGATTACTCGCATGCAAATTACCCAATTTGTCATTGATCTTTTCGCAGTTTATGTAAGTCTCAAAATCAGGAAACAAAACTCTTACTGACTTTTCTCCAGTTCGCCACATACAACTACTATGCTAGCGCCTATTTCAGCGGTCTCCCCCACATCGGAACATGTGCTGGTGAGCCATTTGCTGCTTTCGCTGGCTGCACCATTTTGAGCTCCTACCTCTTTCTTTTCATCTCTTTCTATCTTGCTACATACAAGAAGACTACAGTGAAGAGAACTGCAATCAAGTCCCAGGATGTTAAAACTGCAGTAAAGTCATAAATACTGAAGTTTTACACCACAAAGCCATGGGCTGAGGAGCTTTCTCTCTTTAGCTTTGGGGGATACCTGTACAAGACACATATTAGGAGGGTTTTAGGAGAATAAATTCGAGAAGTAGTTCTAATGGAGATTGGATGGTGAAGTTTGTATTTGATAAGTTTTATTTTGTAGCATAATGTATATTCTCCCTGCGAGAGCTTCGAATGTAAGAATAGAAAACGATTGTAATATCTGGAATTTTGCACCATATTCACATGTGAAATACAATCTTTTGTGTAATTTGATTAGATAATACGGCAGTATCATTATCCAGACTGACAACAACTACTTCCTGGGCTAGGTCTAATAGCCTTTACCTGGTTCCAGGAATATATCCACATGCTCGAGCGGTTTATACAGGTTTTGGCAACAATCATTTGCACTGACTCTAAAGAACTGCCAGCTTTCGCAATCTTGTCAGCCCTAAATCAAAGCAACCATGCGTGTAGATCTCAGAGAAAGACCCTAACCCGGAAAGGGTATATGAATCAAATAAAATGTCTTTTGACTCCCATTAAGGTATTGTCGGCCCAAGGTCGGTTAGAACATAGTCAGTTTAGTCTTTTTTATACCCGCTATCGAGCCAGTAATCGATTCGGACCTTTGATAGATTAACTTTCTCGGCCACGTCCAGGTTTTATGTGTAGATCTTTATACTATTAACACATAGTGGTTTCACGCGGAACCCCAACTGGGAAACGAAAGAGATCAGCACTAGTCCATTGGAGTTTAAACTAATGCAAGAGCCGCAGGAAACTGGAATGATGTATCCTCGCCCAGCCGTCTTCATTTAACTAGCGTGTATGGTGATCAACCTGGCAAGGTAGATCTTTGGTTTTGGTAACAAACAATGCGAACGAAGATCTCTGCATGGAAGGCTATCGTGCTCAATTTTCACGAAATCTTAGTGAACTTAAAAGACTGTAAATCTCACACGAATATTGGGTCTATCTGAGCGCCATCTACGACATGTATTAATAGAAGTTCAGGCTAGCTCTTGCCATTTGCAGTGTTGGCGGTGAATTCAAGCATCTTAGTAACAGAAAACCGAAATGATTTCTTCTTTCTATTTTCTATGATCTCATATTCTTTACACATGTCAAATATTCTAAAATAATATTCTGCATCGCAGAATTCTCCATTTTCAGCACCTTTCAAACCATCGGAATTCAAAATGAACAACTTTACAGTCAGTGGTACGGAAACCACGCACCTGTACACTGGGTTTACCATTCAACCTTTCTTCCAAAGCAAAACTCTTCTCTGGACCATCATTACGTACTCTTTACAGATTCTTCTGAGATGTTTAGATTATCTTTATACGTCGTTGACGGTATGGAAGCTTGCTGTCATTTTGCTAGCCATTGGAAATTTCAAGACTTTGCCATTGATTTGGCATTTACGTATTGTTAACGCCTTTCGATTCTGTCTTCGCTCACAGAGGCCAAAAGTTAAATGTGGACCACACCAAATTTTCCAGCCCTTGATCACTGAGTCACATGCCCCGTTGATGGAGATTGACTTGAACCTCCATAGTAAGTTATGAATGCTATCATTTTTCCAGGTGTGTAGTTGCTGACTCCCCTTAGAAAGTAACAGTTCCTACTTTTCAGATGCTGATGTAGCTCGAACACACTTGTTTTGTACGCTATTCTCCGAGGCCATTGAACAGATGAGAGGTGGAACAGAGGCAGTCACAGGATCGAAGGGACCTGTTTTCGGCATTGCTTTGGGAGCAGTAAATTGCAATTTTAAGAAGGAACTCAAGCCTTATGAATCATATGAGATGTGGACAAGAATTCTATCGTGGGACGAGAAATGGATATGGACTGTCACGCATTTTGTTCGAAAGGATTCTTCAAAACCAAAGTCATACACCCTTTATCCACAGCAGAAATCAGACGAAGATGATGAAAAACGCAAGGAATTGGATCCAAGAGCTGGCGTCGTAGCATCCTCGCTTGGCAAATGTGTTTTCAAGCAAGGCCGCAAAACAATTAGCCCTGAATTCATGATGAAGGCTTCCGGACTGCTTCCGGATGATCTTCAGAAGAATGATATGGATGTGCAATTGAATGAAGAAATCAAATCAGGCAACTTTGAAAAATGGACACATGCAAAGATCGAGGAAGAGAGGTTGAGGGGAAAGAAAATTGCAGACACTTTGTCTGTGGAGAGCCAGCAGGAGTTGGAGGCATCATTTACTGGTGAATCTGAGGCATTAGGAAGACACACTGATGGTACTGGCTTAGTTGGTGTTTTCTCTACTCTTGCTCAACTGGTGGGGCTGAAGAAGCACCAAATCTTATGAGCTACCAACGCTCATGTGTTCTAGATATAAGGTTTTCATTGCTTGCTGTATATATTATAATTTTTAATATGCCGCGTACATAGATAATAATCGCAGCACACTTGTCACATGGTGTTAAAATGACTTCATCTTTACACGTTGAATAAATCTTTGTCTGTTGGAGATCAATCCATACGTACAAAAGAAGCTTTTGTCACAGCGTCGGCCCATCGAAAATTCGGGTCGTGATCCAAATAACCTAAAATGTTTAGGTGGATGAGATGTCACAGACCAATTTCTCCGGTAAAGATCTACATCGAAAAACCCAATTCTCATCCCGAATGGTGCCGGATATCTGTACTAATTTGTAGCCCGCATATCTGCAATAGTATATATTGTTGATCGGCAATCCCGTATCCGCAACTAATGGTTCACCTACGTAATCAACTATACCCAATATCTCACATAGTAATTTGGATTGTAGTGAACAAAGGAGTTGAAACAACTTTACATCGACATTAATATCAAAAAATACCACGAAGGCATCCCCTGGAGATGCAAATATGGGTTCAGACGGTGAAGCGAGCTCTCCAATTGAAAATGCAGCACCAAATACAGCTTTAGTGGAAGACCTTGACTTTTCGCGTCGGATTTTCCATGTACAACCGTCATCTGAAACTACTCTGGATGACAGAGGAGGCCAACCGGGTTTAAATGAGGCCAGTGGACTCTCTCATCATTCAGATACTGACAACAATCAACAAGCAGTAAACAAAGGATCTGGTAGACAAGAAGGCTCTAAAGACAATGTGGAAGCGATCAAAGATGGAACTAAACCTCAGCTCGCAGAAACTACGTTTGGAGAAGCAGAATCACAGTTGGGCCGCAACAAGGAGACACCGACAGAGAGGTTAAATTCTCAACGAAGTCCTCAACAGCCAGAAGAACACAAGCCAAAGGTCTCCCACGATTCATTTGACAACCTCAAAGAAAAGTCGCGCAATGTGAGCTCAATTTCGCGTCGCTCTACTATGGAGAGTACGAAAGCAGGCTCTGATTGTGTAGGACCTGAATCTATTATGGAGTTGGAAAAAACATCACTCGAGGAGGAAAGTATTCGAATATTACAACCTACCACATCTCGTGGGACACGAAAATCTTCGGATATTGATCCGAACAAAGCACCTCGAAATAATGCTGTCCTCAATGAACTGTTCACAGATATCATAGCATCTGCAGCTCCATCACTTCGACATCTAGCATCTCAAAGCACGCTTAGTGAATCCGTGTCCAGCGCCAAGCGAAGCAAGACCTATGAGCGACCACATCGATTATCAACTCCAGTGGAAGAGCAAAGACACCCCGGGAAACCGGGATTATGGAGTGACCAATTCATGAAGAATATAGATGAGATGGTGGATTGGGAAACCAAAGAGGTAAACGCAATATCGTTGTCCTCCACCAGTAATCTGGATGCGTTCGGGGCTCGCGCCAAGACCGAAAAAAATGAGGAGGTTGTTGCGCCACCAGAGCCACAAGAATTGGATGCGGAAATCGAGTATCCTGGAACCCTTGCTTTGACGATTCTCACAATCGGGCTTTGCTTGTCGGTGCTTTTGATTTCTTTGGATAGAACAATTATTACAACTGTATGCCTGACATTCCCACTTCCTTCGTTGCACGCATTACTAAGCTTTCTACTAGGCGATTCCATATATTAGTGGAGAATTTCATTCATACGCGGACGTTGGGTGGTATGGAAGTGCATACCTACTTACGGCATGCGCGTTCCAACCGATGTATGGAAGAATCTTTACTATTTTCAGTATCAAATGGTCATATCTAGGCGCAAACGCGCTATTTGAGATAGGATCATTGATTTGTGGTGTAGCTCCGAATTCTCTCACATTGATTATAGGGCGTGCAATCGCTGGAGTTGGGAGTGCGGGTATTTTGACCGGGTCTTTTGTTGTGGTCGCTCATAGTGTTCCGATACAGAGACGTCCCGTCTTCACCGCAGCTGTGGGTTTGATGTGAGTATTTCAAATTGGCTATTCGTCCTTAGACTAATTCAACCGTAGGTTCGGACTAGGAGCTACAGTGGGACCATTGATGGGAGGAGTTTTCACAGATAAAGTATCATGGAGATGGTGTTTCTACTTCAATCTTCCGGTCGGCTGTGTAACCATCTTGGCCATGATCTTATTCTTCAACCCTAAGAATAGCATAGTCACAAAACGATCGTTCGGCTCACGAGTTCTGGATCTCGATATTCTTGGAAATATTCTTTTGCTCGGTGCATGCGTTATGCTTTTCATAGCTTTCCAGCATACTGAAGAGGTAAGTTCTATTCTCGTGGTTTGGCGGTCTACAACTACTAGGTACTGACTATTCATTAGGGCAATTCTTGGTCCAGCGCAATGGTTATTGGCCTTCTCGTCGGCTTCAGTGTAACCATGATTGTGTTAGGACTGTGGTTTTGGTACAGAGGCGACAAAGCTTTGGTTCCACTTGAGATCCTCAAGCAACGAACCGTATTAGCAAGCTGTCTCTTCTCATTCTTTCTCTATTCAGCTTTGATTATTCACGGCTATTATCTTCCTCAGTGGTTTCAAGCGATCAAGAATACATCTGCCATTACATCTGGTGTTGACATGATTCCATATGTCCTCTGTAATGCTTTCTTCTCACTCGTGGCCGGTGTTCTCGTCTCCAAATCCGGATACTTTACACCACCCGCTATCATCGGTACAGCAATCGCTACGATAGGCTGTGGATTCATCAGCACATTCAGAACTGATACCACATCAGCTGAGTGGATCGGCTACGAACTTCTCAGTTCGACGGGTTTCGGAATTGCAATCCAACAAGGATTTACCGCTGTTCAAACCGTCTTGCCATTGGAGAAAATTCCTATCGGCACCGCTGCGGTGGTCGCATCGCAGTCTTTTGGTGGTGCAGTTTTTGTTTCTGTTGGAAATACAATTCTTCAGAACCAATTGAAAGCCTCGTATGACAGTGGACAACTACCAGGAATCAATATCCAGGCAGTTTTGGATGCTGGTGCCACAGGCTTCAGATCTGTAGTTGATGCGGATCAATTGCCTGCACTATTGGAAGTATACAATGGTGCTTTACAGAAAGTTTTTATCGCAGCAATTCCTGTTACTGCATTGGCGTTTATCTCTTCTCTATTTCTGGAATGGAAGAGTGTTAAAACTCAGGAGTCCACTGAACAGGTTTGAAATCTTTTGACTTTGCGATCGTGTGTTTGTTTGAGGTCAATGCGGGCAATATGAATATTATCTATGTACATATACTTCCAGTCTAAATTGAATTATAATATCTTGGAGGGTACTATTAGATTATAGCCAATAATATAATTTATTATAACAGTAAGGGCGGAATGCTTAATGGCTATTCATAATATGGCCAATCGCATGTCCCATTTCTATATAATGAGATACATAGTTTCATCTTATAAAATCATGTTTCAAACATATTTTACAGTTGTGATATTACTTTTTCACTTGAAATTAGTAAGTGATTTAGTATATTATACTTATAATAGAGTTTGAGGATAAATTTAGACTAATACATGCATGAAATCAGTCCAGATGCTGATGGGAAGACAAAGCATTTATGGACAAACTGTGAAGATGCTGTTTTTGCTATTACACCAAGATATTTCATAAGTTACAAGCCTGTCATAAAAATTTCTCGTCCGTGTCCGAACATCTCATAGTCCAGTTTTCAGCACTTGGAAACCGCACCTATCAGTCTTTCCCATTTATTCCATACATCTCGTCCGCCTCTAAGGACATCATCCAACTCTCTATCCATCATACAATCCTCCGTGTTCATCTCCATAGCCAATTCCATCCATTTAGTTCCTGAATGTCCACTTGCGGAATTCTCACTGGAGACAATATTGCTCTTCGCGTCTCGCGAGACCAAGCCTTTAAGTTGTGGTAAAACCCCGATATTGGGAGAAGTAGGGCGAGACATGACTGTGAATTTTGGTGTATTCCGGCCTAGTTTGGCTTGGACTTTTCTATAAAGTAGGATGAGGATTTCTTGACGACAGTAACCATATGACTTGCGCAAGATCCGAGAAGTGGGGCTAGAGTGAGTGAATTCGGGCGATCTGGAAGCGGCACGACTGACACCAAGTCTGGGGCTAGATATTTCGGCATCAAAGACTTTGTCCACGAGAATTTTTAGCGATTGGGCATTGGAATCCAAGGAAGTGCACAGACTAAGGTGCATGAGGAGGATAAAGACAGCGTGGTGAGGCTGTATGAGACCAGAAAGAATACACTTCAATGGTGTTATGGAGGTTGTGTCGGATAGAAAAAGGTAGTTTTGCAGGAACGAACTTGCAGCCCTGGATTGAATATGTTAGTGATAAAGAGTAAGACTGACATTTTTGGTGATGAACAAACCGGACAATATCATTTCGCCACCCAATATCTTGCAATTGTTTTGCTTGACAGAAGTTCAAGCCGAGAAGGCAATATACATTATCAATCAATAACTTCAGGTACGCCCGCGGTCCCAAGTTCTCTGCTTTTACTCCCGGTAATAAATTTAGAAGATTTTCGATGCTTTCAACGAGACGAACCGCATCTCCCTGTGTTGGCATCTTCATGATCCAGTCGCGCATACAACGCGCCCACTGGCACTGGCCGTAAAAGGCGATCATCATCGGTGAAGCTGAATCTTGGCTAGAGGCAGGATTCAGCACCATGGGTAACGAAACATCGTTTTCGTATCCGTTTCTAGTTATCAGCAAAGGTGCGCCGGTCGTGATAGTCGATTGGAGATCCAAAAACAGCAAATGCCACCAGATTCTCTTTTCAACCTCAGCTTGGAAACCATTACTTTGATATGGTTTGTCGAAGTGGAGTTGTAATGATTGAGCGAGTCTAATTGCGTGGAGTAAAAATCCATACCGGAACTGTGAGGATGATGTGCTAGCTTGAAATGTGTTTACAAGAAGGTAAGCCTGCAGAAGCTGGATCGCAGATGATCCTCGGTGTGTGCAATGATATGTTGGAAGATTAACTATATCTAATAGCTGTTCGTATAGATCGTGTAATGTTGTTGCTTGTGAAATGTTTATGGTAGAATTAGCAGCCCCACAATATAGAACGGCTAAGATGAGTAGGGTAGTTTCAAGCGAGGTTTCAGGAGACAAATTGGCCCAGAAGCTGGTGTACTCATCTATAAGAGTATCAATATTGCATATGGGCACTGCAGATTGTAGTCCTATGAAGTTGTTCAAGAAATGATCACAAACTTCTCGCGCTGGAACTTTCGTCCGAAAATAGGAGATGAAATCTTCGCCGAGTGCACCAAGGGTAATCGCTAAATTTTTGATGGGCTGATGGAATGGAGTATCTATATCATTTGCCAGGATCTTTGGAGGGAAACGAGACGATATTATTTGAGACTGTTTAACCACCGACCGGCTACTTGTTTTTAACTTGATACCGGATTTCCTTTCGCTGATTGGATTTGACATAACTGGCGATGGCGACTTCCTAGCCGGACTCCTGGATAGATTCACCTCAATGAACTCAAACTCGGGTATTTCGCTGTTCAAGTATTTACAAAGTCGTCCCCCCTTCTTACATTGGGTGCAGGATGGCCTGTCGCGGCTACATTTTACCTAGATTTATCGAATCAGTACATTCTATAAGTATGGACTGAGAAGTAAAAACCAACTCTTCTATCGCGGCATGTTGTACAAGCCGTAGTCCTACGATATCGTCTAATACCACTAGACTCCACACTACTTGGGCTCCCAGGAGGGCTTGGCGACATCTTTGGTGTATGTGATCTTGGTTGAAAGTGGACAATAGAATTTGATGATTGGGGCCAGTAGGAAGTTCGAGGTAGTTCCATTTCAAGTAGTGTCGTTCCGAAGTCTATCATGTTTGAAGAAGTGTGGTTGGAACAGTCACAAACTTTAAATCGAGCAAGGTAATTAAGAAAGGCCAGAACTATAGAGAAGTAAAAAAGCAACCTCCACTAAAGGCGAGTTGGTTAATAAACGGTTTGAATGTGATTATCTCCCCTCAAAAAGATTCAACCTGGTCGACGGTACAAGACCAGGTAGACCCGTATCAAAATCCTGCCGATGCCCATCTTTGCTTGAGCCTCCATAATTAATCTTGGATAATAAAACTCCTAGAACATGGGAGTCAACGCGGACGAACCCCAGAAATTGTATAGCCCCACTTAAGTCATAATAGTGGGAATATATTTACAATGATTGCATCAGACGGGCTCCAAATGAGTTTGTGGTAAGCTTACCAGCACCAATTTTAAGCTTAAGCTCAAGCTCAAACTCAAAAGCATAATGATATTTTGGTATCTTGGGCCTCTGCCCTTGCGTGTGAAGCAGGAATGGATCCTATGCTTTTCACAAGCCTCAACAGATCATGCCTCATAGCTTCTCACACCTTCTGATCATCACATTGAGAATTAACCCCCACCTATTCAACATACAGAAATGTTCCAGGCATGTTCCGGATAACACATGGCAGCATGGTAATGTGGCTATTGCGGAACAAGATTGGCAGGGGACTCAGGGAGCACTCGATGGTCTGTGTTGAAACATTCCGTTCTTCTCTTTAAAGGATCCGAACATGATTTCGCATAATGCTGGCGCTTAAGACGACGGATACAAATGGCTGCGAACAAGGCAGATTGTATCTTGCGTTTATTTTGTGTTGATCCAACTACCCAGTGGGAAACTTGAACACTCAAAGATGTTACTTCGACCCTTTAAACACATGCAAAAGGTCTATCTGGAAGGGGGATCGCGTGTTATGTTGGAATTAGGACGTCGAAGCGCTTCGATTTTGTGGAATATTTGCTTGCGGATGGTGATTTCTAAAGCCACGTCATTGCTCATACAAAGTCGACAGTACTCAAATACCGCGACTACATTACGAACGTGGTCTTATAGGATCTATGGAGTCATGCGTGCGCGATATGGTGGCATTAGAGAATATTTCGTGTGTTCAGGTTCCCTCTGGATTAGGTAGTTGAATGTTTGAAATTATGATATTCGGTAGAATTTCGGTTGGTAGGAATAGTCTTTCAGCTCCAAGGTATGGCGCGTCATACCAAGGTAATGAAAGACACGTCGATTGTACTTTCCAAAACTGGTCAATATCATTACCTTAGGAATTTACGTGAAGTTATCATTCCTCACAGCCTTGTACAAGGAAAATGAGCTTTTTGTTCTTTGGATGTCCACTCAATCTTTGGATATATACTGTTTTGATGCGATAATTGTCACATGATTAGGCACTTTGGCGGAGTGGTTAACGCGATGCCCTGCTACTGAATGATTCAGAGTCAGGCATTTCCTTCGGGAGCGAGTGTTCGAATCACTCAGGTGTCGTTTTGGAGAGTTAGTCCGCTGCATCCAATTTTTATTTTCAATTTTTTATTTAACATTTCTCTCCTACACTCTTTCCTCTCTTAGCAAAATCTAGAATCTCGAATGTTGCTGTATTTTAGGTGTTGCTCCTTTTATCTGAGGCATCAAATCATGATAAGTGGGATATCCGAATAGAGTGCTTCCGATCTGCACATGGATCAAAACAAAGGGACCTGAGTTTGTGAATTGGAAATGAACAGCAGGATGGCATGTCAGCACTAGACACATTTGCTACGGGTAACTTCCCCGGTGAAATATTCCATATGTGGAATTCTATTTTCACTTCCATTCCACATGGTTTTACAAGATGTTTTTTAACCCCATCGTCTCTAGAAGAGTGGGATACGTACCCAAAGATCTCAAGCAATTCTCAACAAATAGAAGCTCATAGATAACGACAAGTCATACACTACGTCCGTGCAGCTGCTCACCATGTATGTCATGGACGGTGTGGCCATGGAATCCTACAAACGGTTCTCAACTCATTCTCTTTCAGGCGGGCCTTGCGGAATGATAAGATACACGCGTCGACATCTTTCATGAAGATCAGACGCGTGATCTATCTTTTCTCTTATCTTCGTTCCGCGGATTAAATCCAACATGTTTTCGACACATCCACTTCGCAAACGCTACGCAAGTTCCTTTGGGACTGCTCGTGCGAGATCTTGTGCATTGGCGCATGGGGCTTTGAGAGTATGATCATCACCTTCTCAAGCCTGGCGCCTATTTTCCACTCTCCATATTAATTTATGCAGCTCCTTCGGGCTCCGTACAAGGCAGACAACATTTCTTTCTTTCCTTCCAATGCTTTCTACATGCTGGGAATTCAAGATCGAGGCTGTCTAGCGACGCAAGACATTTTATTCCCGACTAAGTTTGCAATAATGCATTCATATGGTAAGATCACATTCAAACTCAGTTTACGACGAAATTAATTTAATATTTTCAATCTCATTTAAAGCATGGGGATCTACTAAATAACATAGATCTAGATTTTCGTCTAGAAACTGCAGTCTGTACTGGCAGGAAATCCGGTGTCTTCTTTCCTGTATCTCATCAAGGGGTCGCCCAAAAGGATTGCGTTAAGACTTCCACGTCTTGATCGACATATTTCCAAGGTGATATACATATTCATCGTGGCAAGACAGCTCCCAACACGATTTTGCATTCGCTACATACGCGACCTTGATATGTGGAGTACAGCAATTCGATCCTGAATTCTGGCCCCCACTCCGGAAAGGAAACCCCGGATCGGTCTAGAATGGATAAAGACGTCTTATCTTCCAGGGTGAAGTGCTTCAAACAGCAATTCATCCCTACTCTTGTATTCTTGTGTCTTGTGGAGGGATCAGCCATGGAGTCAAGTGACCGGTGATGATTTCACCTTTTTTTCTAATGGACGCAGCAAAAGCGTTGCGGCTAAAACAGTTATTGATAGCATTACTGTGACTCCGAAATCCCTGGATGAGACTAGCAGAAGAGCATAAGTCTACAGCAAATCAATTCAACATTACACATACACGTTAATGAAATGATTCACATGTTCTTGAGTATGAACTGGATGGATGAAATTTGTTCAATGTGCGGGGTGCCTAAAATTGCATCTGCTGTAGTCTGCTATTTTTCAGCGAAGCAAGATGAACTCATTGACAACACCCGAGAAGCATAGTAGCTCGGGATCTTGCACTGGAGTGGCAGATATTCCCGTCTAACTTGACGACGTTAGGCTTTGATACCGTTGACAAGATATCTGTTTAGGTTTATGCGATTGAAAATCTAGTCAGTGTGAACAATACCATGAATAGGAATGCTGAGCGCGATAACGTTTCATCATCTTCAAGGATAAGATACAATAGGCATAGAGCCAGATGCATAGTGATGGTCGACTGTGTGCGTCTCTTGTAGCATGGAATCGGCAGATGGTTAATGGCTGTTATAGGTTGGGATTGAGTTTATTTATAAAGTTGCTCAAGCAAAAACTACGTGCCGCAAGAGAATTACTTCGAGATTGTTGTGTTTGTATCATGCTCTTTCGTTTGGTTTTATTCTTGCCGGGATGCAAAAGAAGACTTGGTACCAGTCATTGCATTATACATACAAATATTCAAATACCTTTCCTTTCTCCGAGAGTCATAGTATTATTGACGCCGTTGTAAAGTAAATAATGTACTCCGTATGACGGACGTTGTTGAGATGGTACTGAATCACGAGTTTGAATCCTTGTCTGAAGTCACTTGTCGTTTTGATTTGGGACGTTTTCAATTTGTTATACAATGTATCTATAAAATACGCGATGATCAAGCAACGCTTCCTTGCTACACTTCTATCCAGTACCTGCGTCTAGTCGAAAGTCTTGTGTTGCATTTCAATGCATGTGACGAAATGTAACCACACCTTCCATTTCTGGAGATTTTCGCAGGTAGGACAAGTGCGGGGTATTCAATATGACTTCGTACTCACCTTTTTAACACTCAGATCCATTCTATCTGTTCAATTGACATGACTTTCCAAATCTAATTGATTGTGTCAAGTTATCTGATTGTTAGGAAGACAGTTATATAATGGAGAATAGTAAAATGTCGGGGATTCATGCGGGTCGTAAACCCCAGAAATGGCATGGAGTATTCTTGTTCGGACCGACGGCATGTGTAGTGGGCTATTGGGCATTGAGTGGTCTCTCAAGACTCATCAAAGAGGCTACCCTTGACGGCTTCAGACCACACGCTCCGTTGTGGTTGTTATTGCTGGTGCTCAATTGGTTTGTCCTCTATCGCCTGTATTTTCATCCTTTAGCAGGATATCCTGGTCCGATTTTGGCTTCCGTTACAGACTGGTACAATATTCATCTCTGCCTCAAGGGCGACCGTCATTTGAATGAATACCGACTCCATCAAATCTATGGTAAGCAATACATTACTTTCAATAATACGGACTGGACCTTAACAAGGTTATTGTCTGAATCATTCTCAGATTTTGAAAGCTTGCATCTAGTCCGCTAATTCCTACTGTTGGACACTCTGAAACTAACCATTAACGATGTTTCCAGGACCGATTGTACGAATTGGACCGAATCGACTGTCTTTCAATAGCACCACCGCTCTTCAAGATATATATAGCTCCGCTGCCAACACGCAGAAGTCCGACTTTTATACAATATATCACTACTTTTTTAAAGTTCCATCTGTGCTCACCACTATCGACAAGAGGATTCACGCACTCAAGAGACGTATTCTGGTTAAAGCTCTGAATCCGCAGGCGGTACAAGAGCTACAGAATCTTATCTATCGAAACACTCAACGCTTCTCCGAATATCTTCGAGAGGGCAAAAATGGGAAGGTGTCAGTGGGCGAATGGACACACCCTCACGATATTTCAAAAGCTTTGACATATCTACAAGCAGATATCATGGGCGATGTAACGTTCAGTCGTAATTGGGGTATGTTAAATGATGAGGAAAATCGTCATATGGTTGGTCTCATGTCTGATTCGGCTCTTGCTATGAACACGGTAAAACAGCCCTTAATCTACTAAGACCAGATAGATACTGAAAATCTGGCGAACAATAGCTAGGGCACATGCGTACGATTGAAAAACTCGGCCTATTCAAATTGATTCCACCATCTTTCATGCATGGTGCCAAGAAGCTTTTTGCTCTCAGCAAATCTCAGACAGATTGGCGGATCAATTACAGCAATGATTTAGCTAACACAGATATTTTCTCCGCCATTCTTGCCGCACGGGATCAAGAAGCGGGACAGATCTATACTCAAGAACAGTTGATCTCTGAAGCCGGTGTCTTGATAATAGCCGGCATGGATACCACTGCATCAGGGCTAACGGCAACCATTTTTTATCTTCTTCACAACCCACTGGTCTTCGAACGTTTGAAAAGGGAAATTAGAGAGAGATGGGCCAAGGTCAGTGAAATCAAAGTTGGGGGAAAGTTGAATGACTACAAATATCTTACGGCGTGTATTGACGAGGCCATGCGACTTTCACCCGGTGTTGGGGCGAATATACCGAGGGAGGTAATGAAAGGCGGAGCTGTCATCGATGGTTGCGCCATTCTAGCTGGAGTTACAGTTGGGGTCTCCGCCTACAGTATTCATCACGAGGAAAGATATTTCGAAAATCCGTTCGTTTATAGGCCTGAGCGTTGGCTTGATGAAGAGGGTGAAAATGAGTCATCAAAAGGAAATGCCAGAAACTCCAAAGTCTTTGAACCAAAAGCATTCACCCCATTTGGCACTGGGAGAACAAGCTGCATAGGTAAATATCTAGCGTATCAGGAGATGGGAGTGGTGTTGGCACGATTGATTTGGGAGTTTGATATGCGATTGAGTGTTCAGGAGGGAGTAGGACTTGGCGAGGGTAAGAAGGGGATGGGTTGGGGCAGAGAGAGGAAGGAAGAGTTCCAGACTTGGGACAGATTTGTGAGTTGGCATGAAGGTCCAATGGTGGAGTTTAGATTGAGAAGCGGGGATGAGAGTAACAAGGATGGTCTGTAAAGTGTTAGGCCCATCAGGTAGTCTTCATTGAGAATGGTGTAATCATCCCAACTGTTGAGACGGCGGAAGCGGCGGAGTGATCGATTGTCTCTTTTTTTCGCGTTTGATTCGTATATGCAGGTCAAACCTTCAGAGTAGATCAAACTTAAACTTCTCGTTAGGTTTTACTAGATAAGAATTCTACAATATCGCACGAAAATTTCTTCAGCTCGATATTGACATCAAAATTTGAATTTCCTAATGTACTGGCCAGTCCCAATGCTCTGCGAGTAGATTCTACAGTTTATACGATTCTAGACTTTGGGCATGGACCTGAGGGAGGAGAAGTGATTGGATACCCACAATTATTCGAATGAAGATCTATTGTCCGGCCGGGGATTATTGTACCCATGTGATAACTTGATGATCGTCCACGTGACATATTCTTACAGCGTCGCTCTTTCTTTGTTTTGTCTTATATGCCAAATCATCAAGTAACGAATAAACGTTTCTAAACAACACACCGAATGACGATCAACAGTACAATATAAAAGAAGCCTCTGTTTTGTTCTGATCACGAGACTCGCTGGATAGATGGAACAACGAGTTGTCAAAGCGGCACCTAAATTGATCAACACGCGCATCAAACTTTAATACTAGACATGCTAAAAAACCGCAACTTTCCGAAAAGCCAGACGGATATTCAATAATTCTTAAGCCGAATCAGATCTTCCTTATCATCTGTCATATCGTACTAGATCGAGTAAAGACGCAATCTCGTTTTAGGTCTCGAATGATGGACTGGAAACCTATTGTGAAATTTGGGGAGCTAAATTATATGGCAATTTCGGTCATATTAGCGTGCACAGCACAGCTCATGTGTGACAAGCCCTGCCACTTGTCGTACGTATGCTACATAATTTCCAAAGGCCGTCTGAATGTTCATACGTTCGATTGTTATTATTATTGTAAGGGCGTGGTACGATCAACTGAATTGATGGAGGTGGCAGCTTGTTGTTCCTATCTTACAAGTAGGAATAGTGTACTGAACCTACGCTACAAGTAGGCTGATTTCAGGCCAAATCTTGTCCCCCTGATGTAAAGATTCGGAGTGACGGGAGGCAATTTCTAGCCTAAACTACATATCAAAACTGTCAGATTGCCGCTGTCAGCTTGTGGGAAGTGTCCCGACTCCGAGCTCCCGACACACAGTGCATTGATGATTGTGTGCCTTTGGAAATTCCCTGGTATCGAATGTATGCTTCAGTATAATAAACAGGCGAAGACTCGAAATTTGATGCGAGCAAGAGAGAAGCTAGATGTGAAGACACACCATGCTACATTTTTCGATATTTTGAGTGAAATATTGGGTAGCTTGACCAAAGATAAGACTTGCGGACATACAGAAAATTGAAGACAGCACATCTCCGGAAATAATGATGGGAAATCTGGTGAGCTATTTCTTCGGCAAAAACACGAGCCTTGAGGAAACATTGAGGAACTTTATATTGATCTCTGTCACCTTGATGATCCAATTTCCGACATAATTGATATGTGGTATCGTTCAATAATATTCCCTGCAGCTTTGTACCCCGATTCGCTTTCTTTGAGAACCAATGGTCAATCTCCTGCTTTACCGGGTGACTCAAGAGCTGGTTTAAGGTCCGAATTTTCCCCCGGATTTTTAAGTTATCGTATCAAAGGCATAAGTTTATGTGTTCTCCAAACGTGCTTCAACTTGACTGGAAATCCTATTGTAGCACTCGTAACCCATATATCAACAGAAGTAAGACGATTCGCACATGCCACACTTCCCTTTTAAAACGAGGATTTTAAAAGGCAGCACAACTCTTTCATGATTATTTCACTAATCACGAATTGACAATGAAAAGCCCGCGGTTAGCATGGACGGACTATGTGGCAATCAGATGTTTAATACAATCCGGAGGAATATGTCCTTGTTCGGATGTTTTGTTGAAGCAAGTTGCTATACCGGTATAGATCTCAGCGCTTGTTTTTTAGATATCCCCATACTAGCTATATTCTAGCTCAAAATATCTATTCCAGACTTGCCTCCCACTTGGCGAGCTCAAGGGCTTTGGTGTTCACCCACTAAGCTGGACCTGGATATCCCATCCAACTCTTCGTAGGAGCTCTACAGTTTGAGCTCTTCTTGTGCGCTGATCTTCACAACCTGAGGAACAGAAGGCGAAATTTTCAAATGTTGCGGGAAAACTTAGTACATCTCAAAATATGTACATAATGCCCGATTTCCCACGTTCGCGAAATGTTTCTATATCGTCTTACTATCTTTCCTACATCAATAAACTGACACTGGCTTCTGTTTTATCAGTTATCGTCTGTTGATTTGAACTAAATCCGACATGGCGACGGAGAACGCCCAGGCAAATTCAAGTGGTGTCCCACAGGAAAAGGATTTCTCACATACTAGCAATCACTACGGAGAGGGAAGCAATTCATATGAAATTAACGACATGTCAATTGGTTCGGAAGATGCATTAAAGAGGATTAAGACCGCTGGTAGTATCAGTATCAGTCCGGAATTGTTTGAGAAGATATATCTCTCTCCGCAAAACGCCGTGAAAGGTGATTTGAGAAAAACTTTTGGAAACCCTACTCCGGTGTAGGTTCATGTCTTGCAGCCGTGAGTTCTATACACGCTGACTGATTATGTAGAGCGATAGTTGGTTTTCTCATTACTTTATCACCACTATCGTGTGATCTTATGGGCTGGCGTGGGGCGGGTAACAACGGTGCGGCAGGAATGTAAGTGTCTTGATCTCTCATTCAACGTGTCTTTATATCCACTAACGACCCTTCAGTGGTTCCTATTTCTTCTTTGGTGGGCTCCTCATGATTGTCGGCGGTTTCCTCGAATTTGTTCTAGGCAACACTTTCCCCTTTGTGGTATTTATCTCTTTCGGTGCTTTCTGGCTTACGTTCGCCTCCACACTTCAACCATTCTACTACGCATATGGGCTTTACTCTCCTCCCGGCGGTACTCCAACCGACGGCTTGAAAACAGTTGGATTCAACGCCTCTTTCGGATTCTTTTTTGTCTTTATGGGGGTCCTCTGTCTCATATACCTGGTCTGTTCTCTGCGCACAAATGTCGTCTTTGTTATAATATTTTTCACATTGGTTGTTGCTTTCTCACTTTTGACCTCCGTATATTGGCACACGGCAAACGGTATTGGCAATAACGATGCGACTCGATTGGCGTTGGCAAACAGATTGCAGATTGCTGCAGGTGCGACTCTTTTCGTAACATCACTGGCGGGTTGGTGGATCTTTTTTGCTATCATGCTAGCGGCCCTAGACTTCCCACTCCAAATCCCAGTGGGAGATCTTAGTACTTTGATTAAAGGAGCCAGTGAGCGAGAAAAGTCAAAGGAACAAATGGCGTAGATTTAGTCTCAACACTATGTCTACTCACATCAATGAGACGAGCTATACAACGATAGCAACGATATCTGATAACAAATTTGGAGAGAAAAATGGCTATGTGGAGTATTGGTGGCTCCCTGTTAATCGATGTCGATGCCAGGGTTACATCCTCAGCACATTCACGGTCCAAGTTTGTTCACTATTGGTATGCAATTTAAAGTTTCTATGTAAGCTAAGGAATGGGCCGTGTATACTTATTGGCTTTATATTTTACTTAAGTTCTGATTGTTATCCAGCAGTTTAAGAATATTTCCGCGAATAAATTTAACACAGTACACAATACACAATACACAATACACAATACAACCTACAAGACGCGTTTTGGGAAAACGTATATAAATATTCGGTGTGCATGTAAAAAGAGCTCCCGGGTCTTTCTCCTAGCGACATGGTAGATCTTGAATCAACAAACCTGCGTTGTATCCCGCATGTCAAGTGTAAGCTCAGTGGTATTTGACAATATCAATACAAATCTCCGACGCACGACTTCACTTATGCATAAAACATCCTAATTTCCCTTCCTTCTTTGCTCCTATCTATTTCCAAACCACAAGAATCGGAAATTTCAAACAAGTGGCTACGTAAAAAATCTCCTATCGGCGCGATTTTGGTGTAATGTATCCGTACCTGTGTGCACTCGAGACACGTGATATTTCAGTCATACCAAGGTTCCAGTTCTAGGAAATTACGTGCGAGGTGGTGGCTGATGTGGCTGATGAGGCTTTGGGGATGGGGATATTTTGTGATGGGCTTAGAGGGAGTGTGGTGCGTTTATTGTAGCTTGGGTTGGAATGATTGTTGGTGTAGAGGGGTGGGTTTAGTGTGGGTGCTGCGGTACAAGGTATGCTTTTTTGATATGGTGAAATGAGAATCTTCTACGGGCTTATCGCGTCTGCTGCAGGCAGAGAGTGTGTAAAGTGATGTTTAGTTGTCAATTTTTTGTGCTTAACAGAATCGAAAAGATTGCGAGGAAGTTCCTCTTCAATTAGGTATCACATCGCCTCTTCAACTGAAGGTTCGGGAGACTGGTTTCTAAAGTCTCGCATGTGCCAATCCGTAATACCAACAGATAGGTGTCATTATTCGTGGTAAACTAAAAATTGTCCCCTCTCCCATTTCGCTATGAAAACCGCCCAACACGATTATTTATTCTTCTCCCTTGCCGAATAGTCGGCAGGACTAGATCGTATATGTCTAAGTAGCTAAAGTTAGTCAGTCAATCATGTTGATAATGTTTCATTTGATTACTATTCTTTTTGGGGGCGTCATCATCTTCCGTGTTTGAATAACCTCAATTAATGATTACTGAACCAAACGTATACACAATCAGTAATCATGTTGAACAAGATGTTTAGTGAACATCTTCGGATTTCATTGAAAGCATCAATTAAATCAATCGTCATATTTCAAAGCTGTAGTATCTGGATTTGTCTATAAAGTCACAACTGGCACTGAAATGTCTCAAAATCAACACTCAAAAATATCATACTTCTCTTCTCCTCTTTCCTCAAGCAAGCCTTCTACATAACTAAACCTTCAAACACAATGTCATCTCATCATACTTCAAAAATCTTCATCATTGGTGGTACAGGTGCTCAAGGCATTCCTGTCATCAAATCTCTCGTTGCCGACAAAAAATATCAAGTCCGAGTTCTTACCCGGGACACCACATCTACTCGAGCTCAACAACTTCTTGCTCTTGGGAATGTAGAACTCTTCGAAGGTACGTTTGCCGATGAAGACATTCTTCGAGCCGGTTACAAAGGTTGTGATGGAGCATTTGTTAATATTGATGGATTTAACACGGGAGAAAAAACCGAAATGTTTTGGGCCATTCGTTCTTATGAAATTGCTATTCAGGAAGGAATTAAATTCTTCGTCTATGGAAATCTAGACTATGCGTTGAAGAAAAGTGGATGGCAAGAAAAATATCATGCTGGTCATTATGATGGGAAAGGAAGAATTGGCGAATGGATTTTATGGCAAAATCAAAAGAATCCTAATGGAATGGGAGCCGCATTGTTTACCACGGGTCCATATATCGAAATGGCCATTTCGGGACAAACAGTCATGACACCTAGTGTAGAGGATGGTGTTGTAACATGGAGAGTTCCACTAGGAAATGGCGCAGTACCTCATGTGGGGTTGGAAGATTGCGGTCCCTATGTTCGATGGTTATTCGATCATCCAGAGCGTAGTAATGGTATGGATCTCCTTGTCGCCATTGCCAATATCTCATATTCTGAGATGGCCACGGCGTTTGAAAAAGTCACGGGTCATCCGGCGCAATATATTGATACCGAATTTGATGCGTACTTTCAAAGATACGGACCACTGGCTGACGCGCCAGCGGGATTTAATGCGGATCCGAAGGATAAGGCAACGATGAGTTTTAGAAGAAATTTCACGAGTTGGTGGATGCAGTTTAGAGATGGATTGTTGGAGAGAGATTATAAGTTGTTGGATGAGATCCATCCGGGCAGGATTAGAAGTGCGGAGGATTTTTTTAAGAGGGAGGAGAAGAGGTTGAGAAAAGAATCGGGAGGGAAGACTGGGTTGTGGGAGAGTGTGCAGAAGGAGAATATGAAATTTATTTTGAAGTTGTCGGAGGATGGAAGAAAGGGGAAACTTTGAGGGTAGGTAGTTGATTGAGAGTGGGCGTCTGCGATTAATTGGGGTTTTTTTGCGGGAACTTTTACAGTACTTTGTTTGTTATTTATTGATTTAACGAATGGAATTACTTCTAGTTCTGGACTAATATTTACAGTATAAGTCTGATGGATCATCTCTCTAAACATCTCTGGCCTCCTAGATCATCCTCATTCAAAAATTTACATAAACACACATGACACAGTGCACAGCATACATCCCTTTCCCTCATAGTGATTCTAAATATCACGAGTGGTGGTACCAATTGCATTGTATTGCTCTGCATACTGGATTTCCTAAAGTCGCTAGCTAACTAAACTGAACTACAAGTCCAAAACATGCACAAACACCCAATGAAACAAAGAACACTATTGATAATGAGATTTTCAAATTGAAAACAAATAAATAAACGATAAAATGAAAACGATTAAGCAATCCTTTGAGATAAATCGTGGAAATGACTGTGTTATCCCGATGCTATACTCTGCGTTATAAGATATGAAGAGAGGTTGATGAACTTGCGGAGGTCCCTCCCATTTTCAGTGGGTTGATTGCATGCGACATTGTGAGGGATTTCCAGAAGAAGATCACTTCTGTTTTCTTGTCTGGCCTTCCTTTCCCATCTCCAATATAAATATAAATCTCAATCCCCATCCACCCCCCTCCTCGCACCCAAACCTAAACATTAGTAATCGGCGTCCACCACCCCGGCTGCCCCGCACAATTCGCATTCGCACAGCACACCGGCGTCGCCTTCCCATCACCATTCGGCTTATTTCCAATCGGCATCGTGGAGCAATCATCGGAATATGGATGCGGGATCGCGGTGTTGTTTTTGCAGAGGGTACCACCTGTGCCGAGATTGCGTTCGCAGCAGAAGAAGTTGCACTAGGGGGGTTAGTGGCGGTAGACATAAAGGGGGGAGGGAAGAGGGAAGAGGATAAGTACAGTTCCTTGGACGCCACCACCGCCGCCATTCATAGGTGGTCCTTGGGGGATGGAGAGGGCGAGGGTGCTAAGGAGGGTGGTGGCGAGGAGGACTTGGGTTGGGAAGCGCATTTTTTCTTGATTTGATTTCCTTTTTGGAATTTGAAATTTGGTTTGGGGTGTTGCGGGAATTGGATACTATGGAATAGTATCGTATAGTAGGGTGTTGTATAGAGAAGTGATCTAATTCTCTCTGAATTCTGAATGATGTGCTTTTTTTTCAAATGATGCGAAGGAAGGTGGGATTCATATATATATGCATATGTATCTTCTTTTCTGCCCTTCCCCTTCTTTCTCATCAGTTCTCTTCTCATCTCATCAACCCACTCAGTGCCTTCATTCTCCCTTGCCCCAAGTTCTACACATTCCATTCCTATACCATCCAACTCTCGCATCTCAGAAAACCACCAGACGCAGAAGGAACGCATGTCTCTCCCACATTCCGCGGAGAATACCGAGAGTGATGCTTTTCGGGTCAGATGAGGCTACGCGAGGAATGTGGATACGCACCCCTGAATACTGTCATTCCATCGGGGATATATAAAATATCAGTGCTTAGAAATGTGCATGATGGAATTCTAGACTATGAGAGATCTTGGGTTTGAATCTTGGGAGATGTATTGCATTTGCGTGGAAATCAAGAAAGGGTACCAACGGCTCGGGTAACTTAACAATCTCGCCTTTTCTGGACTGATTGATTGATGTCAGTTTTGAGACAGATTGGGAAATATGGAAGGGATCAGGAGATCTAGGATGTCATTCGTTCTATTTTATATTTTGAGTGAGAGGGTCTAGATCTGGGTTTCTCGATCATTCATATCTTGATATGTATGTGAAGGAAAATGATCCATTCAGCGGGGTTTCTGTTCGACTTGGTGATTACCGCTCTTGAAGACGGAGATATCCTATCAATATATGAGGAGCGATTTTCTGGGGATAACATGTGAAGTAGTTGTATTCGTGTTTAATTTGCTAATTTTTTATGGATATTCATTGATTACTACCTGTACGTTTTTTGTTCCTTTGCAAGTGATGTTTTTTTATCATCATCATCATCATCATCATCATCTGTATAATTTGCCAAATTCCTCATTAATATAACTCCTTCGTGGTTAAAATATCCTTTACCACAAAAAAGTACCCCATCCTGTCGTTGTATAAGCTTCCTCATCGATAAAACTTCTTGATCTTTATAATCTCCTTCATGAAAATCCCCTCCCTTCTCGTAATCTTCCCTATAACACCTCCTCTTCACTACGAGAAACTCTTCACTATCGCAAATATCATGCCATTTCAACCTTTTTGCCAGTATCCCTTCCATGCCTTTCCATGCCCTCGCAATCTCACAGCACCTTCTCTCATCCTTCATCTATACCTCTCTCATCTTCCCCAAATCATCTTTCTTGTAAACAATAAAACCTCTTATTCCATCCCAGATCACCATACCAACATACATTCTTGCACCCAAGTCTCCAGAACCTATTTACCTAGCTGTATCATTATCTGAACACCCATCCGCGAACCATCCTCGAATCATGCTGCTCATAACCAATTCACAAGAACTTTACATTTCAAAACCACCTAAATAATCCATGCGCATACCTCAGCTGTTATGGCCGTGCACTGTGTATGAATGGATAGATGAATAAATAGATATAACATAGCAAACCACACCGGGATAATTATACATACTTCATTCACAACATATCATATATCCACATTCCCTCTAAAGAACACTCTCTGAAATTTAACCTAAACATCTATCCTCCAAATTCAAGACCAACTGACAAACCACTCGCTCGGTCTAAGCTAAGCCAATTTGGCAAAATTACCGAGATCGGTAAAGTGTCAATGTGTTATCATCATTTTTAGATTTTCGTTAAATGATAAATCATAGAGTGATATGGTGAAATTGTGATTTGGAACTTTTTTGCAGGTAGATGTACTATTTGATGAATCAGGATAGGTGTTGATTTGGATGTTGTATGGTTTATCCAGGGAGATATTTGTAATTCAATCGTGAATTGAGAAGATAAACCGGGTTTCTTTGGTGTTGAGCGCTCGGATTAAAAATATTGACGCGGAGGCCATGAAGAATATATGATTCAGCGATTGTGAACTAATTGGAAAATGATAAAGGGGAAAGAATAGGAGTTTCGAATTCGAAATTCATTATTCTGCCTATTATTGAACCGAAGGAATACAAAAGAGCTGTCACTATTCCAGTCAAGTCAAGTTAAAATTCGGAGAAAGTTATGGATTTGAAGAAATTTAATAATCAATCTATTGAAACCTTGTATAAAAATCATCGAGGATTTGTTGATCAAGGCTCAACTAGGGTTACATGATTGACTTAACTATCTATTTCAATATGTGAATTCCTAAAAGCGCACCTTGCTGAGAGTGATATGAACCTGTACTCGAAGATAGACCACAGCTAATTTTCATCTGTCTGGAAATCAAGCTGTCTGATCTTTTGGAAAACATTGGGAATTTTGAAAGCATCTCATGGAGAAAAACCTTTACCCTCTATAAATGACATACTATCAAGCAGGCTGACCAGGAATGAAATCCACCTCATTATCATCGTCCATATCATTATCCGTTGATATGTCATCCTCATCGATAGGATCATATTCATCCATTTCAATACCCCCCGTGGCCATAACCTTATCAAACAAATTTGATGAAATCTTTCTCATTCTCTTAATCATATCATCCAGTGTCGGTGTCCACGAATCGCATCGCTTGTTATCTTCCCCATTTAACAAAAAGATCAATGTTTGTATCTTAGCGTCGATCTTGTTGATCGTATCGAATGGGTCTGCAGTCTTTCCATTTACTATACTTGTAGCCAACTTTATGATATTCGCGCAAGTCCTGCTATATCGGGAACTTCTCCATCGAGTTTCCAAGACCTCCACTCCTTGAGAAATCACCTGTGACATATACTCAGGTTCAGTGTGGAATTGGTCGTAGGCGTTCATAATGATTGCAATCTCTCCAAATTCCTCATATTCCATTGCATATTTTTTGCTTTTTGCGTCGGCAGGCGAGTATAACATTTGTCGCAAAAATTCTAGCTTCTCATCTATATCTTCATAATCTCGAAGTAATTCATCTGTCCAGTATTCGTGAGCGATCTGTCTGGCAAATCCTCTAAATCCTTGGTTGAACATCAATAAATGATCTTTAATCTCGATGGGAGCATCTCCAGAAATTGCCATTTGAAAATAAGTGTCAACAGCTGCACGATGAGCCATTGTAGCACTCATAAGCATATCATATTGAGTCTGCATGGATGTCTTGATGATCTCCAACGGATCTGGCTGTCTCGATTCCTGTCCTGGAGAAGTATAATTATCCGAAGTGAAAGCTTCAAGTCTGTCCTTTAGACTTTTGTTAAAATCAACGATAGCCTTCAATTGATTGGATTGTTCTAAGCTGTTGATGAAAAACTCCTCATTCAATTCTGCCCTCTTGATCAAATCATCCCCAGCTTTGCAAGCTCTTCGTTCATCTGGACTCATATCCTGCTTTGATTTTAAACTTAAATGCGTAGCTTTCCACTCAAAGTGTTTAACTTCGTCATCATCCGTACTTAGTACATGTGCGTCAGGAAAATGCGGAAGTCGAGTAACCTGCATCCTTACCTTATTGGATCTAAGGGCAAGCATCTTGGTACCAAATATTCTGACGGTATGAAGCCAGAAAGTCATCTGGTGAACATCTTCAAAGTAAGTTACTGGTATGGGGTAAAAATTGTACCGGGGGTTGAGAGCGGGTGTTTTTAAAATAAAATTCGACACATAGCTCGCCCAATATACCGTTGGCCACTCGGTCCAGAAAAGAGCGATTGTAGGGTACAAAGAGCCCTTTGGGTTCTTCTCTCCACGAGTAACACCACCAAGACCAACCTGCTCCATCAAAAAGCCGCACTCTTAAATTGAGTGGTTCTCATAATATGGCTTGGCTAATTAGTAATGAGGAAATCCTTGAGATATCCCAGTGACTCACCTCCGAGCCCAGGTTCCAATTTGACAGAATTTTATCTCTTTTTGCCCGAATAAAGTCGCTAATATTGAACATTGCATGAAAACTAAAGAGATATATTAGAATAATAATCATAATATAAAGGAGGTGTCACTTGCCATTCATGAGTGAGTGTTACGGCCACTCTCCACTGATATGCCAGCTTTTCCGAAGCTGTGATATTAGGTCGTAGTAAAGGTTCGAGGTTGGTATGGTTTAAAATAATGTGACAGTGAAGAAGTGGTGGACTATCTGGAATTCTCTGCAATCCGCACTTAGTACAGCCATTGAAAGAAAAAGTCACGGAAGTGTCTTTGAATTTCAAGAAAGCGAAACTTGACAGTGCGTGTAAAAGCATCTTTTTGCTCTTTTGGAGAGATGGATCATCTGGAGCTAATCCTCTCGACTTGATAGAAAAAAGCGTCTCTAGGAATTGTGGTGTGGCGCGCTCTGGTAGATTTTCAGGAATTCTTTCAGGATCGATTGGGATTCGTTTGCCACACAATAAAGTATCATACTATATTTTATTTATTAGATAATTCGAAATCGGGTTTGAGTAAATTTACCAAGTCATTCTGAATGTTTATTAATAACATTGAGGCAAGTTGAAGAGTTGGTTGTAATAATTCCCACACAACATCATTTGTAGCAAACCATTTTCCGGGTCCTAATTGACCAAGAGCATATGGCTTGCCATTTGTTTTCCACCGGTCTCTTTTGAAGCAGGGTAGTAATGGAATGTTCAAATCGCTTCCTTTCAAAGGTCTTGTCGATGTTATATTCGCATCCAGATCAAGCAATTGCTTTGCTGTAAAGTTATAAAATGCATTCCTCTGTTGCTGTTCTCTTCGTAATGTACTCGCATCGACTTTCCCAACTCCGCCTCTTGTAATGTGCGGCACGATCGGCGTTAATCCGCTGTGTCTATCGTTCGGTTGTCCCGGGTAAGGGCCATATTTTTCTTTAAACACCGTATCAGGCCCCTGATTAGAAGCTACAGGTCTACGAGAAGAGGGAGATGATTTCCCACCACGTCTGTTGGACATGACTTAGAGCAAGTTCGATGCCGAGAAATGCTATCTGGTATGTTAATAATTGACCGGATATCGAGTATCTCCAGTCTATGTGTTTCATGTAAAAGTTCAAATCTTTGCAAAATTCTATCAAAGGAAACAAATAGCTTGAAGTGTTTAACAAAGGAAACTAAGAGACCTTAATACTGAAGGACACAAGACAAGAGAACTTGTGATTGAAAGAAATAGAAGCAGAGAAGAGAGGCATCACGAAGAGCTTAATCGAAAGGTATTGACTATCAATAATCATTATATACCAAACAAATTCACATGAGTATATATGATTCAGGAGTAGGATGCACATTCATGTCTCTACTTGTTTCTGTTGATAAGTCAAGATTAAGTCAGAGGAATGTGAGATTACCTGAGTGTAATACCAATAAAATTGATTAGTCATCACATCTCGTGAGGTGGTGAGGGTGGAAGGGGGGATGTCGTTAGAATTTGACGTAGTCAGAGCTTCCAAAGACCGTACATCTCTCAATGATGATCTAAACAAATATCTCCTTCGTACTCTCAAGCGAGGTGTTGAACCAGGTTTGCGCCGATTAAATTATCTGGTTCAAGATCAGGTCGAAGCCAGGTAACATCATGATTATGGTGTGATTGTATGCGATTCAAGATCCCCTACCGCTCAGCACACACGTCCAACTCCGATGTCCCCCCTTAAAGCTTATTGATTCTGGAGGTAACTAAGCAACGGGGGATCTCGAACAGCCTTTGATCAATCCGATTTCGATTTCGATTTTGAGGTTGATGTCGTTTTTGTAATCAACTTCAAATAGGCAATCGATAATAGTTGGAATTCTAAATAGGTGAAGTTACTCCGCGTTTTCCGTAGGATCCGTGACTACATATCCAGAGCAATGGCTACGCATCTCACGATATAACAAGATGATACTGAATCAAGTGAGTGTTTGTATAATAATCTGTCAGTTCAACCAAAACAAGTGTCCACTTAACATATCCCACCTACCAACACTAAAAACCCGATATCTCACCCAACAGTTTTGTCTGCACCTTGCGGCGACGTAATAGATAAATCTCATCTATCACCCACAGCATTCTATTTTCGCTCCTTTCGTTGAAAACACCGGCACGAAAATCTAGTACCTTCTTATCGATCACCTCCCCCATCCTCTCCCAAAATGAAACTTTCACCACCAGGATGGGTCTTAACCATCATAACCACCGTCACAATCGCGACTCGTATTGTTAATATGATCGACCCCTCAAACACCACGAAAGAGTTCAATATCAATAGTCCCGAGGCTGTACGATTGATTTGTAAGATTTCCTCACTTATCTCTTGTTTCTTGGTGTTTCAACTTTCTTCATGCGCTGCAATTTCCCTCCCCGCTATTCACTCCTTTTAAACATCCCTCGCTAATATCAGCAGCCTATCTCCTCATCTTAATAAACCTCTACGAATTTATAGCTGCTTTCCAAGATAATTGGGTAGCATATAAGTTCGGAATTGTTTCTCGATTGGCGGCAGTGGGTGTATTCTGGGATTTTGGGGGTGAGTGGGTGAAAGTTGTTTTTGTAGAGTTGGGAACTTTGGTGTTGTTAGCGGAGCTATAGGGTTTGCTTGAAGAGGATATAGCTTCGTAATGGTTCTGAATAGGGGAGGGAAGTCAGGGTGAGGATATAAAACTAGAGTGCTAAGAAGTAAAAAGAGTGGAAGGAAGGCTGCTGGCGTTGAGATATAGCGGCGTGGTGAGTTGAAGCGAGAGACTCAGACATTCTCAAATCAATTCAGGAGTCATTTGTAGACATGGCATGCACGATAAGTCATAAAATGACACATCGTTTTTAAAAGTCACGCATTCGATTCAACTACTTGTCGAATCTACTAAATCTATCACATATCAACAGGTAAATATGTGCACGGACCCAATTACTACTCCCTCAGATGCGATCAAGTATCTTTATTTCCCTCCCTTTAATTCCTTTGCTCCATCTCAATCTCCATCTCCGCCAAACCAGTCCCAATCTCTCGCTTCATTGATAACCGCCCCTACTATCTCTCTGAGAATTTGCTCCGCCTGGTTGATCGCGACCATTCCATGTACTTTTCCGCGTGTTCTAGGCATGCAGACTGGCAGTGTTCCAGCTGGAATTATCACGTTGAGCTCCTGCGTTTGACTGACGTGATGCGTTACTATTGGATATCACAGCACCAGAGCCACTAGAGGCTTGCCGAACGGAGGAGAAATTCTGACCACTACCTAACTTGATATCAAGAATGTTCTATGAGGGGATTGTGAGTGATATGCCACTTGTACCAGCTCTGTATTGTGGATTAAAGGTAATGTCAAAGCAACTTGTGTTATTATTTGCTTGAGTATCACTGCACAGATGGAAGCGGTCTGGTGGAAGCGAGGCTGAGTTTTCCCGCAGGCGAGGTGTTGTATGTGAAAGAAGGCTATCAGGGTCTACCCTTAACTCCCGAGCCTCCCTTTCAATCCTGTCAAAGGATTGTTGCATCGTTTTACCTGGGAGGCAAAGGGGGGGCAACAGTTCACCCTGAACTTCGTTTTCATCGCTATGGTCACTTTTTTTCGGCGTGTTGTTTTGGTTTTCTTAGAGGGTTATGGTATTGATTTATAGATGTTGATAATGAAATGAGGAAGAATAAAATGCAAGAGCTGAGGGATTTCGAATGCTTAAGTAAACCTTTCCCGGCGTCCATGACTGCCCTACAAGTAATGATACTAATCATAAACGTTCGCGAGCTAAGATCGGTGAGTATTCCCACATAAATCTCGGAATGAATCACAATCTAGCAACGATTCAAAAATTTGACTCCTGACATCTGACTCGCATGTTGACACAGAGCATTGAAATGTCAAACACTTATGTAAACGACATCCACGAGTCCCAATGATCGCCCCAACTTTATTTGCGGTATCTGCTCATTCTTTATTTTTATTGTAGAACCTCACCAGTTTGGAGAGAAGTAAAAGCAGAAGTAATCTTATTCATCACGCTGACGACCTCTTGAAGGACTAATCGTAACACAAAAAATCGGCATGCTAAGGTTATGAAGTCCGTATCCAGAAGAACATAGAAAAATCATACAAAATGGACATGCAAAGACGGGCACCCCATTCATCCGCAATGCAAAGCAGACGGGTAAACACAACGACAAATACCCACCTCTTCATCCCGATAATCACCCCCAAGCACGCTAAGCCTGCAGAAGTGTTCCATCTTTATTCTCACATTCTCGCTCTCCATCAAATCCACGGCAATTCTGGTAGCCGGCGCTTGGCATATACAACGACGCCATAAAGGTAGCATTCGTATATCGAAGATTTTGAGACATTTCTTCGTCATCTCTGTATTTCTCTTGTATTCCCACTGATAATACTCTATCAGAGGAAGACACCTCCTACCACGTAATCGTGGACAAATGACCAAATCCTCGGGTCTCTTCCATTTCCCATCAAAAACGAAGTAGTACTCTGGAGCTTCATTTCCCAGACATATTTGTGGGTTGACTAATGTGTGGCACTCTAATTCTATAAGGATCATCGTGAAAAAGAGTAGCACTTTCTCTGATTGGCTCAAGTTTGCTAGAGTAGCTGTGGAAGTCTTCTTAGTAGCATAAATTTCGGGAGCTTGCCATAAATCGGATGAGTTTTCATCGTGATATTCGAATCGTAGGATGTGTCCGTCTGTGATGTAGTGTAGCTCGATGGTTCTAAAAATCATCTTTTCATCCTCCATCCTCATGGGTATGACGGCTCTTAACTGGAATCACAAATCATCAAAATGAATAACGTCTTAATGAATTCGTTTCGCCTGACTTACTTCTATTGTGTGCAAGGACTCCGACATCTTTTGTCGCATGACCGTTATTTCCCACGCGGTCCTCTCGACATCGGGATCTTTCCACTTAATTTGGCATATGAACAATGGGCATCGGCGATTGAGAAATTGCTGCAGATATCGAGGGTCTTTTAACCAAAGAAAAGTGACCACCGCATCGAGTGGCGCCATAGTCTTTCGAGCTAAATATACATCAGGTCGACTTTCCATATACTTCTTGACGTCAACAACACGAGGCGATGGCTCTAAAGTTTTAAGTGGGAGTTCCGAAACGTTTAGCGGACAATAAGGCATGGTAGCAATGTTTAACTATAGAATTAAGAGTAGATTGATTTGAAATGTATGATAAGCCTGTTTTTGAATGATGCAGAAGGATATTCCAAATAGAAATGACAAAAAAAGGATAAGAACAAAAGGTTCGGCGAAGATTCGAGTATTGTCAGTATTTCTTTCCGCATCGGTACAAGACTTGAGAGCTTGCGATAAACTAGTATGGAAAGCACAGTGATAGGATGAAAACCCAAAGTCAATCATCTCAAGGAAAGTACTATCCCCTAGATCATGCAGCCTTACAACTCCAGTTTTCTGGGGCATTGACATCACCAGTTCCATCATATACAGTCTTACTTGGATAAGCACGCAAAGGTCTTTGTCGCAATACACCACCATCTGGGTTTGTGTCATTCGCGTATTTTGTAGCTATGATATCAGTCAGCACGGTACCATTTTCTACCCATGCCATTACAGCGAGCAGGACATCGTGTTTGGCGTCTTGAAAGCCAGGGACACCATGAGATGTTCTGGCGAGGCCACCAGCTTGTCCATCGCCATCAATAACCCATGGGGCATTCATTTTGGGGTAGGTCATTGCGCAGTGACTATATGTTTGTAGGTAGAGTACAAAATTATAGATGAAATCAGGAAACAAGCTTACCCCATTCCTGGAACTAAGTAGAATTTATAAAAACCGTCTAGCTTGATGCATTGAGGTTTTAAAGCTTTAGCGACTTGATCATAGAATCGGATACTCGAGCCAGTAGCGATGAAAGCATCTAATAACCCGTGATAGTGAAGTAGCTTTCCACAAGAAATCTTGTGGAAAGGTGCAAGGTTGAAATTATTGGCTGTCGCGTGACCGGGGTTTATCAAATCCAAAAGGAGAATGATTGCCGGATTCCAATCTTCCCAAGTCCAATCTGGTCCCAGACTAAGCATGTACTGCACATACGCTGTGCCTAGGGGACTTGGGGAAGAAATAAGTCCATTCCAACCCCATTCACTGCCCAATGTGAAGGGAGGGAATATGAACTATCCGCTTCAATCCAATCACTATGAGGTTTATTGAATGTAGCTATTTGTTCGCTGTTGAGACAAGTCGCCGTATTTGCAACACCCGGAGGGCACAAAAGTCTTGATGCGTTGAATTTGCATGCCAGAGGATCTATCACAATTCCATCAGTAACGCCATCTTGAGCGTCACATTGCCCAATGACTTCATCCGCAAGGTAAGTGGAGATTGATGGTGGAACATATTGGGAAGAATTTGCAGGCTGGTTCCAAATTCCCACAATCATATTCCAAAGCTGTAAATGAGTAGTCCACCACGCTGGAGCGCCTGCAACAACTCCATCGAAGTCATTTGGAAAAATTTCAACTCCTTTCAGACCTTGCTTACCACCAGCAGTACATCCTCGATAATAGCTATAGGAGATGTTGATTCCATAATATCCCTGGGTGACAGCTTTCCCTTTTAGTACGGTATCATGCATAACACGATATCCACAATTCTCAAGTGCTTCGGGATTATTATAGGCCCAATCAGCCCCTCCGCTTTCATGGCCAGTATTAGTGGAGACGGATGCAAATCCATACCACATGCCATCAATCTAGTTATATTAGATATTTTCAAATGGCGCAGATACACAAGAAGCTTACAACTGAATCCCAGCTAACGCTGCCAAAAAATTCGCCATTGTCAACTGTCCTAATTATTGTTATTCAAAGAATTTTGGCAGATATTGGAGTGATTTACAAAAATCTGCCGTTCCAATTATCAGGCAGTGCCAATCCAAAATTATATTGTGAAGTTGCGGAGAGGGACACATTCCCTTGTACAATACAACCAGCCTGGGGGATAATAGATCCCCTCTACCCGGCAGAACACCTGGAGGAGCACCTGGTGGACCACCACCTGCATTATACTCGGGTGGAGGAGTGAATATTGCACCTGCATCAAAATGCGTGGCATAGAAAACAATAGATTTTGCTGGTAAAAGTGCCGCGATAGCACTAACTGAACAATCGTATGCCACCGCAAAGCTTGCAAGCAAGCCCAAGGTCGAGAAGGTAGATCTCATCTTGAATTTTTGGTAAAATAAGCAGATAGAATTGTCAGGGCATATAGTTCTCGTATCCAGCTCTCAAACCGAGATGGCAGCGGCATTTTATATTCCAAAGTTCCATTTGCCAAATGGATGAAATAAAAGATCCCCATCGGTAATATTAAGACGGCTTTGAATTCTTCGCAAGTTTTGAGAGGTTCAAGCGCGCGTGGACAAAAGCTCTCTCTTCCCTTTGCTCAATATGAAGAGTCTTGGAGTTTATCACTAGACGGTAATATGTAAGAACACACTCAATAATTGTTCACTGCATATTGTAATGACCAAAGAAGGAAAGAGGTGTGAAGGGGCACTTGCCTTTCAAAGCAGGTACATAATTTCGCCAAGTGAAAACACCGTCACAAGGATTGGTAGCCTATCAATTATTCTCAAACGACCATCGGCGAATATATGAGGATGTTATGTCTTAACAAATCTCTGCTAAATGCCCAGAGTATGTTTCTCTCTACAGATACCTAGGTATATAATATATCCGGTTCCCACAATGTATCAATGGCATCTACCCTTCTCTCTGTGGGGATCTTCACGCGTACTTACAAGAACATTATCAGTGTGCCCAACAAACTCCGCGCTACAGAAGCAAGACATGTTGAACGAGGTGAGAAATAACTGACGCAGACTACCTACAAGAAAGAAGTTGAGAACTAAATAGATCCTTGGGCTTCAATAAAGTGGAAGCTAGTGAAGAATACAATTGGCATCGATACGTTCCGAGAATGCAAGCAATACACGCGTCTCTATTTCACGTGACCCAACGTTTTTGGTTTCCAGAAAATCTAAAAAATCTTTTCTAGATATGCAACAAAACAATTTCAAAAGTACAAAGTCACGGGACTATGGGACCGTAATTGGACGGCATATTCCCGAACGTGTCGTTGATCTTATGTCAGCAAGAGAAGCACAGGGAAGACAACTTTCAATTGTTATTTCAATTCCTCTTTGTCAGGCTTTACATCTTGTAGAAGCCAAACTCGGCGTCTTAATCCCCAATAATAACGAGTAGTCACTTGGAACTTAACATCTATCTCACTCCATAATTATACAACTACTAATCATATTTGCTCGGCGGTGGCTATTCAATTAGTTTCAACATTTTCTGCTTTGACTAAAATGCCGATATATCTATTATGTGATAGCAGAGCCCTGACAATTTTACTGGTTCAATAAGGATACACCTGATTTTGGGACCGGAGGCTATAAGAACATTCTAATAAAGAGTTTCTAGGGATACAGATCATTTCTAGGCCTAAATTCCTTGGGAACGAGAAATATATCCTTACAAAGAGTTTATCCTTGTATAGCATGTCCTTATAGCGAGACTTTACTGTAATGCCCCGCAGGACCGGGCAGAAGTGGGTAGGATTGAGTCTGTATCAGTGCCGGGAATGCCGACTTGTGGATGAAGAGCAAGGATTGCAAATAAAGCATGCTGGAGTAGACCTACTTTTACAGCATAATCTGTCTGTAAGGCTGGTTACCGATTTTTGATTTGGTCCCCTCCTCCTATCAACAAGAATATGTGTGTGGTTCGAGATGTAAAGACCGATATAAGCTCAGTCACATGAACTCGCGGGTCGTTCTTTGGTTCACCCTAGAGACTACGAACTTCGCGTCGAATCGACTAACTGGATTTTGCTTCAAACCATGCGCCGGCAACCCGGCGACTTGGCATGCAGGGAAATTACAAGTATTGGGAAGTGAAGAGCGGAATACTTAGCCGTCTTGGCAAAGTCTTGATACCTCTATGGAAGGAAACTGTGCTGTGTAGTTCACAGGTAGCCAGCCAAGTGTACGTGAAAGTATGTAGTCTGGCACATGATAACGCGGATTTCTCGTGTTTTTACTGTTTCCTGATCACAACGGTTGATCTTCCCGGACTAGGGTCATGCATCGGCCGCGTTGATAGACTTCTCTGACATTTAGCTCGCTACCTCTAAAGTTAGTTCAAATGAGAATAATCTACATTGCGGTAATGCACAAGAGAAGAGAACACGAAGATAGCCTGGCATAAAGGCTCTTCTTGACCTCAAAATTCTTAATGAGCATGCTAAAGAAGAGGGCAATCTTACCAATAGAATCTTGACAGAGCGGTATCAACAGAGGCGTTCGTAGTATCTCTACAGAGCCAAAGTTTGTTTCACCGTCTTTCTGCCGAACCCTGAATTGTTTGAAACCACTTCAAGGGTTTCGATGACTCATAAGTGTTTCCATAACTGAGGCACCTTTCATCTAATGAGACTGAGAACTTGCGGCAAAAGCCGTTCCACGACATACATAACATGGGACAACAATCCGTAGAATTTATTGATGGCACAGAACAAAATAACCCAGTTCTTCATAAGCTGAGAATCAGTCTTGCGACAATGGCCTCTTTCGATAAACGCGTCCAGTCTCTTCGCCAGAGGTTTGAGCAAGATAGCCAACCCCTCTCAAAGTTTACACTCGGGGCCACCAACAGGGATGGTGTGTTACAGCAACACCCTTTTGTTATTTCTGTGTTTGCACTTGCTAATTCTACGCGACCAGGCTCCTTCCACTATGCTAACACTTTTGGAGATGAAGTTGACAAGCCTTACGGCACCAATTCTGTGTATTGGCTCGCTTCTGCCACCAAGTTCATCACTACCATTGCTGTAATGCAGTGCGTCGAGAAGGGACAGTTGGACCTGAATGGTGATATAGCAAAAGTGCTACCAGAGTTCAAGGATCCACAGATCCTGACGGGCTTTGATGAAAAGAATGAAGCTATCTTCAAGCCCTCCACAAAGCCTGTTACCCTTCGGTAAGTGATACTCCTATTCCATTGAGGCTGGCGAATTTTACTGACACGAGATGGTAATTAGGCACCTGTTGACTCACTCCAGCGGCATTGCCTATGTATTCATGGATCCGCTACTGACTCGCTATCAAGAGTTGCATAAAACACCAACTTTCGCCAATCGAACCATCGTGAGTTGACTCCCTCCAACCGCCAATACAATAGCTTACCAAACGTTGTAGGCAGAGAAGTTTCCTCACCAATTTCTTGTGTTCGAACCTGGTGAGCGATGGGTGTATTCTCCTGGCCTTGACTGGGCTGGCCTCGCTGTAAGTTTGGAAATATCAATATGACAGTCTTTAACTAATTCGCATCGCGAACTGTGAAGGTCGAGCGAGTCACCTCCATGAAGCTTGGCGAGTATATGCAACGCTATATCTTTGACGTCGTTTCTGTTAAGGACGCCACCTTCCATCCCGAACTGCGAGAAGATCTGCAAGCTCGTAAGGCCAGAAACTGGGAGCGAGAGGGCCAAAGCTTGAGAGAGCAAACGAAGCCTGTTTACGCAGAGAATACTTTGGACGATTTTGGAGGGGGCGGTTTATTTGCAACTGTGAACGATCTGCTCAAGATCTACCAGGGCGTCCTGACAGCGAAGCTACTACGGCCCGAGACTACTAAGGAGATGTTCCAGCCTCATCTGGAGAATAACAGAGGCCTCGATAAACCAGGGGAGTACTCGTCGCCGTCCCGCAATGCTATCTGGAATACCGTCCCAGATGACGTCCCCGTTAACTTTGGGATCGGAGGTCTGATAAATACAGCTGCAGTACCAAAACGACGTGGAGTAAACTCGCTTACCTGGTCGGGTCATGCAAATTGCTACTGGGTAGGTCTGTTTCCTAGTGAATGTGAACTCCAGCTTACTGATTCACTATAGTGGATCGATCTTAACAACGGTGTCGCCGGTGTATACCTTTCTCAGCTTTTACCTACCGGAGATGAGAAGGCTATCAAGCTCCTGACTGAGTTTGAGGAATTTGTATACTCGAGTTTGGATAAGTCTTGATCGTGAGACCAAATGGGAAAGCATGTCTCGTACTGAGGACGATGCGGGGATACCTATCATTTCATCTTGGTATCCCACTTTTTGTCCAATCTTGTTACGTCTATATCTTATAAGCTCCTTATATTTGATTGTATATACCATCCAATGTTTCTGGCAGCGTTTTCAACACTTTCCGGAGCCCTTTTATACAACCGCACCGCCTTAGCGCATCTAATTGACACACAACTCCTCGAAAACTCAAATCAGGCTTTAATGTCTAATGTTATCAAAGCATAAGGAACAATGAGAATTTCATACATGACGTGCGCCCCTATCAGTAGCGTCCCGTCTATTTCTTCTTGGATCTCCCGAGGCCATTTCAGCTTTCGGTCATGTTGAAGTCATTGACGAATGTGCCACTGAATATCTACGGTTACAATCGTGCTTCGAATGCAATCTTGTCTGGTACTGAAGGTTTGTAAGCATCTTCGATAGCCTCTGGTCGACTCGTCATGAGGATATACGGATTCTCATACTTCCAACAAACCTCCTTTTCGATAGGTCCTAAAAGCGCCTGTTCCGTGCATTTGTCCTAGGCTGCACAACGAGTACCCGTGGGGCGGATAATAGCATTAGCGGATGATTCACGGATCTTTTTTTTTAAAGCGAATAAATTGAAATTTGAAACAGCCAATTTACAAATTGCTTGAATTAGAATAAGGAATCAAATGTTTATTTCCTTTATAATGATATGTATATCAGCATATTACTTGTGACTAAACTCAAGAAATTTTCTGAATCTGCAAATATGAAAATAGCATATTATATAGATATATAATTACATAACATGGAGTACAATTCGATCTTGCTTAATTCTACGAAGTCATGAGCAACTTACACGTATTACACGTGATGCGGGGGTTTCTGTGACAGATAAGAGTATTCATTTTGTTTTGTTTTGTTTACGGAACAGAATTGTTCTAATTATATTCCCTCCTCTTGTTGAATATCGAATTTCCAAGTGGCATCTGCATGTAATACTTCTTCACCCGATGCCAATCTAAGGGCAATCGAACGCACATCTACATCCCCAGAAATTGGTTCCTTCTCCTGTCCCGCAGGCACATCCGTCTTTTCCACCCCAAGTCTTACCTTTATAATTAAACTTTGGGATTGCTTGGGTAACTAGTTGCGGGGGCTGAGCCCATCCGTTGATCGACACGGTCATGGGAGGGTTGGCAGATGTAACTGTCACAAATTGGTCAATATTAGGGCTTATAAGACCTCCCTTTTGGATGCATTTGTGATCGTAGATTCTGGCCTCGGACGAAAAGTCTCCATTGAAATTTGTGTATTCTTGCCACCCGAAGGTACATGTACCTGGGCCTCGAGTAACACAAAATTTGTTGTCGCGCTTCGTGAGAACCTCTGTTGGAAGGGCGACGGCAAGCGTTCCCGCCAAAATTGGGAGGAATGTTGAAAGCTTCATAGCTATTGTTTGTTTGAATTCTTTCTTTGATTTTTGATTTGAGCGTTTGAGAATTGTTCTTTTGTTTTGTATGAAGAAAGAAATCCAAACTTATACACGCGGATCTTACTGATTCTTATATGAAAAGTTTTTACTGTTGTTCTTACTACACAAAGACTTACTTCATAAAGGAAGTAATTGATGAAGAAATGTTAATGATTATTTTTATCCCAGTCATAACAAAAAGAAATCAGGAATGCCTCAAAGGCCGTCACACAGGTCAAAGAAACAGAAACTACAAGGTAGAACAATCAGTTATGCTCAATCCTACGCAAAGAAGTTATGTGTGAATTCTATTTTCAAGAATCGAGGTTGGCTAGCACAGGTGGCACAGTGTTTTAAAGCAACGATCTGAATTTCCATTATATCTCTTGCACGCTTTGTACAAGCCCTAGATCTGACAAACATGTTCTCCCAGTAACTCCATGGAATCTCCCCTTAATCCATCACAGTTAGGATTCAACAGGGGCATTCAAATGGACAAATCCATGCATATCTTGCTCCATTATCCGGGAGATCGTTATACTTCAAAGTACATGCCTCTCTCTTATCGCCGCGGCCATTCTCTGATGGACCACGTTGGCCGTCTTTTGACATTTGCCCATCACTCTGATAAAGAGGCATGAGATACTCTTCATTTGTAGGTTCCCACTTTTCCTTAACCACCTCGTTCAGTTTGACAATATTGCATGTTCTAAACTGATAGCTCCAATTTGAAGTGGACTCTTGGGTTGGAGCTTCGCCCGTTTGTAGTACAACACAGTTAGTGTCGATGATGAAGGATCTGGCACTGGCATTGTCACCGTTGTCGTCACTGCTAAACTGATAGACGTAGGTGCAGGTCTTGTCACCGAAAGCTAGTTGTTTTTGGGCGCAGAGTTGTGGTGTTGGTGTATTTGTTGGTGCTGGCTTGTAACCGGCGTGGGAACCGGCTATTTTTAGAAGATCGGGAAGTGGTTCGGCATAAGAGACTAATGCTGAGATGGCTACCATAAATGCGACAGCGAGGTACTTCATATTTGTTGATTTGAACTTTGTTTCGATAGTTAGTGTCGATAAGTGTGGATTTGCTTGTAAAAAGTATGTCGTTCGAATTCAGTTGATTGTTAAATTCTGAAAAGGGGTTTCGCAAAGTAGTTGATAGAAAGAAATACCAAAGATATCTATGATGAGCTCATACAGTGATATTGACAGTTTCTGGTGATTATGCTCAGTAGTGATCCTTTTGGTCATTAAGTTTCGTGTACACAAGTGTTGCAAAAAGCTTGAGTCATTGTAAAGGCTACCAGTCATAAGAAATGTGTATGACTGTTCGTGTAAAATTGTATGAGTTGTTTTGAGGAAGCTAGAAATTGTTTCTTATTTAGTGTGATTGCAATCAAAAACTTCTATTTCTCGTTTTTTTATTTTAATACTCGACAGGAAAATCATTTTGCTCGGTTTCAATTCATTATTATATTGTCGATTCTTACATTTCCTGGGCAGTTCCACTCTCTGCTGCCGTCCATCTCATCCATCACAAAGCTGTTCACCTATACCTAATATATATTTCCTATTGCTGTCACTCCAATCATGTAATCTCAGTGCGATTTGCACCAGATGGAGCAATCCACCATTCCGCTTTCGGTCCCTCGCACGCAAAGGTACAACTATATACATTGTAATAAGCTCCGTCGTATTTCATAGTCTGAAACCCGCAATGCTCACCACCCTCAATATTCTCTCCATAAGTGAACTCCGGATACTTGTTTGCATCTTCTCCGAATATCGAAAGGTTCAAGAGTAACTTTGGCGATGTGAGATTAATGGGATATTTCCCCATGCTATCTTGTGTGATGTTGGGTTTTGAAAGGAAAGTGCAATTTTTGTTGAACACTCTGGCGCGAACTGGGGGATATGGAAGTAGTTTCGAGGTGTTCTGCCACATCATTGCTAGGCTGCAGGTGCATCCGTTACTGTTGCAGAGGGGACTTGTGTCTGGAGGTCGTACGCTATTGACTTGGCAAAAGAAGGGGAGGATGGCGAAAAGAGTGATGATGAGGGAATGCATGATGATGTGAATCTGAAAGTTGCCTTTGTGTCGCGATTTTTTACGCTTCGATACATAAACTTCTGTAATCTGCCAAAGACTTTGTGGCACAATAGTGTTGGTGTTTTGCGAAGGTTTCGAGGATGATAGGTTCAGACCTATATTGAAACTTTCAAGTCAAGTGTCATGCATAGTGTATCAAAGGGCTCGAGTCACCAACATGACTGCATTTAGAACTTCACCACACTCATAATTCACTAAATGACTCGATTGTTAGAGAGGGGAGTCATTTCTCATTCATGCTCATCAGCTTAAATCACTCCATTTGATCAATGAACAGTCACTACATGAAAAACAGTCACCATTTCTGATCCGCGATTTTTGATGTTCTTAAAAATCACGTATGTATTATTATATCTGTCCAGCAGATACAATACCCAGCATGTCTATAACCATTCCCTATTACCACCAGTCATATACCGCTCTCAAAGCATCTCTTGGGGATGTTGAGACACTGAGAAAAATTCAGCCGATCCCCGGTCAGTCGTCAAAGAGAAATAAACAAATATATGAAGCCCAATCAGGTCCCGTTTTCCATCCGCAATGCTCTTTACCGTATTGTCCATTATTATATGTAAACTCGGGTCTACCATAGCCATCGGCCCCAGTAATGACCAAATCACTGGGGTTTTTCCCCTCCATCTTAACGGTAATTGGCCCTTTCGGGTCCGGCTGCTCCATGGAAGTTTTGACGATATTGCAGTCTTTGTCAACGATTTCAAGCTCTTTGGGCTGCCTCATTAGAACCAGCGCGAAATCTTCCAGATTGGCTTTGGGATCCATGTCCCAGCGCATGTACAAGCTCCAGCAGTTCACTGGAGGCGTGCATTTATCAGCTTTAGCTCGCGGCTCAAGTTGTTGAAGTGTTCCGCTTGCTACAAGAGAGGTGAAAAGGGAGGAGGTAAGAAATGTAGTTGCAAGAAGATACATGGTTGGGGTGTTTGATTTGAATGTCTATTGATTTGAGGAGATCTATGCATATCGTCAGTCACTAAAGTATATTGTTTGAAGAGCTTTACTTACGGAAAGTTTTTTCTTTAAAGTGTTTCGAGAGTTGGTTGTGATGTTGTTTGAGAAGTTGGAATGTTTGAGATGTTTTGTCTTTATTCTACGTTTTGAAATGGTCAAGCTGGGGAATCGGAGCCCTTTTTGTTATCGATGCATTTTCCTAACCGAACGATTATTGATAAGTGTCTTTGATTGTAGATTTGATTCTATGATACTTGTGATGAGTAATTGATAGTAGTTACTCATGATAATCAAGTACAGTCATCAGTGCTGACCAGAGATATTCATACCATGCTTTAGATTCTCCATATCAATATCGATTGGCGATGAATTGAGAACTGTTGCAAGACTGTCTTGAGATGTTTTGTTCCAAATCAAATATGATATATGTAATAAGAACAATACTAGAAATGAACACCCAATGATGATAAGATCCTGTGCCTTTACGATTCGATAGAGCTAGTTTTGATCCTCAACTCTAGAGCGGTGCCCACGGAACTGCCATTGAGTCAGAACAAGGGATCATCTCCTGTCAATCATTCGGAATCATTCTTCGACGAATCACTGCATTTCGAATAAGAAAATTCGTCACATCCGTTGCAATTATCTAGTCATACTTGATCCGCCTCTCGAACAAAAGCTGATCGATATCCAACTCGACCGAGTCAAAATCTTACTACCACAAAGATCGTACATCTCAATACTTCACCAGTTCCACAAGCAGAAAAGGCATTCGTAGATCTCGAGTGTCACTAAACACTCCATTCTAAAGAAACAGCCCTCAGTAAGTAGAAATACAAGAATGAAGATGGAGTTATTGACCATTTTCATAGATTAATTCATTCCAAATCCGATTCCTGACACGACAATTATGCAATTCTTCACCACAACCTGTTTCGCCATCCTCGCCCTCCTCATATCCATTGCAAATGGCATAAAAGAAGATGCTCACTGCCTCGGTCACAATAAATGTACCTTGTACATGAGATGGTCGGCAGGCTCACCCGGCCTCAAATCCGGCACCATGGCAATGCCCAAGATCTCACACTCTATGAAAAAGATTGCAACGTGATTGAAACAAAGATGATTCAAGCAGAAGCGAAGGGCCCAATCGAAATCAAGTCTTCTTTACCCGAAACCATAACTCTCACTGGGAAGACCCCCGTTTTTGACACGCCGCTCTTCACATATGGCAAGAATAAAGAAGGTGGATAACATTGCGGAAGAGGCGAAGATAATTGGGTCTGTGACTTTGCATGTTAGGGACTGGATTAATGAGTCTTGGTGGACTAGTAACCAGAACCACAGTGTCCCTCATATCAAAAAACCCTCCGGACGATAAAACATAGATGTCACGGAAACATTGTAAGAATTCTACGGACTCCGAGCCTTGTCCATTTCCCATCTTTCGCGCATGAGGCCAGAGTGAATGAAGTTCAAGAGAATGGCGAGGCGGAATGATGAGTGATCCATTTCTAGATACCTCATATAGATCCTGTATGATAGAGAAATGAATCGAGATGGATTCATTGACTATAATAATTGACATTCAATTGAAACTATTCACTCATCTCTAGAGAAATGGAAGAAAAGAAGTTGTTCCACACAAATCTCACCAAAATCCAATCTCTCACTGTAATGACCCTCGTTTCCACATCTAATCTAATCACGTGACTATACCGTATCTCGCGTGATGATTTTCTTAATTCCCGAGATATTTCAACACTCAACGGAGTCGAATATCAAATTCTCAATCCCTTAAACTCCCAAAAGAACAACACAATAGGTTGGAATCTAGACTCTCTTTGAAGAAATACTACACATCAGCATAATTGCATATCTATTCTATCAAAAACTCTACACGGTAACCTGATTCAAAATGGCATCTTCAATTCTTGACCGCAAATTGGATCTTCTCTATTTGGTCTATTTCTGCTTGCATATCCCGGTTTTGTTCTGTAAGTTATGGTTCTTTTTCTTCTCTGAAAAGTAATTTCTAAGGGTTGTGATTTGAAGATAGCTTTTCAGTCTATTCTTCCTTTCTCAATTCTTAAAGCAGTATTGGGATATAGAAGAGTCTTCTCATCACCCCCTTCCACCCCTCTTCTTTCCTCCTCTCCTCCACTCCCCCCTCCCACTCAGACCCCCCATTTTCAAACCCTCCAGCTAACCTCCCGTCTTCTCTAGTAATGGATCTCCAATCTCTCTACCCCGCCTCTCTCACCCCATCATTCTTGACCGCCATCAAAAACTACCACATCGCCAATTACCACGATTTGTTCTTCGTTTCACCACCCATTTATTTCAATCTATTTGTTTGGTTGGAATGTTTGATTCATTTACCTGTTAGTTTTTGGGCTATTGGAGGATTGTTGAGAGGTATGTTTTCTATTTTTGTGTGTGATGAGAGTTGGGTGGTTGTGATGGATGGGTTTGGTGGGAGGGTAGGAAAAGAGAGAAGGGAAGGAGAAAGTTGAGAAGGCTTGAGACAGGCCTGTCTGCTACTATGTGATATGATGTCTATTTACATAAGTGTGTAACAAAGATATCTTTGCGTGATCTTAGTAACTAGGTCAATTCTTTCTGCTGCTTGAAATATCCAATGATTACCTAGTAGGCATTCGAATGTCCAGCTTTCCTCTTATTTCCTATCCTCCACATACATACCAACACATCTACATGATTTACCCTTCATTTCCTTCCCTTTCCTATCCATTCTTTCCACCTTCTCCCTCCCATCTCCTCTCCTCTCTTCCCCCACCCTTCCAAAATTCTCAACTCATAACATTCACTAACCCCTCTCTCTCTAGATTCCCCCCGCATCCCTCTAATCCTTCTCCCCTACGCCCTCGAAACTTTCCTCACCACCCTCGTCTGTATGCATGAATACGTTTACTGGCCCATTCCACGTTATCAGAAGATTGATTTGACTAAACTTTATGGTCCTTATATTTTGTTGTGTAAGTATTCTCTTCTTCTATAAATATTACATAGACGAGAATCCAACCCCCATCCTTCCCTTCAACGAATAATAATAGAATAGAAAACTAACTCTAAACAGCAACCGTAATGGCCATCGATATGTTCATCCGTCTTTGGCGTATCGTTTCCGTTTCCACCGCCGCAAAGAAAGGAAAGAAGAACATCTAAACATCTTTTCTTCTCAGGGTTTCAATCATCAATCTTGCAGCCAGCCAGCTTTCCAGTCATTCAACAAAAATAGCTTCATTTCCCATTTCACAAAGAAAAGCACATGATACCCAAAGAAAAGTTTTTCAAAGCAAGTTGGTTATGAAGTTTTTTAGTCTAGGATTAACCACCATTAGCCAGGTTAGGTTGAATCAGTTTATCTCAGGTTAGATTACATAGTATTCTAGAATTCTGAATATAAAAATATACTCACATACACAGACGTGCATCAGATCAAATCGTATGATCATAACATATTGATCGTCATCGATATCCATTGTATGAGTTCAATACGCGTGTCAAGGTCATCATGAGGAGTCGGAACTCAACCCATTCCATTCTATCCCACCATCCGTCCAATCCCAAATCCCAATCCTCTATCATTCCAAGCCGTCTCCCGCACCTCCTCCCGACTTTCTAATTTCAGCCCTTCAGATATCTAAACATATACACTGCCCACGACTCCTGATAACCCCTCGCAACCTCTGCCTTCTCTCCTCTAATCCTCATCACCATTCCTACACAACACCTTTACACTTCAGAATTCCTCAAATTATAGAACCCTACAATCATATATACACTACTCTGAGTAGAAGTTTCAACATCGCCAAACCGCCACACCACCACATCACCGCACCACTCAATCACCCAATCAAGCCCAAACCCATCCATCCATCCATGCTCACTCCAAATCCTCCAAACATCCCCAATCCCTTTTCGTCCATCTCTCCCCCTTTCAAGAAATACCTCCAAGCCACACTATCATCATAGTCCCCCTTTACTAAAGCAGTATCTAACCTAATATCTCCCTAGGTAACAAAGAATCTTGTTACCCGTACCTCTGGATCTGAGGTTCTTTTATGAGTTGTACTATCACCTCCCTTCTCCTTCTTAAAGCGTTCTTTTTATATTCGATCTCGAAACTTAATCTTTATATTTACTACTAATAGCTAATACTTGAGAAGGGAAGAAGTATCAAGATCGATTACTAATCTACTTCATTCTAATAGAATATAATCCCACCTCACTATACTGAGTTAGATATCAGTTATTAGTCGATTAGTCAACAATATATGAAACATAGGAGATGGATAGATAATCTTACTTCCTTCTTACTATTATTCTTGTTCTCCCTTCTCCTTCTCCTCCCTCTTTCTTCTCCTATCATCATCAACTCTACTATCTCCCACCTACCAATGTCAGTGTTGTCATTAGTATTTTCCGTATTTTGGATACGCCCCACTTTAGTAGTGCATATCGAATTTCTGAGATATATTTCTATTATTACCCTTTTCAGAAATGTATATAGCTATACATATCATTGAATATAATATACACTATGATACATATTTTAACTATAATATCAGCCACAGTATTACTACCATATACCAACTACAGTATTGCCTACCATAATCACACCCTCCCTCCTTATTTCAGATCAGCTCTTCCTAATATTAACCTAAATATTATCCACATCCTAATCATATCCTCTTTACCTTCTATCTATCATTTCCATTCCCTCGAAATCACGCCAACTCATAAAATCATCATATACATATTCCCTTCCACACTCCACACTCCATCCCATCCAAGCGAAATTTCTACAATATACACCACACAACCCATTCCCATCCCATCCCACCCCCTTCACAGCCATACTCTCCTATCCTATTCCATCCCATACACACCCATCCAATTCTCCATCCCAACTTCTACTTTCTATACCCACCGTCGCATCAAAGCCAAGCCAAGCCAAACTAACCCTCAGTTAACTCATCACCTCTTTTCTCAAATTCCACCCCCAAAAATAATTTAACTCATTAACCTATCAAACCATCATACTATTTAACTATACATGCATCGCATAATCTTTCTTTCTCAATCAATTTGAGAGAATCCAACCCCGCACAACCCAGCCCAAATCGAATCGAATCAAATCAAATCCCTCAAGTCCCTCGAGCGTAGCGAGCTAGGGGGGTTTGGGGGCTTGCCCCCATTATGTTTAAGTATGACTTGATATTTTGATATAGTATAGCATACGACAAATTACTCTCACGCCTCTCAAACATTATGTAATTACTCTCGTGCCCTAGAAATCACACTTGTTGTACTCTCATGCCCCTTGGATTCTAGCCTATAACCGCCCAAAAACTGAAAGGAAAAGTAGTAATATATTTATAGAATCTATCCTCCTATTACAAGATCTAGCCTCTCACCATAGAATCTACCCTTTCCCTATAGAATCCATACCCCCTTTCCCTATAGAATCTATCCTAAACAAATAGAATCAAGCCACTTTAGATCAAATTCTATCAGAGATTCTATCACAGCATCTAAAAGGTATACAAATAAAACCTTTTCCAATCAAAGAGCATAAGAATAACTAAATAATATTTGAGGGATGTGAGAGTAATTTGCTATACAATCTAACATAAAACAATCTAACAAAAAAAGAAAAACAGATACAAAAAAAACACCCCCCCAATATTCAAACTCGAAAATACAATCATGATAAGTGAAAATGTCACAGTACAACAAATACTCATGCGCATAGGCATAACCAAAACTAAATACTCATTCCCTCGATTCAGAAAATCAAATTATGTATTCCCGCTTTGAATTCTGTACTGTAATCTGCATGTTTTCATCATCAACTCTTGAAGAAATGAGAATGTGATGTGATGTGGTATAATGTGATGTGATGTGATGGATTGTATAGCATCAACGTCGCGTATCTATCTATCCATCCATTCAGCTAGAAAATACGCATTACAATGCAACGTAGCAGATACCACCACCAACTCCATTCAACTGAATCCGAAGCCTCATCACAGCAACAACAACAAATACAACAAAAAAACTCTACCCAATCCCATCAACCCCTCTCTCCTCTCCAAGTCCCTAATCCCTACTCCCTAATCTCTCTTCCCATCCCCCCTCCCACTCCCACCCCCACAAACCCCCATCCATTCCCCACCGCTCCTCCACCCCCACCTCCCTTAACCCCATACCCCAACGGCGTCGCTCCTCCCAATCCCTTACTATTCGCGCCCCCCAATCCCCCCACCCTCGCCAATCTCCCACTCCACCCCCTCATTCTCCTCGGAACCTCCCACCCTACCATCCAAGCCCCCATAACCGTAGCTCCTGCTCCAAACGCCACAATGACATATCCAATCGTCATCCAATTTACATGACCCCCTAGCCCATTCCACTCTACCTTTCCATTTTCCCTCGGGAGTAATGGGGTTGGAAACCAACGAATACTTAATTTAAGAGGTAATTCATCTCCGATAATAAGTTTTTTAGTAAGAGCTGCTGGACCAGTAATGTGACTTAAAGGACTAGTACTATAAGCTACTCCACTATCAATTACACCCGAATCGTGTTTTTGAAGATGATGTTTTGGGACGCTATGGAGAAGAACGTTTAAGTGAGTGGAGATGTGAAGGTGAGAGAGTTGTAATGTTCCTGAGAGAGCAAAGGTGAGAGGAATGTATTCTTGTTTATAATTTGGATAGCTGTTCATGTGGTGAACAGTAGGTGCGGGTCGAGAAGGAATCCGACAGGAGAGAGGTGCATCGGAATGAATATAAAATTCGAGAAGATGAAAGAAAGGATCTGTTATTAAAGGAATTGTGCAGTTGAGTTCTATGTTTGAAGAAATGGTCAATATTAAATCCACTTTCTAATAAGAGGAACTGAGAAATAAAACAAACCTTCTTCCACTCCATATTTTAATTCCAATGGTCTTCCCGTTTCATTACATATCGGAAATGGTATGTATTTTAAAGAATTGTCTTCTAGTTGAACATGTTCTCCTGTGTCGCTGATGGAAAAGTTAGCTTTTATTTCTTACATTCTCATCCTCACTATTTTGCTTTCTCTTCCTGCATAATGCCTCAAAAAGCTCTTGAGACTCCTATATTTGAATCTGCTCATGATCCATTCTCGATTTCGACCATAGTCTTCGGCACACACACAATTCGTATTCGCGCACAGTTCGCAGTCGCATCCTCATGCTCAGACATTCATAAGCATCTTCCTCTCCACTCTCCACTCTCCAAATGTCTCATCTACTCTTCCTCTTTTCTATATTCCCCATATCTCTTTATGGGGCAAGCCCCCAAACCCCCAAGCTCGCTGCGCTCGAATGTCGATCATAGATACTAGTCTCTTTCTCCTTTGTCCCTTCCAATTTCCCCGACATCCATTCGATTATAATATTCTGCGAATCGCGTGCGTTCGTATCGTTGCAAGTGTATGTGTGCCGAAGACTTCCCTTTCCTTTACCACTCAAATTCTCAACCCTCTTCGCATAAACCTACTCATTTCCCTCCCTCTCCCCAACTCGCAGAAACCCAAAGCATCCAAAAGAAAAAAACTTACACATCCCTCTCCATACACTCGACCTCAATCCCCGCCCCAAAATGATAACTCGGCAAAGGCAACCTCTCTTCATCCCTCTCCCCCACCCCCTCTAACCCTTTATCTCCCCTCTCAGTCTCTAGCGCAAACACGCCTCCTCCCCAAACCCCCATCCCAATCGCCAACCAATTAACCACGCGCATATTTATTATTGTTTCCCTTCAATACCAAACCCTAGATAGTTCCCGTTCTCGTAGCTCGTTACTCCTATTCGTCCCCGTTCTCTTTGCCGTTCTCAATACTCGTAGCTCGTCGCGCCTTCCAATCCCTCTCTTCTCAATCTCCTTTTTCAATCTCAATCCCAATCTCAATCCCCGTCCCAAACCCAAACCTCTCTCTTCCTTCCTTCCTTCCTTCCTTCAATCAATTAATTATCTTCCCCAACTCTTCAATTCAGCAAGCAATCACAATCACAATCCCAATCCCAACCACAATGACAAGTGCGATGTGCGAAACCAAACGGATCGAGATAAACGGAACTGAACACTTTGCATCATCAAAAAGTTGAGCTCTCCAGTTATTCCGCATCCTCCATTACCTATTAGGCATGGGTGGTCATGCAGGAGGTGAAATAAAGTTTACGCTAGCGGCCGCTGTCATCCTTAAGATTCAATCCACATTTTTCGAAGATGGGATGAGGAGGATATTCATTCACTCATTCACACTCATTCACACTCATTCATTCATTACCAAAGTCACTGGGAAACTTGATACTTCAAAAATGATTTGATATTTATATTCATTCATTTCATAACCGTATCATATCTTTAACTAATCAACCATCATTCATTCATTCATCCATATTCATTCAAATATCCAGATGCAAATTCATCTCCTCATCCTATTTTTTACTCCCCCCCATTTTACTATGTCGAGAAAATCCTTTGCCTGTCCGTCCTTATTTCACGATTACCACATCCTGATTATCCCATAGTTTTTCCCCATCACCCCCAACTCTCATTTAGATGTTAGACTTCTTCTTGAAAGCAGCAATCAATCCTCCAGTGCTGCTATCATGCTCTCCAACATTTCCACTGACATCCAACTCGGCTTGAATCTTCTTAGCCAAGCTCTTACCCAACTCAACACCCCATTGATCGAAACTGTTAATGTTCCAGACAGCTCCCTCAGTAAATGTAAGATGTTCGTAGTAAACAATCAAAGCACCAAGAGTACCTGGGGTAATCTTTTGAGCGAGAATTGATGTAGTTGGTCTGTTGCCCAAGAAGGTCTTGTGCTTGTATAATTCAGCTGGGGTGTTCTCAGCCTTGAGTTCATCTTCTCCTTTTCCAATCATGAGAGCTTCGGCTTGAGCGAAGAAGTTTGATGCCAACATCTTTTGGTGCTTGTTGTTATCGATTGGGTTGTGTGATTCAGCGGCCATGATGAAGTCGGTTGGGATCAACTTAGTACCTTGGTGCACAAGTTGGAAGAAAGAATGTTGAGCATTTGTAGCTGGTTCACCGAAAAGGATTGGACCAGTTGTGTACTTGACAATCTTTCCATCACGAGAGACAGCCTTACCGTTAGATTCCATAGAAAGTTGTTGAAGGTAAGCTGGGAATCTGTGGAGGTATTGATCGAAGCTGTGTGTCTCAATTAGCCATATGCAAAAGGAGCTTAGATAGATAAAAACTTACGGAGAAACCAAATGAGTTTGAGCACCAAAGAAATCAGAATACCAAACACTCAAAAGCCCAGCAATAACTGGAATGTTCTCCTCGAGTGGAGTGTTCTTGAAGTGCATATCCATAGCATGTGCTCCAGATAACAATTCATGGAAATTCTTGAATCCGATGTGAATCGCAACGCTCAAACCAATTGCACTCCAAACACTGTATCTACCTCCTACCCAGCTTTCGAAACCAAACATGTTCTTAGCGTCAATACCAAACTTGGTAACCTCAGCCTCGTTGGTAGAAAGAGCAACAAAGTGTTTAGCGATATCACCCTTTCCATCAGTCTTCTTCAAGAACCATTCCTTTGCAGAGTTGGCATTGGTGACAGTCTCTGCAGTAGTGAAAGTCTTGGAAGCGACCAAGAAAAGAGTGGTTTCTGGATCAGAATCTCTCAATGCCTCAGCCATGTGTGTACCATCAATGTTGGAAACGAAGTGAAGGGTTTGCTCTCTAGCACCATAGTACTTGAGAGCTTCAGTAACCATAACTGGACCACTGAAATCGAATTAGCTATGATCTCACCGGGTATGCCGCCAAACTTACAGATCAGAACCACCAATACCAATGTTGACAATGGTAGTCAAAGGCTTTCCAGTGTAACCCTTCCACTCTCCACTTCTAATTTGTTCCGAGAATTCTTCCATGTGCTTCAACTCCTTGTTAACACCTGGCATAACATCCTTTCCATCCACGTTGATTGGATCACTGGTAACATTTCTCAATGCAACGTGAAGAACAGCACGATCTTCAGTGAAGTTGATCTTCTCGCCCGCAAACATCTCATCGCGCAATTTCTCCAACCCAGCTTCTTTTGCAACAGCCACTAATGCCTTGATTGTATCTTCATTGATCAAATTCTTGGAGAAATCAAAGAGAATCTCCGAGTTGTCGGCAGTGTTCTTGAAGGTTTTGGAAAATTTCTCGAATCGTTGAGGGTCCTTTTTGAATTCTTCCTTGAGGACAAAGTTACGACCAACGTTGTCGTGGTGAGATTGGAGAGCACTCCATGCTTTGAGTTCAGTTGCTTGAGGCATAATTGTCGAAGTTTATTTGGGTTGTTGATTATAAGGTTTAGGGGGAACTATGAGAAATAAAGTTAGAATGATGGTGAGAATATTAGATGATGATGATGATGAATGATGAATGATGAATGATGAATGATGAATGATGAATGATAGGTATTTGACAATCTTCAGAAAGTTCTCGTAGATATATATCACAAAATGACAAGTCCAACAGCAAAAGAGAAAAGAGAAACGCATACCTTTATATTCCCTCTTGAGCAATAAATTCTCCGAAAAGACAAGAGAGGTATTCCTAGTATCTCCGAAAGGTCTGCAAATAGATTGGCTTTTGTATCTTGTCAGTTGAGAGCTTATTAAGATAGTTTGTATAATCAAGAAGAAATGGAGATGGAAAAATATGTGTTTAGTTTAGAGTCAGAGTAGACGGAAGGAATAATATCAACCGAAATGCTCTCTCTCTCTCTCTCTCTCTCTCTCTTGACTCTGGAAACTTCGGTCGGTCGAATGTTGTGTAGGTGGGTGGGGTGGGGTTCAAGCAGTGACACCATTCAATCATTCATCATTCATTCATCCAGGTTGAATTCTTGGGAGGTTGAGAGAGGTTGAGAGAGAGAGAGAGAGAGAGAGAGAGAGAGAGAGAGAGAGTGTGTGTGTGTGTGTGTGAGAGGAGTGAGAGAGGAGTGAGAGAAATATCAACATACCTTTCTTTACTTGATAGATTCAATGTATACAGATATTAGATATGTGTATGTGTGTATGTATGTATGTATGTAAGTATGTTTGTATGTTTGTATATAAGTAAGCGTATCTGTATGAGATCCAAAAAAAAAGAGGGAAAAAAGGAGGGGTTCATTCAAGCTCTACTAAGTACGTACCCGGAACAGCAACAACAAGCAACAGCAAATAAAATCCAATGGCTGATGACGTCCATACCTAATTCCAATCCACTCACCCAACCACTCAATTACGCCCAATAGCCAAGCCGAGACACTCACGCTAATGGTGGGATAAATAAGAAGTGAGAATTGAATGCAGCGGAGTGAGAGACCTGAGTACATTTTGATTGATTGATTGATTGATTGATTGGTTGATTTATGCTCTCCCTCAATCTTCACAGGCTAATCTATCTACCTCTTTCAATCAATCTATACAGAAGAAATCCCAACTCCAGTCTAGTCCAATCCAGTCCAGACCCTCTCCCTCTCGGTGAATCCCAAAAAAGCATAGAACCTTAAACTCAAAAAATAATAAACCCGAAAGATCGGATCGGAACAAATACTTCCATATCCATATCCATATCCACCTAATCGGCTCTTGACATTACATAAGCCACTGACTACTCCCCTGTCCTGTCCTGTCCTGTCCTCCATAACCCGACTCGCCGACTATCATGATCATTATTATTCAAATCGGATTCTGGACCAGCCTCGAGTCAAACATCTTATTAATCTTGTTACCGACCTCTACATAGACCCAGAGAAGTATTCATAAAAGCACATCACATTATCACATCCCAATCAGTTGACGAAGAAACAAATACTTCGATTTTCCAAGTGAAAGAAGTTCAAATCCCTCCCTCCCTCTCTTCCTTCCTTCCTTCCTTCCTTTCTATCAAACTCACATACCCACCGGTCCATAACAAAGTGCTTTCGTAACGCCTCTACTTGCTCTACTCTACTCTCGTGTGATTCCCCAATACTACTTTCATTGCTCAGATTTCAGAGCTAAAAAAGAATACAAAAACAACGAATATCCATTTTCATATAACTTCTCATCTCATCTCGTCTTATCTGATAATATTCTTAGAATTCGTTCGTGAAGAAGAGAAACCACTCCAACCCTCAATCTGTATGCGAATTGCTATCTGGAGAGAAAAGACGCCCGAGTAAAGTTGAAGTCATATCATCATACCACTGGTCATTTCCAGAATTCCAGTTCCCTTTTTCCCCTGTTCTTCGTCCGTCTATCTATCCTGTACACTTCCTACGAAACTTGGATCTTTGATACTTCCGCCTCCATCTCCCAATCCAGCAACCGGTCTGTTGTAAGACCATCCAGTAAATTGTTCTTGCATGGTGGATGACAACTGTCCACCCTCTACCAATGAATCGGCTGGTGCTTGGGAGGTAAATTCTACATCAAAGTTGGTGGTATCAAGGGCATCCGTCTATGTTTGATTAGTATATTGCATGTGAATATTTGAAATTAATAAAATAAAATACATACCACGTTAGGTTTGAATGTAGGCTCATACTTTCTTTGAAGTAACTTTCGCCAATCAATACTGTGGAAGAAAGGATGGGCCTTAATCTCCGATGCACCATTTGCACCCAATCTTAGATCTGGTTTTCTGTTGAGAAGTTTCTGCAAAAGATCCTTAGCAGCAGGTGGAACAATTTCAGGTCCAGGGAAGTTCAATGGATCGCTCAAAATCTTGCGATACATCTCATTGGTATTCTCATCGTAGAAAGGAGGTAAACCAGTCAACATCTCATAGAGCAAAACACCAAGGGTCCACCAATCAACCGTCTTAGTGTAACCTTGTCCCATCAACAATTCTGGTGCCAAGTATTCGGGAGTTCCACAGAAGGTATTGGTGCGATCCTCATCCTTCATGTCAAGTTTACACAAGCCAAAATCACAAAGTGCAATGTGACCCGAGTAATCCAAAAGAATGTTCTCTGGTTTCAAGTCACGATAGATGACGTTGAAACCATGTAAACATTCTAAAGCGCAAAGTAGTTCGGCTGTATAAAATCTTGAACGATTGATGTCGAAGCGAGATTCCTTCTGAAGATGATGGAAGAGTTCACCGCCGTTGACAAATGCCAAGACGAAATATAACTTTTCTGGCGATTGGAAAGTAAACTTGAGAGGAACAATGAATGGATTGTTGATTTGAGAAAGGACCGATCTTTCTGCCAACGTGTGTGCGACTTCTGATCGTGAAATAATATGAGCTTTTCGAATGGTCTTGAGGGCGTAAATTCGTTGGGTATCTTTCTTCTTGACTTGCATGACCTTTCCAAAACTTCCTTTTCCAACCACTTTCAATAGGTCGAAATCTTCAATCTTCAATGCTCTTGTTCTATTCTCAACATATTCAACGCCAATGCGAATCTTTCCAGTACCGTATTGAACGTCTAACCATTCCGGTCCACTCTGTCCCAATGTGCTCTCTCTTCTTTGAAATTCTGCAGCGGCCTTTTCCTTGTCTTTTTTTCCCAACTTGGGGTCTTCGACGTATTTGTGCTTTTCTTCGAATCGAGGGTTGATGCGCGTAACACCAAGGAAAATATCTTGACTTCGACCGGATCCCGGAGGCGCATTTGGGTTTCGGAGATATAAATGAACTGCTAATTCGGTAACTCTTGAAACATCAAACTTGTATTGAGTATTATCTCCAGCCCACAAGGGGTTTTCAGGGGATCCTGCAACCGAATTGACAAAAACTTGCATCTTATCGAAATCTAACAAGGCATATGGAAGGTATTTGGAGGAGATACGTCCATGGTTAGTAGGAACTTGAATTCCACCTCCAGATGTTTGTGGTCTCGTATTCGAATAAGATCCAGCGACTTGGTTTGAAGCCCCGGAACGTACTGAACCTGCAACTCCAAAGCCATTTCCCGCAGATAATGAATTCTGTGTATGATTGCTGAAGACTTGTTTATACTGATCTGGTAGAGAGAATCCACTTCCTTCGTGAAGAGTAACGATGAGAATACCCGGTCGAGGAGCGGATTGTGGTTGAGTGGCTATGGCTTCGGAAGCAGCTTTCAAGGTCAGTACACTTTTCGTGAACCAGATTAGAGATGTGCGCATACCTATTCCATTATCGTTGATAGATGGTGCCGGACTTGGTGTGCCAGATTTCTCATCTTTGGATGATTCCCTAAGAGTTTGTGAAGATGGGGTTCGAGAAAAGGTAGACGTTAGGGGACCAAGATGCGTCTCTTTGAGCTCTAAAAATGGATAGAGATAATTAGTGACAAGTCCATTTCACATGCTCGCATCAGACGATTTAAAGCTCAATAGACTTCTCCGAAGTGACATTGCGTTGGTAACCAGGGATAAGATTTAGCTAAAGGAGGTAGGTCTGAGTGGTTTCAAGATTGAACTGTAACGAATTGTAATTGAAATTAACTCACTCTTGGTGATATTCCAAGACGACATCTTGGGGATGGGGAACAAAATTGTATCGGTAGGAGAGGGGGACGTAGGAAGAAGGATAAGTTGTAGGATTCTCGGTAATGAGGTTGTAATTGATGTTGTATGTTGAGAGATGGTCGATGGTAGGTGGTCGGTGGTAGGTGGTAGATGGTAATGAATGAGGAGTAAAGTAGATATCGGGATTTCTTCGAGGGATTGACAGTAAAGTGTTCGTTCAGTGCGTTGCGGTCAGGATTTAGCTTCAAACAAGTGCTCACAGGCGATTGCCCCGCCAAAATAGATTGGGTGTTAAGGCCAATACTGGTAATTGATTGATACGATTAGATGTACCGAAGCGATAATGAAGAGAGCGGGCGAGTGAGTAAGAAGGGAGTGAGATGATATGGAACGAGTGAAATCTACGAGCAGTCGTGGCGATGTGGTTGTAATGGAATAAGAGTGACAGAATCAATGGTCCAGAGCAGAATGAGAGGTTGAATGAATGAATGAATGAATCTATCAATCAATATGGAAGAATGAGGCCACGGGATTTGTAACCTTCTTCTTCTACTTTGCTCTTTTTCCTTTTTCCTTTTGATGTTTTTATGTCTCACTCCTCGTCACGATGAAAGGCTCTACAGATATAAAAATCCCATCGATGTCTCTCAGACTCTCTCTCTATGTTTGGCTAGGGAGGGCAGCGTTTGTAAGGGGGCGATTTTCAATGTAACATTGCTACTCTCTACTAGGGATGTCTTCGAGGGGGCTTAGAATCACGATAAAATGAGGGAGTGGCTTAGTAGCAAGTACCAGCCAGTACGGAGTAGATATGTGTGAAATTCTTCTCTTCCTTGGAGATTTGGTTCGGGTAGAACAAATCATCATCTACCCAAGGGCTTCAGGACAGAGAGCGACTCCAACATATCTCTCCTCGAATTTTGTGCTTCAACGATGGATGGATGGATGGATGGATGGATGGATGATGAATTGATGATGAATTGATGAATTGATGAATTGATAACCATCTCCTTAATCACGTGCACGTACCATCCATCTACTTACTATCATTTGCAGGTTCTCAGCGTCTCTTTCACAACGTGGGCGGCGCGGCCATTTACCTAAACTCCGAAAAGTCTTGATAACAAGATCCGATAAGGACGGCCGTCTGTTGTTTGACGGGCTAAGTTTCACCTACATGCGCTGTGTATACTTATACATCACAAGCTCGTACACGAACATATTGAACATTGATGCGGTAGAAAATGCTGCATTATAAAATCAACTGTTATCGTGTATCGAGCACAGAAATCTTCCCATTCTTCTCATACATAGGTCAAGTAACAAAATGAAATTAACCTCAATATACACCAGAGGGGATCCTCCATCATCTCCCAAGAACCCTACCTAGCAGCAGTACAACAAAATGTTCAGCCTCACTGATTTATGTGGCTGGTGGCTCTAATCTGGGTTAGGCTATTACTGATCCTCGACCGTAGCCTTGTCGAGCCACATCTGTAATGTACCCACTCTTGGAACCTCATCGCATGGATCGAACTACCGTTCACAAAATCATCAACACCGTAACAACTTTAATACTTCTTATTAATTCGAGGAATAATTCCATCAAAGAAATCATCACACTCATTCAATCACAGTACAATTTAATCCAGAAACAAGCCTCAGTCCTGTCATCTCCATTTGTTGGTCAATCGTGGCGCAAAGTAAACATTCACAACCACCTTGACAATGGGGATCATTCGCAAGAAGACGGCAATGAGAGGGGGTGAAGGTGGTGTTAAATATGTCTGTGATATGTGTTCAGCAGATGTCACGAATACCGTATGTACCTTTGAGCAACACCCGATCTGTCGCCCCGCGTAATTGTCCTAATAGCTAACGCTCTCCCCAATTATAGGTCCGGATTCGATGCGCCCACTCTGCTTGCAATGAATATGACCTATGCGTACAATGTTTCTCCGACGGCAAATCCTCCTCGCAACATCAACCTGCTACCCACCCATTTAGAGTTATTGAACAAAACTCGGTACCAATTTATGAACCAGATTGGGGGGCAGATGAAGAACTACTATTGTTGGAAGGTTGTGAGATATATGGCTTGGGTTCTTGGGCAGATATCGCAGATCATATTGGAGGGTTCCGAACCAAAGAAGAGGTTCAAGATCATTACAAGAAGGTTTACTTGGACAGTCCAAAATTTCCATTACCAAAACGAGCTAGTCCACATGATACAGAGTTGATGGACGCGTTGCCGCGAGACGAATTCCAAGCTCGAAAGAAGGCGCGAATAGAGAAAAGAAAAGAGGCAGCTAAAAATCAACCTCCACCGCAACCGAAAAAGAAGCCCACGGCTAGTGTTCCATCATGTCACGATATTCAAGGTTACATGCCTGGTCGTCTGGAGTTCGAGACCGAATATGCAAATGAAGCAGAAGAGGCCGTTCAGTTAATGTCATTTGAACCTGGTGATGGAGTTAATCCCACTACAGGAAAGGTGGAACCGGAATTCGAGCTCAAAATGACAGTGATGAACATATACAACCAGCGATTAACCCAACGAGCCGATCGTAAAAAGGTGATATTTGAACACAACCTTCTGGAATATCGCAAAGCAACTGCTCTTGATAAAAAGCGTACAAAGGAAGAAAGGGATCTCCTTACTCGTACAAAACCTTTCGCAAGAATGATGAATCATGATGATTATGAAGAATTCTCCAAAGGTCTCATTGATGAGTTAAACTTACGACTAGCAGTTTCTCAATTGCAAGAGTGGAGACAAATGAGGATTGGAGATCTCAAGAGCGGAGAGAAATACGAACAGGATAAGCAACAGAGAATTCATAAGGCACAACCTATGGGTAGTATGGATCGTGAACGATACGCCACAAATACAAAGAATAAACCTCCTCCTGTCGTCGAAACTCCAAGTGGTGCAGCTGCATTGGTTGCTCCTGAATTGCCGGATTCTATCCTCAAATCTGAGCCAAACGATGACAAGGAAAACTTGGTGAATGGTAACGGTTCTCTCACAAATGGAATTAAGCAACAATCCCCTATTATTAAACGCGAACCAATACAAGTCCAACCTCTCTCAACAATTACACCATTACCTCTCAACCCATCATCTACTCCCGATTTTCATCTTTTGACACCTGGGGAAATTGATCTTTGTGAAAAGACTCGATTGAATCCAAAACCATATCTGGTGATCAAGGAAGCGATTCTGAAAGAGGCATTAAAGGGAGATGGAAAGTTAAAGAGGAAAATGGTCAAGGAAATTGCGAGAGTGGAAGGTGCAAAGGGTGGGAAGATTTTTGATTTCTTCTTGCATGTTGGTTGGGTTGGGAAAGCGTAGGGGATTTGCAAATTTCCATTGTATAATGAAGGAGTTATTAGTACGGTCATTACGAATAATCTATTGGGGGTGAGCAAGGGAGCAAACTTTGATGAACGGTGTTCAGGATGGGAATGGGCACGTGTCTTTCAGCGTTTATGGAGGGGACTGATTTCAAAAGAGCTTTCTTGCTGTTCTTCCTCACAATCGGCTAGGTGTTTGAGGATATACGGAAATACCTTTTGAGGAGAGAAATTGGCTTTTGCAAAGGTCATTCTTTATGATGCATAGGATAGCTAGATTTTGATTGGTATTTGGTAGGAATGAATTTCATGGTACGGAGCAAATGGATTGGATTGGATTGGAGTTTTGCTTGTGGTTTTGGTAGTCGATATAGATCGAAATGGTATGAGGATGAGCATGGGGATACTTAATAATCAGAGTACGCATGAATGTCGCCAGCGTCATGATATTCTGAGCAGGGTGTATTCGTCAGCGCTGGCTTTTGATTTTCCTATACTAGACAGCGGGTTCATAAGAGAGATGGCGATGCTGTAATATAGAAGCGGGAAGAGTGGTGATGAGGGTTGAGATGGGATGGGATTGGATGGCTGTAGATATACGTATTGCATTGCATAGAATATATTACCTTTGCTATGAGATGAGTAGAGGAGATGGTTGATGTGATGGTTGATGTGATGGTGATGTGATGGTAATGTGATGGTAATGTATGGTAATGTGATGGTAATGGAGATGTAATAATGATGTAAAAATGATGTGACGTTGATATCAAGTAAAGATGATAAAATGAAGTCTGCAATAGAGAATGAATACTATACTATTTTACTTGTGATGTGACGCATGTATATGTGTGTAGATCATTCACGAGATTGATAGAGATTAATAGAGATTGATTTGTTATTTATCTGTGTGTAGGTAGTTTATAGTGTGTAGTGTGTAGTGTGTAGCGTGCAGTAAGGTTAGATCCGTTGGGGAAGACGAATCTAAAGTCTACGAGTCTGTAGTCTGGAAATTCTTTTTCCTCCCACGGCTAGTATTAATTTGATTTATAAATTCTAATTCTAATTCTAATTCTAATTTTAATTCTAATTCTATGATACATAATATATATGGGGGCCAGCCCCCAAGCCCCCGATCCTCGCTACGCTCGAGTTGAAAATACTTTATTCTGTTTATTTGTATGCATCTACACATCTAAACATCTAAATATCTATTTATCTATGTACCTATGTATCGATCTAATTATCTTGATATTTATTGATTATCTATAGAATGGAATTTTGTGGTAGTGTGATGTGGTGGGATTTAATGTGGCAGTGTGGTATAGTATAGTATAGTATGGTATGGTATGACGTAATGTGGTATGGTGTGATATGGTGATGTGGTATAATGTGGTATGGTATGGTATGGTATGGTATGGTATGGTATGGTATGGTATGGTATGGTGATGTGATGTGAGTGTGAGTGTGAGTGTGAGTGTGAGTGTGAGTGTGAGTGTGTATAGAAGTTATAGGATGGGGAAAAAAAGGAAAGCAGTGGGGATAAAAAGGAAGTTTAAGCGATAGGGAGAGGGAGAGGGAGAGGAAGAGAGCGGTATAAGAGCACTAAGACATTAATACAGATGAAAAGTATCTCTAATTGTGAGAAGAGAAGGAGAAGCAAAGTTCTAGTATACTGGGTGGAGAGCGCGGGAAATCAAAGAGGATAGGGAAAGTGAGGAAAAGTGTATTCAAACCACGTAAAATGAGATTAGGTGAGAGTTTTGATGTGTGCGTATGCGTATGTATATATACATAATAACGACTCATCTTCCTAGGCGCTAAAACATAGACTAAGATCAAGATCAAGATTGACATCAAGATCAACAATACATACTTCGTACTTCGTACTTCACATTACATGAATCACACTTGCAAACTACATACCTAGTTAACTCAATCAATCCTATGACTCGACAAACTAACTAAAAAATCTAAGCTAAGATTCTCAAGAAATCTATTCGTGCTATATGAGTATAGGATTTGGAAATGAGATTTGGGAATGGGGTGTAGTAGTGAATTGTGAGGTGTAAAGATTATGTGTTTTGTATTTTGTGTTGGATGATAAATGATGAATGAGGAATGATGAATTTATTCGTCCGATATGCTATCTAAGTATCTGGCTATCTAAGTATCTAAGTATCTAGATTTGCTAAGATGAATTTATATATATGATTTGTGTTATTTGGTACATAGAGTTCTGGAGGATACTAATACTGATACTTATACTTTCAATGGGATTGACAGTAGGAGACTTTGATGAGATGATAGTACATAGTGATGTCTTGATAGAATTATTAGTATATCTGAAGAGGAATTACATGACTCTTAAAGATATCTCTTGTTTGAGAATGATGACAATGAGGGAAATGTGTAGAGATGGTGAGATAGTGATATATAATCTTCGAGGTGAATGATAATATATCCCTAACTATTTTGAATCGTAGAATTACATTCTACACTATTTTTGAAAGTAAAATATTCATTCCAGGTTCGATCTAGACCATGATATGAGCATTCTAGATCAAATTCTCTCAGGCTTCTCGTGTACTTCTAATAGTATATTCAATGCCATGTCAATAGTAGATATATTCAGTTCTATAAGAAAATCTAGCAACAACTATTCTTTGAGTCTAAATCTTAATGATAAGAAATCATATTACTTATACCGTTTCCTACAATATTATGGTATACTAACGTTGACGTTGAAGCGGAAATCAATGAAGGGGTTTAAGCGATGAGGGCGAGAGATTAGTAAGATATATTTAGTATATAAGAATGAAGTGTCAGTTGAGAAGGTTCTAGATAGGAGGTAAGATCATCGAGAAGATCTGGATGGATATCTTTGTATAAAGGGAGTGTGTTGAATGGAGTTGTATGGTTTAGTTATATTGGTTACTAGGAATGGAGATGGAATGGTAGTTTTTTTGAACCTGCGAGATACAATGGGTGCTGGAGTCTTTGCGGAAGAGTTTATGTACTATAAAGAGTGTGTTAGAGTAGATTGTATAATTATGTAATTGGTATATTGTGTTAGTATTGTATATTGAGATTCTTTGGTGCTGAGGGATGAGAGATGTTTTGTTTCCTTTTCGAGTGAATGATAGGAGATGATGGATAGGTAACTGGTAGAAGATGAATGTAAAAAAGAGAAAGAATAAGTAGAGGAAAAATTGAAAGGAGCATGGTAATAGAAAAGGAAAAGGAAAGGCAAAAGGTAAACGTAGATTTTGGAGCAATCTTTGTAATGTGTGTCTTATAACACAGGTAGTGGTGAGTGTCAGAGGTGTTGGAGGTGCTGAAGGTGCTGAAGATATCAGACATATTAAAGATTTCACGAATGTTGATAGTCGGCTCTTCAAGCGGTGGATTTTAGGAACTACTCAGCTGTTCGAAGAGCCGACTGTTAGAGGTATCGGAGGTGAAAGACATGAGAGATATGTTTTAGAGCTTTCGAGAGATCATTGTGCTGAGGTTTTTGCGGAAGATTTTGTATGTTTTCAAGGTCTACACTAAATCAGATGATGTGATAACGTAGTCTACGTGTCGCATGAGTATTACGTGATGACATCAAGCTCTCCAATGCTGGAGGAGGGGGAACTGTTTCTCTCTCTTGCCCTAATGAGTCAAAGGAGACAGAGTGGTTCCCATCCCTAAGATAGATTTTAAACTAACGTATGCAACGCACATTAGATCTTTACTTGGTATGGAAGAGGATCGAATAGATTGGGAAGAAGCTCGACCGTGACTCAGATTAGGAATGGATATCCTTTGTATTGGAGTATTATTCGTTCAAGTGTGTATGTTTCGGTGCGTGCGAATAAATCATTGAATCGCGTTGTTTTAGTTGTATGCTATGAGGAGTGCATCTTCTACACTAGATCATGTTATGAACTTGTATGACGCTATATATTGCATTAGTCTATATGTTAGAGCTCTTTGACGCTGAGAGAGTAAAGGATATTCTGATTCCTTTTTCCTTAGTCAATGAAAGAAATTGATGAATATGCTGTGTAACATAGGTATAAAGAGGGCAGGAAGGGAATAAGAAGGAGGGAGTGGAAAACAAAATGGTAGATTCTCAAACAACGTATGCTGCTCACACTGCAATCTATTAGTAATCGATGAGAAGTGCGAGGCGAGAAGGGCGAGAGGAGTGAGAGGAATGACAGAGATGATAGGAATGAAAGAAATGTTTGAGCCTGCAAGCAAATCATTGTGCCGAGGTTTCTGCGGAAAGTACTCGGTAAGTATGTGATTCCCTATACGAGACCATTCAACTAGATTGTATAGCAATATGTAGTTGTCGCATCTTTTATTATCTCTCACACGATCATATAATTCTGAGTCTCTTTTTTATTTAAGGGAAGGGGAAGAATTCACTTCCTTCCCCAGATGAATAAAAGGGGAAAATTAAAGAGGGGAGAAATAAGAAGAAGAACTGTCATGTAGATGCTCCAATTGGACATTGCAGGTTCTGAAATAGCCTTTGAAGTAGTACACCCCAGAAGAGTGAAAATTTTGAAAATTGTAAAAGAGGCGAGGGAGACGAGAGCAATCTATTGTCGAAGGTCTTTGGGGTCTAACAAATCAGGAAAACCTCTGACCTTAAGATTGTGATGGAAGTATATTCGAATCAATGTTCGTATACACAGTATTCAATGAGATTGTTAAGTGTGCAAGTAAGTGTAAATGGCTCATGCAAGCCGGCGTCTTTGAGTCAGACAGCTTCACCATGTAGGTTTCACGTCTGGGTGTCGCACCTTGTCGCCCTATCAATCGTCGAGAATATGTCAAGGGCCTAGATACATTTGCCCGATACATACCGTTCTGAAAATCTTCAATTGAGATCCTTTACCGGATGCTATTGCAGGTGTACGGGGGCTTTTATTGTAACAACTATCGTAATATGACTGTGCTATGGGTTCAAGTGAAGATATACCACTTAATGACTAATGTTAGCAAGTGAACATGACAGATAGCGAGTCGCCTCGATAGATATCAAAACACGTACCTCATAGTGCTCGATTCGACTGTACCTTATCTTCAATCATGGACCCAGTGCCAGTGCCAGTGCCAGTACCGGTGTCAGTACCAGTGCACTTGATCCTGGACTATCGAATGTTGATACATGAACATGCACACAACCCTACTTTTTCTATCCATTGATGCATTCATACATTTGACATCTTGTTAAATCAGAAACCAAGTGCTGACTAGCTATAATTCAGGTGGCGGTAGTGACAGTTTGGTATCCTTGAATTGACCTGTCATCGTTCACTCCACTCAAATGAGTCAAAGAACCAATGAGACAATAGATACCCAGGAAGAAAATTTAAACACACGAGATATCATGATATGAGTACTCTTTCGGCCCTTCAAGTTCACTCACTCGGGACTTACTTTGGGGTCTTAAGGTCCAGAGTGTATATGTCTAGCGTATTTTTTCCGGAGCAGCATTGTAAGAAGCACTTGTTAACCCGAACAAAGAAAGGACTCCGGGTTTGATGTAAACATGGTTGATATTAAATGCTTTACTATATAGCTCATCAATGGTGCTTCGACAAGCATTTCTTGTATCGTATACCGACTTGTTGATCATTGCCGACTACCGGACACGTGCCATGACTACACCTTCCACTTCACTCACCATGTACATGTTAATAAGGTATCACCTAGATACCTAGTAGGTACACCAACATCAACTCCTACTCCTGCACTTACACCTTCACCCATATAAATTCCTTTCGCCACCATGGATTTGTATCAACTATTGCCACTTCGATAAAAGACGTACTATGCCCTGATGAACCGCCACCTATAGCATCAAAAGCTATCGATTCACAATATCAGATTTATCGTCAAATTCATTCATTTCCACCAACGACTATGTATTCCTTTATTCGCCACCTTCAATTCAAAATTTCCTCCCAAAACTCGAGATATATCATCAAATTGGACTTTCCAGACGGCCATTCTTGCAAGACATTCATCTAGTCATACGTAGAATATACCAAAGAATCTCCCTTAATCTGATCCTGGAGCACCGGTAGACTGATTCTGGCTGATCCACACTTCAAATGTTCCATGATTTCTCAAATCAGATCCTACAGGCTCCTTGAATTTCGAGCTAACAAATGCGTCACGATGATTTTGACGATTAATATTTAGCCACAGCTGTAAAGAGGATGCAGCAAGCCAAAGTTTTCATCCTGATTAGTTGCTCCAGATAATGCGCATTTCGTCATTGCGATGGACGATGGAAGATGGTCATACAAATGGATAGCAATTTGCTGCAAGTCTCTGGAGAGCAACCACCAGCATATTTGCCTGGCGAGAAACATCATCTTTATCTCGGCTTCATGTTCCAGATGTGTCAATCAGAATTCATCGACGGCGTTAATATCAGTTAAAAAATTGTCTTGGCGGACGTCTCCAACAGTGCCATTATGGACCAGAATCAGGATATTTTTTGGGTGGACCGGACGAAGTTTTTTATTAGCAACAGCACATCCTACATTTCAAACTACAATTTCCGAAAGGCATCTTCTCCACGAAAACATAAGAATAAAAAAAAAGCAGTCCCCATTTTCCTTACTTCAAAAGAATCTATCAATTTGTGTTGTGGTTGTGCAGATTGAGGATTCGCATCAGGTTCTGTGCACCTGTTGCTTCGGCTGAAGGTTGGCGTAAGAGTGGTGGTCTTCGGAAGTCCTTGGGATATCCAGCAGCGGCATGCATCATCCATCTAGATCCAAAATCAGGACTCATCCTTTTTCGCATCGCTTCAACTGGCTGAACATAAGTGGTGCTTCCAAATGCGTTGATGGCATCGTCTAAAGGAAACTTCGACATGCGATGACTGTGACGGAATAGATCTTCAAGTTCGTTTGGCAATGGAATCAAGAATCTCCTCGTATTTTCCTGAAGCATTCCCATAAAGACGCTAGCAACAGGAAAGCTACTATTGGACTCTGTCAAAATATCAGTGGCTAGTCTAGTATATGCTATGGCATTTTTCCCAGAGTCTTTGTCGGTTTCTGGAGATGATTGAATCAAGACCTCCATCAGGTAAAGCATGGCGAACATTTGGGAGACTGGTTGGTAGCGAGACGTATAGTGAAAGTGATATCGTTCGACAAGAAGCTTGAGCCCTTCCTTTGCATGTTGCCTAATCAGTGCATCAAGCTGAGGTTCCTTGAAACCTAGTAGTGGGCTTAGGAGATAGACTGCCGTCGTGGCATATAATATACTGAGTCGTCAGTCGATGATCTGCGGCAGGACTAGGAAGATACAGCAAAAGACTGAGCTTACTGCAGTGAATATACATGCGGCAACGCTTGAACTTCTTCTCCACCTATGGCGATATTTCTTGGTAGATCTTCATGCCAAGTTAATAATCTGCGATAAATGGCCCACAGGGCTTCAGCAGATATCAGAGGTCCAGTTGTATTAGACAGGAGTATCGTAGCTTTGTGGATGATATCAACGAGCTCCATTTTTTTGCGATTTGTGGTTGCTATCAGACAGGGAAATGTCGTTCCACTTATGAAGTTTGTAGGAAATCGATACGGCGCCCAACTGAGATTGTCCATATCAGCCTCCCATAAGCTTATTTCCTCAGCCGATTGAGTTGGCTGCAGGTCTGGAATATAAGCTGGTGCCATTGTGAAAGTCATCTGGGCCCACTCGCTAAGGGTGTTAGTTGTGCCTTTGGTAAACTTGTATTGGGTGGGAGTCTGGGTACTCACACATTCAGGCTATTTAAACCCTTAACTGTTTCCCTCCAGATTTGTCGATAATCGATGCTATCACTATTGCTTGGTCTGAGGCTCTCCATAGATCTACTTGCGATGGACAGGTATACTGAACCACTGAACCCTTGTCCTTGTGCACAGCGTACCAAGAACATGACCGCAAATGCTTGGATGTTCGTTAGGCTATTGTCTTGCGGGTCGATGCTGTTTCTGACCAAATCAGAGAATTGGGCGCCCATTCGTCTGTAGTCAGTGGTATCTTCGTCAACGATTGTGTGGAGATAGCATGCCATGGCACAGATGGCATTAAACAGACTGTGCGAGCAAAACTGGTCTGATCCTCGGTGCATACTTTCCACAAAGTGACCTTCATTGAACAAAGGGTAGAAGGGATGGACCCAAGTGAAATACAGGGAGATAAGATGTTCGATAACTTCATCATCGTCTGTTACTGTTGTCCAAGCAAACTCATTAGGCAGATCACCGTCGACTTCGTTGTTGGAACCTCCATATATAGATAACTGTGACTCACCAGTACTCTCTATGGATTCCAGCCAATTAGCTATCTCCGTGATTGACTCTCTATTCTTAATGCGCTCGAGGATATCATGCTCGTTTTCGGTGTTGTTCGCGAGCCATGTGAAGATTATTTCTGCTTTGTGCCTGATGTCATGGCTCTCTTTGAGATCCCTCACCAGCATCGTCTTCGCGTTCTTAGTATGTGGCTCGTAATTGCATTCATCTTGGTATAAACTTCTCTTGCTAGTACAACGAGTGCAAGGTTGTTTACCATCACACTGGGTAAACTTTAGTTACCAGGTGTTCATGCTGGGCCTCTTACTTTCATGGCTAAAGTCAAAGGATATTAGAATCACTTACCTTTGCTCTAGCTCTCTTACAATTGACACAAGCGTTTGCGGTGATTGATGTCGGAACTTTCCTCTTCTTTGAGATGGGACCTGCACTCTCTGATCTCTTATCGAGGGGTGCAGGGGTTGCGTGGCTATTGGAACCTGTTGTTTCCGGTGTGGTGTTCTTGTTCTTGGAAGAATCGCTTGAACTGCTATTTTTCATGGTGGTATCCATATCGCCGGGAAGGAGAGTGCGAAAGTTTGAACCCGACATTGCTGAGTCGACTAGATGGGGGTTCAAGATGTGAATATGATCGTATACTAGACTTAATATATATGCGAAGAGATTAGATTACTGTGGCAATAAGTAGAATCGTCGTTGGAAAGGTAATAGATGGACAACAGCTCCGGGTCAAGCATAAAACTGGCGATAGATCGAGAAGTAAACAAGGCTGGATGGTGTCTAGAACAGGTCGCACCATGTACGAACCCGTTTCTAGATGACATTGGTCAGTAACCCCGGGCATATACTGCATGGTATCTTAAAACAAGAAATATCAGATTGCAGACAATGGGCGTGGGGCATAAGAGGCGTTGTCTTCATCTCGAATCGTTTGTCACATCGATGGGAAGTATTGGTGGGATAGCGGGGATGGTGAGGATGGCGAGATAGCGAGGGTAATGAGGATGACGAGGATGTTTACATTGGTTTGCTCATCCGAGAAAAGTCTGTTTGAAAGATTAGGGGTTCATCTCAACTATTCAGATGGAATCCAAACGTTCGTGGGTACTGGTATGTTTTATCATGAATATTTTTGAGGGAGATGTTTCGGTTAGAGCCTAGAGAGCGCCGTTTGCCCCTGTGGTGGCAGAATCCGTGGTTGACGAAGTGATCCTTTCGTAATTGCCATAAATTCTACAATACCTTCATTATGTATTGAATAAATCGTTTTTAAAGTATTAATATAATTAATCTGATCGTCGTATGTGACGAAAGTTTTTTATTTTAAAGGTACTTCGTCGTTTTCGATGGAATTTATCGCCCCTTTTTATATTCAAATTCAAATATCATTATTTTTTATCACATCTGAAACATATATTCATACACAGATCGGTTATCACATTTTGAACCATACATTTATATAAAAATTTGAGAGTGTATAAATTAAGACCTTATATGAATCGCAAGATTACAAGTAAAAAACACGTAAAAATAGTACTATAAGTTCTGCAACCAGCTCATCCCTATTTCTCCTTATTCCTTTTTATCTCTGAGATTGCGATGCCTCCATCATCAAGTTTCTAGATCGTGCATCTGCTCGATTTCTTTCCCGTATTCCAACACGATCACTCCTCCTTTGTTTGATATCTGGGATTGTCAGAGCATCCTTTTGAATCTCCTTATTCTTTTGAGTCGAACTTCTGCCTCGACTATTTCGATCAAGTGCTCTAGGTAGAGAAAGCTCCAATGCATCATAGCTCTCTTCTATCGCATCACAGCAACGAGAGCACATCATCCTCCAACCTCTCCCCGCCCTTTTCAAGCGCAAATTATTACATCCCCTTTGTGTACATTTCCCTCCATTTTCAAGAGGCTCTTCATCAATACTATCTTGTCCACCAATACTCTCTTGTCCATCAATACTATCCTGTCCATCAATACTAAATTGTCCACCAATACTCTCTCGTCCATCAATACTTTCTTGCCTCTCGATATCTGACGGATCCTCGGTTTCCAGACTGCTCCCCTCGAGATCGTGGATGGGTTGGGGTTGTGATAGCAAAGTCCTCGATAAGGTTGGTACCGCTCTCACTGGGCTTGGTATCATACTTGATCCTTGAATATTCATATCGTCAGCATCAAAAAGAGGCGACAACTCCGCTTCAGCAGAATGCGTGACATTTCTCCGAATACCTCGATGTCGTTGACCTTTGAAACCAGGTATTAAACCTCTATTCTGCTCAGGTGCTCCTATGGGACATTAGATTAAATAAAACCCGATCTCTCTTAGTACAAAACTTACTCCTTGAGAAGCTCATAGAGCCTTGATTTCGATGTCTTCTTTCCTTCAGTATTGCAAGTCTCTTCTCATTGCTTTGTCTATTCTGCATGATAGCAGTACAAACAGCGTCCACAAGCCATAAATTCTCGAAGTCATTCAAATTGGGGAACTCATTTAGAGCATCGTCTCGAATGTGCTGTCGAAGAGTAGGTGGTAATGCTTTCCAATTGCGGGAATCGTCTTGCTCTCGCACACACTTCAATTGATTTTGCATATGAATCCAGAAGTGCATAAACATACTAGAATCATAGCTATCTTTGAAACGCCAAGCTAGACATCCCTCCACTGTATCAAAAATCGCCTTGAAATCCATTATTGTTCTTTTCCTGTATCCAGATACCGCTGTACTCGATATCAAAGCAACAGGTGATCTACCAATGGTGGTTGTATAAGTCGAAGGACTTCGCTGCCCAAATTGACCCCTTCGAATTGGGGTTTGAGGCAGGATTCCATTACGCCTTACTGAGGCAGCAGAAAACCGTGGCATATTGAATATAACTTCGTTTGATAATCTTTGAATGGATTGATGATATAAGTAATATCAAACTGTTATTTGGGGGGTATCTAATACTTTTAAATATACTTGGGGTTATCATCATTCCGTATCCATATCCTAACGCCTATCCCAATCTCATTAATACTCTCTTAATGACGCTTTTGCTCATATTTAGCGCTCCCAACTCGCAAAAATAAGCGAATGAAAACAAGTAAAAACAAGTAAAAACAAGTAAAAACAAGTAAAAGCGAGTTTAAAAAAAATCAGTTTTTGTACCCTCGGAAACCTTCTTGTGTTGTGGCAAGACCAATATCGTCAATTCCTACAGCTTTTTTTAACGTTCGTTGCAATAACCCAGCGTCCCTCCCCATAATAGTGGTTCGTTTCGCGTGTCGTGCCATGTCCTGTAGAACTATATATTTTAGTATATATTTATACGAAAGGAATAAAGACCTACTATCAAAACGAACAGCTAACATCATCTCTGCAGCCTCTTGTAGCGCCTCGATTGCTGAGGATTGAAATCGGAGGTCTGTTCTAATCGTTTGAGCTACTTGTCGTATAAGCCTCGCAAACGCTGCTCGGGGTATAAGATTTGCCCAAGTGTTGGTATAAAACTTAATCTCTCTCGACAAAAGCTCTATATAGAGTTAATTTGATGATTCGACGTCTAAATTTGATGAACGATTTCTACTCACTCAGATCACGAACTCTCTTTCCATTGGATAAAACCCTTCTTGGCTTGTGTTTGAAAATGGGTATTTTAGACTTCTTAATGCTCTTCTTAGCCTTAGGCTTTCTACCAATGATAGACTTTCTTGCTCCAGTGTTTTTGACTGTTTTGCCGCTATATTGGCCCCTTGTATTGTTTGTACGATCTTCAGGTTCAATAGAGGGGGAAGATGGAGCGGGGGAGTTTTGATGAGATGGAGCGGGGGAGTCTTGATGAGATGGAGCAGGAGATTGCTCTTGAGAACGTCTTGGAGAGTGAAGGGGGGAAGGATCCGGCCTGTGGGTCGGAGCATTCTGAAGTCCTTGTGAAGCTCCTTGATTTGCCATACTCCCTGATCGCCTAGCGGTCTCTGCCCTTTTTAGTCTAGCAAGCTCCCGTAAATGCTGTCTTTGTGTTGGCATTACGAGATCCCTCACACTATTCAAAAAGGTTGAAACACTTTGCATGTAATCTTGAGCCTTTCAATAAATAAAAATGTTAGTAGCACTACTACAACAGAGTAGGGAGTCATACATACCAAAGAAAGTGATTATAATTACAATCTTTTTATTGTAATATCGTTTCAAATCAGAAAAGGGAAGCGTTTGTATGAAGGATTCCAAAATTCCGTTTGTAGAGCGAATGAAGCAAACATGATCATGTGACTCGGCATATCGTCTGTGCCCCCTTTGCTTTTTAATATTGATCGAGATTGGTGCCTACAACCAACCACCACTTCTCGAGCCTCTTTGCAGCGAAGACTCATTCTTCCTTTTAGTTTAACTTATGTTTCAAATATTAATTCAATTGAATCAAAACAATTGAAAGACACTTACGTTTCCCATCTAAGGTTGTATCTTTTAGAAGATTAAAGATGTCGCAACAATCAAAAAGCGTTGGTAGCGGAGCTCCTGGTAAACGTCGCAAAAGCGTAAATGAATATTCGTCCAATCCCCATTCTATTTACGAGCGAAAAAGGCAACAGAATCTTCCCCCTGACGTGCGCGCAGCGTATAAAGCCAAAGAGAATGCGAGAGTTAAAGTCATTTATCATATTAACAAGCTAAAAAAATCTCCATTGTATCAAAGCGCAAATGAAGATGATCGAAAAGTGTTGGAAGAGAAAAAGAAGAGAGAAATTCTTGATTCAATAAAAGTGGAAAAGTAGGTATCAGATCGTAATATTCACTAATTTACTCACTAACTTTTAATGGTTTTAGGCCTGATTCGGGGGCGAATGAGCTTATCCTAGGTGGGGCTGATTCGTTCAATCCTTTGATTGAAATCGGTAGTGATACCGATTCGCAGTCTGAAATGAGTGAGCAGGAGGAAGACGACGATCTTTTTGATTTTGAGGCTATTAGTGATAATGATGGGGATGAGCTCAGTGATAACAGCTGCCTAAGTGAGAAAGAGGGAGAGGAAGAGATAGATGAAGAGGAGGAAGGAGAAGAAGATAGTGAAATGGAAATGGATATCGATGACTTCGATGAAGAGGAGGTAAAACGATTAGAGGAAGAAATGGGACTCGAGATCTCTGATGAATGGAAAGAGCGTGTCGATAATGGCATTTGGGGGAGGCCAAGTGAGGTAGATCATCTCTCCATGGGTTTTTAAGCTTTAACAATCTAAACTAACAGTAAAATAGGCTATAGCGTGGATTCATAACCTTCCACGTTGGAAGGATTATTGGAGCAAAGCATATTACAGATTGGAAGCTACTTTACAGGCTTTGACCTTCGGTGTACCATCATTGGGTTATGACTGGGTGGTTTGTCAAGGGGCAAGGTCAGTTGTTAATGATAATTTTTGCTTTTAGGCTTGACGATCTTTTTTACTTGCGCTTTTTACTTGCGTTTTTTACTTGCGTTTTTTACTTGCGTTTTTTACTTGCGTTTTTTACTTGCGTTTTTTTACCTACCGGGCAGGTGTTTTGGAATCCTCGTTAACACGCTTAGGTACCCCAAGAAATTACCACATCAATTGTTCGATTGCTCGCAAAGAGCTATTTGGCGGAATCTCTCTGTATGGGCCCCAGAAAAGTTAAATCGATTAATGAACCGGCCGAGTTCTGATCGTCTTTCCCTTCCTGGCCCGTGTGGATGGTGGGTCTATTTGTGGAAAGAGCACAAATATAGCGCAAAACGACACGGGTTCTGGCAACCAAAGCAAGCTATGATCCAGAGGAGTAAGGACGCATGGAATTTACTTTTTTTCCCGGAGGAGGGTGAGGATTCTGAAGAGTACGCTGAGCTTCTATACATTTTTTCAAAGCATGATGTAAAGAAGCCGAACGATTGTTTTTATTTGTAATTTTCAAAATAAGAGGGATATGCAGCAACAACAGCAACAACAGCAACAACAGCAACAACGCCACCGCCGATCACAACATAGATTCGAAAATTGTCCATGCAGGCATTGTTGCGGTAAAGCGCAACCTTTGAGGACTATCAAAAAACATATCAATAAAGAGCATCGCATTGATACACAAGTGAACGAAAATAGTCGAAATACTTACCTCTCTGGATCGAAGAAAGTATGTAGTTGTTGGAGACACCCAGCTGGCAAATTAGTTGATCGAGCTACCTTTTATAGACACAATCGAAAGGAGCAGCCTCTCAGCACTTACACTATCAGCAGCAATAATCGATATTCAAGAGAGGTATCTAGTTTTAATACAAATAATGAAGAAGACGATGATACCATTTGGGGGTACGCAGAGGACGAAGTCAGGAGAACACTGGATGAAACCCAGGCAATGGAGGACTTTTTAGACGAGGGGGAGGGGGAGATACGAGAGGGCAGCAGATTGAGCTGGATGCAGATCTAGAGTTTACAATTCGAGAGCTAAATCGTATACAATATGATTCAAATGAGGGCCTGGATAGTGATAATATGGATGGTAGTGACGGATCTGATAGCAGCAGTGAATCGGATCAAATAGACTGGAGTAATCTAAGTATTTCTATTCTATTTAATAATGAACTAACCTTCAATAGATACCGAAATGCTAGTTGATTGGATTACACTCGAAACGCAAACTACACGCATTGGACAGCAAAAGATGATTGAATTTATTACGAAATATAGGGATTATATTGCCAACGCCTCCAATCCCCTTCCAAGTGTTTGGAGGAAGAATACACAGCTCCGAAACAAGACGGGTTTACAACCTGAGTGGATTGATTGCTGTATTAGAAGCTGTATGGCCTACACTGGGAGCAAGAGTGCGGACGATTCCTGTAGCTATGGGTCGTGTAGGGAACCCAGATGGCATAAAGGAACGAATAAGAGAGGAGAAAAACGTCCAAGAAAGCAATATCTCTTCTTTCCTCTGAAGGGGAGATTAAGTGCACAATTCAGGTCTTCTAAGGCTGAGTGTCTAACAACTTATAGGGCCAGTTTTGATAGAATCGAAGATCGAGATGGGAATAAAGAGTGGGGGATGTCTTTGATGGCGATTTATATCAGAATTACCATAGGAAGAAGCTTGGTCTGTTTCAGAAATAAGACGCCCCTACATTCTGTCTTTGTAGATTAATACTAATTAGAAGTACAGCAGAAGATATAGCTCTAGCGCTATTACAAGATGGTGCCCAGATAACCAGAATCAACAATCATCATATATGCCCTGTTATTCTACTCAATCTCAATCTTCCTCCAAACGAGCGAGTGAAGAAGCAGAACTTTTTATTGTCTTGCTTGATACCAGGACCAAGAAAGGTTGGTGATTTAGATTCTTTTCTGCAACCTATGGTAGATGAGATGCTGGTTTTAGGTAAGGGTATTCATAGTCTAGATGAATATAATGGTTCTAAGCATCGGCTATACAACTCCTTTACAAAAAAGCCGTTTATACTACGCGCATGGATTATTATTGTATCTGGGGATGGTCCTGGGAGAGCTGAGGCTATGGGATTAAAGGAGCCCGGTAATGCGTATCGCCCATGTCATTATTGTATGATCTGTGGTATTCGCAAATCTAATGGTGGTTCTTATTACATCCCACACACTGCAGCTCAATTACGAGATGGGGTCTAGAACTAAGGAATAATGTTCGATTTCAATTGAGAGAATGGGAAGGAATGCGAGTGGATAAGATAGCAAAAGGTAAATATTGGGGGTTCGCACGCAGTTCTATATTACTCAAACTCGAGTCAATTCATTTCACAAAGAGTACTGGGATTGATATAATGCATTGTATCTTACAGAATGTAGTACAGGATCTTCATCTTCTGTGGGGAGGCAGACGGTTCAATCTGGATGACGAGAAATTCTATAAGAAGAGGGTTAAAGAGTTAAAAAAGAAGCGGAAACAACAAGAAGACAAGGCATTGTTATCAACATTAAGGGGAGGAAATCCTTCGCTGTATAGAGTAAGGAATGCGACCACGTCACAGGTATCAGATTCAGAAGATATTGAACGCGATTTAGAGGATCGAAGGGAGGATGGATTGGATGAGGAAGTGTTTTTGGCACCGTATGTTGTACCAGAAAAAGAATGGCGCCGATTAGGTACTATTCAAGAAGAGGCAAGATATACAATTCCCTCGCAGCTTGGACAAGGTGCTAGACGTATAGATAAATATTGGAAGGGATATAAAGCTGCAGAATGGGAGGAGTTCCTGGTACGGGATGGAACCATTCTTTTAGCAAATCTACCAGGGTTTGAACCCTATTTGGAGAACTTCACTCTGCTAAGAGATATATATGTTTTATGTCGCAAAAGGTCGATATCGAAGGAAGACATAGACAATCTCGAACAGAAATCAAGGGAATTCGTACGAACGTTTCAAGAGTTATATTATCAGGGCAAAGAAGATCGCATAAAAGTGTGTAAGATCAATCAGCACTCTTTGCTTCATTTGGGTATGAAAATCCAATCTCTCGAATTTTTACTTGTATACAAGTAGAAAAATTCTAACGCGGAATAGCAACGCAAATTAGAGATTTAGGCCCAGGATGGGTGTTTTGGGCATGGCCAATAGAAAGATACATTGGTATTTGTAAGAGTATGGTGGTTAATATGGTCAATATGGATAAGGCTCTGTCGAATCGATTGATACAAATGGAACACATGAATCACTTACCAGAATCCAAGAGTCGCTATGGACAGAAGAAGAGCTATCTGGAGCAAGGCCTAGAGTTCCCAATAACATTCAGGGCATCTCTTGACACGAACCTAAGTCGTGTGCAACTCAGTCTAATTAAACAGCATTTTAGAGGGGAAGATTTAAAACAATGGCCAATCAATGAGGATTCTACAAAGCTCTTCAAAAAAGCGAGGATTGATATCGATATAACGATAGGGACGAAAATTGGGCAAGGCATTTCGACAAAGAATCGCGATGATTCGTATGTGCGGTGGTGTTTAGAAGGAGAAACCAGGGAGCGATATGGGAGGGTACAAATTATTACACAAAACTACGATTGGGAAGAGATTGCAATAGTGCAGGAGTTTCGCTCTGTGCGAAAACATAGGAAATGGGACTTTTTAATAGTTGATGGATCTGCTAATGAGAGATTTGGTAGATTGAAGACTATAAAATTGAGAGAAATAAGGGACGTCGTCGGGAGGATAGAAGTGACGGGGATCGTGAAAGTCATCGGGATGGGTTTATGGCGTTGATTTTACGGAATGGGCTTTATTTTGATTAGAAAATAGAAAATACCTTACATTGCAATAGTATTACTTTTATGTTTGTTTATAATTGGATTCCAAAACAATCAACTTTATAACTATATTTTCATTTTTTCCATCAAAATTCAATAATAAACGGGTCGCAAAAAGAACCGATTTGATTCGTCAGTGACGAAGAGCTCTATTCATCATTGACGAATATATATATCAATATCGTAATGTACGAAATATAAATTTGTATGGGGTTTATATTGAATTTCTCTTCGTCCGGAATATTAACTTTGCCACCACAGGGTGCCTGCAGCATATGGAATTCTCGAGAATACTCACTGTGCTTGTAACGAATGATATATATAGATTACCAGTATTGTCTCAATACTGGTGGCTACTGGAAGGTTGATATGAACAGCCAGAGGAGGTGAATTTACCACTACTGCGCTTAAGCAGAGGCTAAACGCCGCAAGATTGAAAGCTAATAACTGTCTTCTAGCTTGTTCTGGGGATAACTGTCGATTAGATGAACGGTAGACACTGTGCGACTGGTTCCAGATAATGTCAATTATGTATAACGAGTCTGATAAAACTTAACGGAACATCCAGGGACGCTTATTTGAATCTAGAAACTTCGATGCGGTTCGCAACGTGGACTATTTCGAAAGTCGTTATTTTAAGACATCTCCAGGTTTCTAAGAGCGTGTTCGAAAAACATTTCAATACAACCTCAGCATTATCATGATCGTATCATTCAAAAAGAAGACGGCATACATCACCGAGAAAATACATTTATTGATCTTGTTCAGAGCAGCAATATTAAATGATGTTACTGAAAGTACATTGAGTGATGTTGCGGCAGGCAAACAATGAGCTTCGGAGTTGAACCCGCCTCCGTTGTTGGATCATCGAGCGACTAAACATACAGCCAGGTACTTTATTCGTTCTGAACCTGCGTCTGTGAACGGCAAGCATGTATACTGACACGAAAAGGGAAACTTAAGCGCCCCGAAATTGTTACTGATGTTTATCTAGCCGTTCCGTTTCACTAAAATGGTCAAAATGACAGTACATGAGGCTGTAGCTGCCTCTATATCAGTATCCTCGAGCATAGGATATAGCATAGGAAACATCTTGCGGGCTCACGTGCGCATTTCCCAAGTTCAATGTCCTGAAACTCTAGAATATAACGAGGAATACTCTGCTTCACAGTTTTGGCAGCCGGCGCCTGAATCTTCAAATTAGTCTATTGACGAGCCTGGACCACAGCATTCCTATTGTACATTTCTTAAGTCCCCAGAGCTAATCCTTTCGCAATTCTATAGCTTGCCATGATATCACAAAGCTTCATGCGCCCTGTAAATACACACTATCATTAAGACATCTATTAAGTCTTTTAGATAAGATAGGGGCACATGGTAACTAAACTTTAAATTTCAAGTTACAGTATAGATTATATCGTAATACTTCAGTACAGCGTATAAAAAGCCTGTCGCGTTTGTAGAATTTCGTTTATACGAGAAAAAGTTCCGTAGAATGGGGATTGTGGGTTGGTCGTAGGTCAAGGGTGTGAGTATATGCGAACTTGCCACTATGGTACTGGCGGAAGCGACGCACATACATGGTACCCATTTGTCAAAGTCATCTGATGTTGACGAGTATATATTAGTAGTATTATATGTGATGCGACCGTGAATTAGATGTCCTGTCGTCAATTGCAGAGTATTTCTAGCTATAACTGTCAGTGGAGGGGAATTCCAAGAAAGTTCATTTATCCAGAAATTCTGTTAGGCATAACGGCGAGTAACCAATTGTTGGGTAGCGCGACGAGAGCAAGTGCAGTCCCGGGCTGCAGGCCTTAAGCAGGCCTTAAGCAGGCCAGCGTAGGCAATATTATGTACTGCCATGCAGTAGATTGGGGAAAGGGTCACTATAAAGCAATCACGATGAGAGTGGGTCAGAAGATCCGACGAGGTGGGATCGGAGAATTTGTCGGAGGTAAGCTCATGAAACTTGATAGGAGGCGAGCGACATGAACCATCATTAGGTTGAAATGCCAAATGGCCCTGCTAGTTCAGCTAAAGTTTGCAGAAGGAAAGCTATGAGGATGGAGGGATAGTCAGTCAAAATACAGCGATTTGGAATTTCAAATTTCGAATCAGCGAGTTATTTCACATTGGATTTCATCATGGTGTGTCTGAGAATAATGGAGGATTATTTCATCCGATTCAATTTGATATTTGGCAATGGTGCGATTCCGATTTGATGTGGTTGTCTGAGGGTTTGGTAATTTGTGGAAACTCGATATCATCGCGGGATCGGAGTTCCCTCCGACGACAAGGACGGGGCGCGATCTCGGATATGATTAGATGGTAGGTTCAGGAGATCCATCCGATGGGCTATCGAAACTTGAAGTTTCAACATGGAATCTAAGATTCTGTGCGAGTGTTCATTTACAGAATAGTCTATTTAGCTTCAATAGATCTGTAGATTGAGTTTTGTGATTAGATTTCGAAAGTTGATAGGGCTTTAGCTTCAAAGGTTCAGTTGAATGAGGCAGACCAGTGCTGTTGAAGCTTTTTCTATCTTTGAATTTGCATTGTTCTAGATGCATTGCTGGCTGTTCGGGTGAGGAGATTTGAGTAGATGAAATAAGTGAGTGGACGGATATATCACGGGTAAAGTAACGGAAGATAGAGATGCTTCTCAAAACGAAATATTCGGATCCCAACCAGTACTTCCATGTATGATTGGCCCAACTGGAGATGAGTAGATGTACATTCCTGGAACGGATCGGTCGGTAATTCTTGATACAATACAACGGTAGATAGACTTCTTGAACTAGGTTGAGAACTTGAGATGGCCTGCCAAGTTTATGTAGAAAGAAGGGAGTTGATAAGAATATGAGTAATGATAGGTGCTCTAAGTAACATCATCCGGATTTTAGAATTAACACATTGGCTTGTGGATTCATTTTCGACTTCATCTTAGATATTGATAGCTGTTGCCGGTGGACCTGTGGCTGTGTGGCGCATGGTTTTTTGGTGACTGGAAAGTAGCTCGAGCTTCGAAAGATTTCTATTTATATGTGATATAGCAGCCACAGTTATTTTCGAGGTACAAGAAAATTTAATTAATAGATTGATTACAAGCTCTTAATTGGCTCGATTCGATCTCGATGTAAAAATATTGACTGCTTGATTTACAGTTGAATTTCAAAAAACCACATGGTTTGGGTGGCAAATCAGAGGAGTATCTGTGCTAGTGATCTGCCGCTGATCTGCCGATGGGCTCGAAGCCATTGGCTTAAACGAAATAGGGGAGACATTCGTACTACGTTTAATGGGGTTTGACGAGGGCATGGCATGGATTCCAATGAGGACATGCGTGTGTGTCGTGCTCACACAGTCGAAAAAATCATCATGTCCTACAGATCCCACGTTTAGATTACCGTTAATTGTACGAATTTGGCTGATATTGAAGTTGTAAGTCAAGTTGATAGGTGCCCGGTGTGTTCATCTGTGCATTTTGAATGCTTTGTACTTATTCGAGTTTCATATCTGGGGTTTTCACAATTTTTTGTTACTTCCCTACAGTAATATACATAATGATGAAGTCTAACGTATCTCCCAGACTCTCTCTGCAATGTACGAGTACTGCATGTCCTCTGATTGTAAAGTATGTGCAAGTAGGTCATATCTCCACCCTCACATCCCATTCATGAAAGTTTTTACCACCCTTGATTCTTCAACTGCTTCACTCTGCCCACAATGCCCTTGAATCCCTCCATGAAGTTGTTTCTCCATCTTTGTCGACGAAGCCTCTTCCTTTTCATACCACCTCTTTCATGAAACCTTTGATGTGTTTGATCATGACGAACTTTATTCAATGCACACGAAGCCTCCAGCATTCGGATTCCCCGTGATAAATCTATATTGGATTTAATATCCACCGTTCGACCAGTTCGGGGCGAGAGCCGCATTTCAGTTCGTGGAGGTTGAATTGGGTTTACCATTGAGGCAACTTCATGCATGAAATCCTCATGACTTCCTGTCAATCCAGTCTTCTTATTGGGAACTTGCATTCCTGCAAATTGTGTAGACATCCCTGGGAGGCGTGTCAAATTGCTGGAGGGATTAGAAATGGTGGGATTACTCAATCGGCTGAGAAGACTGGAGGATTTTAATTCGGGCGATTGATAGGTTCTAGGAGTATTGGTTCGCTTCTCTAATTGGGCAGAGGAAGATTTGAAGTGTGAAGGGGCGGTACGGTGCTCAGGTTTTATCCAACTAAGAGTCTGGCTGATAGATTGCGTGCCGAGCGATTCGAGGGTATCTTCTTTTGGAGTGGGAGGGGATGCAGGAGAGCCATTAGAAGCTTCTCGCGTTGAAGGTGAAGGCGAGGATGTAGATGTTTCTGGAGTGAAAGGCGCTCGGGTGGTGGGTTCTGAATTTGGTGCGTATGTTCGTGAAGTTGTAGAAAGTGCCCGATGAGCTATGGGAGTTCTTATTACATTCTGTCTATTGGACTGTAATAGTTGGGCGAGTGGTGCATCTCTTGTGCTCGACCGAAATGCGGCCGATCCAATGCGTCTTAACTCCATGATACTATATGAATATTAGATAGGTGACTGGGGATCTGCGAGAAGAATTAGACTTACGATGATTAAATTGAGAGGTCGTCAACAGAGATGTCGTTGATACCGGGGGGCCGATGAACTTTTTTGGGGTGACGCGCTAAGAAATTTACATTGTCTGTGCGCTACGAATTTTGGATCCTCGGGATTCAAGCTGTGAAGTAAATATTACATTGTACTGCAAAAGAAACATTGATTGCGCCAGCTTCAATTCCTCTTTTTCTTTATCAATTTCAGTCACAAATTTTTAAACACTACAATTGCTACATTACACTTTCAAGGCTTTGATAATTATGTCGTACAATCCCTATGGTGGTAAGATAGCTAATGGCTTTGAATCTCCCTCGTCTTTCATCATTTGCTAATGAATGTTGATCTGTACAGCGTCGCCTTATGGTAGACCTCCAGGATTTGGCGGATTCCCAGGTCAAAATGGGTCTGCGCCTGGTATGGGGCCACCTCCGGGAATGGGTAAAAAACACTTGATAAATGAAGTATTGGTTTATTTAGCTAATATAAGGATGAATAGGACCTCCACCCGGCATGTCTGCGCCAGGTACAGCTCCTCCCCCGGTTTACAGCAAGTCAACAATCCACAGCCTTCACGACCCGGCGGGATCCCAGCTAGTTTTCAACCTCCGACCAACATGCCGAATATCAACTTCAGCGCGCCTGTCATTAGATTAGGTACCGGTCCTGCGAAATCCAATACACCAGTTTCAGCCAATGGTTCAGGAATAGACCCTATGTCCGGAGGAGGGTCAGACAGAGCTACCGCGTATACCCAGAACGCACAGAGAATGGCATCGATGAGAGAAAGTATTATGTCTTTAGTGCCGCCTACCAAGGAAGAGATCGTAAGAACTATATTTGTGGGCGGTATTACGGAAGGAGCTGGCGGTGACGAGGGAATAGAGAGGATTCTGAGCTCTGCAGGTAGGCTACGCCGATGGGATAGAGCTATTGATGGAGCTGGGAAGGAATGTAGTTTCGGATTTGCGCAGTATGATGATGCGGAGAGTTTGGCTACGGCTGTGGAGATTTTGAAAGATATTGAGATTCCAACCAAGAAACAACCGCCTTTTGATGGTACTAAGAAGGATGGAGAGGATGAAGTGGAGAAGAGCAAATTACTGGTCTTTGTGGATGATAATTCTTTGAACTATTTGGAGAATCATCAGGCTTCAAGAGCCGATGATGCTACAGGTGACCAAACGCGTCTCGACGCGGCTAGAATAGGGTTGAAGGCGGTACTTTACGAGCTGTTTCATCCACCTATGTTTGTTAAGGCTGAAGAGACTTCAGAGGATATTGCTATGCAGGATGCAAATGGGGGTGACAACGTTGAAGTTGTTAACATTCCATTGGCAGTAGACGATGAACTTTCGGACATTCCAGCTGAAATGAGAGAAACGGTTGCACAAGAAATTGCTGCTTTTAGAGATAGAAGTAATAGACGAGATCTTGAACGTCTTAAGCGCGAGGAGGAAATGGAGGCATTAGAAAGGCAAAGAAACGGTGCGCCTCGACCTTCACGCCTTGCTTCCCCTGGGCCACAAATTCCCAGTGGACCTTCTGCCGGTTCGAATAATATTCCTCTTGGACCTAGAGGTGTACCTAATGCACCTTCGGGCCCTAAATTCCAAGGCCAACAGATACCACGAGACTATCAAGCTGGTGTCAAGTTTGTTAATGGCAGTGGTCCCAATGGTGGATCTGGCGGGGACAGTTATTATAGCCGCGAAGACGAGGACAGTGATGCTAGCGATGAGGAACTCGAGCGACGAAGAAAGTCGAAAAAAGAGGCTGAACTTGAGAAGCAATATCTCGACCAAGAAAGGCGCTGGCTTAATCGCGAAAAATCTCGCACAGCTGCTGTTCAACGAGAAAAAGAACGTGAAGACGAGGATGTTGCGAATGCGGATGATCTGAAACAGAAGATGGCTGCAAGACTCAAGGAATGGGACGATGATGCTGAGGCTGCTCGCAAGACTGATCCTTATTATGTTGACCGAAGTCTCTGGGTTCGAAACCGTGCAATCTACGTTCAACGTGAAGCCGCTGCCGATGAGAGAGATAGAATTGCAGAACAACATGAGAGACGCCGCGAGACATCAGATAAAGAGCAAGCTAGAGGTTTGGCAGACTCATTCCTCGATCGTCAAGCCGAAGAACTCGAGACCAGATCTTCTCGCATGGCTCAACAGCCCTTCAAGTTGTCCCTTGGAGCTGCGGCCCAAAAAGCCCAAAAGGCAGCACCACCTCGTCGCACTGTTGCTGAAGTTGAAGGTCTTCTTGAAGATGAAGAAGAGGCCGATACTGCATCGAAGCGCACACTCATCCCAATCAAATTCGATCCTTCGACAGCAGCAGCTGGTCTTTCTGATGAAGAACGTGATCAGGCGGTTCGACAACTCGCACAAGAGATACCTACAGAGAAAGAGGGACTTTGGGCGTGGGATGTCAAGTGGGACTTTGTGGATGATTCTGTGATCGTGGAGAAGTTGAGACCGTTCGTTGAAAAGAAGATTGTGGAATATCTAGGAGTGCAGGAACAGTTACTTGTGGAGGTTGTTGAGGAGCATGTTAGGACTAGGGGGAAGCCACAAGAATTGGTGGAGCAATTGGAGGGGGTACGTAATTCTCTTTTGCTTTATCTCGTGGATTTTTGTTGCACATTTACTAACATTCTTTATAGGCATTGGATGAAGAAGCAGAAGTTCTAGTGAAGAAGCTATGGAGAATGGTCATTTTCTTCTCGGAGAGTGAGAAGAGAGGTCTTTCCGCATAAAGTTTAGTCACCATATCAAATCCAAGGAATGTTTCAAGAAGTGGCATTTGAAAAGCATGATACGGCGTTAACCCAATCTATCACAGGCAAAGGATGATTTGGGGAAGAAAAGGGGCATGTTTTTAATCGCAAGTAATTGCCGAGACAAATTTATGAAAATGTCAGGTAATGGTCTTTCCTGCAACACAGCGCCAAATGGCATGTACATTAAAAAAACTATGATAAATATCGCAGGTGCACAACAACTTGGCATCTTTCAACTTTCAATTCATATTTGTGGCGAGTACTTGAGATATTGCCAAAATTGGTCCTGGAAGAAATGATCATCCATCATGCCTGCTTTTGGAATTAATGAATACATCGTCGATGCACCCACGGGCATTCATCCGATTTGTGGATTAATATGCCCGGTCATGCAAGCCAGCCATCAGTGACTTCTAAACCTTATTCCCTTGGTTCGCCACTTTCTCATAAAAATGAAATTACATGCCAGCTGAAACGCCATTATGCAACATGGGATATGAAAATAAATAAAAATTCCAAAGATTTGATTCGTGGGCACGACAGGCACATTTGATCCAAATCACCAGGGTTAGCGAATCTGCAAATCCCCTGAATGCCCCGCATACGTTTACCCCATGGGTAATTTCAATGCGGCATTTAAAAAGTCGTGATATACTCATAATGCGACTTGTAGAACATTGAATTCGATATTCGTATTGCAAGCCAAGAGTTGTCCAGTATCTTGTCAAACATGAAGTTACATGATTTCCTCATCTTCTCGTTTCTCTCCTTCTCCCTCTCTTCAGCAAAATTATGTTCCATGCCCTACAACTCCTCTCCCTTAATCGACGACGCACCAGGCATCACGACCGCTGTTAATATTTGTGGTCCGAACTCTACAATTCTTTTCCAACCAAATGTCACGTATAATTTACTCACTCCCCTCAGTTTCACAAACCTTACGAGTGTTAAGTTTTCGTTTGAGGGCAATATCAGTTTGAGTGAGAATGTAACGGCGGTACAGCTGGTGGTCAACAATACTCGTATTTATCCGGGAAGATGGATTACGCTTAAGGGGACGAATGTCACTTTTGAGGGCAGCGAGGAGGAAAGTGGTGGTTGGTTTTTGGCGCATGGGGAGAATTGGTGGAGTAGTCCATGGGACTCTGTACAGGGAGGGCGGCCGCATTGGTTCGGGTTTACGGTTACGTATGTTTAAGATGTTGCCTTTCTAGCCCTCCTTTCATCGACAGGCTTTTGCTGATTCTTTTGGAAGTGATCTTGTGATTCGCAATCTCAAGATTCTTAATCCTGTGGCGTGGGTGTTTTCAATAGGGGGAAGTAATGTCGAGATGAGGAATGTCTTCATTGATGCTAGGAGTAATGATGGATTTCCCTTCAACACTGGTATGTATCTCCTCCACTCACAGGCATTTGAGAATATTTCGTCAGTATGGGATATTAAATGAACGAATAGATGGAATCGACCTCTCTGCATCTAACGTCCTAATCGATGGGTTCGAAATTCACAATGGTGATGATGTGATCAACGTCTCGCCTCCCGCTACAAATGTCACAATGCGCAATGTCATCGCTTCCGGAACACATGGTCTCTCTGTCTCCTGCTCTTCAGGCACAGGTGGTAATTATACGTTTGAAAATGCTTATATCTACGATAGTTTAATGGCAGCAAGATTCAAGGGGGCGATAGGTACAACGTGTAACGTGAATAATGTGACGTGGAGAAATATCGAGGTGAAGAACGTTAGCTACCCAATCCATTTTATCGAGGATTATTATGATCAGGAGAAGGGTATTCCAAGCGGAACGAATACTAGCATTGCGGCTTATGCGAAGGGGTTTACATGGGAGGGGATTAATGGGAGTGTGGCAGCAGTGGTTGGGGATGCGAGTTGTGTAAGTAACCCATGTTGGTATGCTACTACTGGTGAGTCTTCCCGCTTTGATCTTCCTGAGAAGTCAAACTTCGTTGCGTAGGGAGTTTGTAGGTTAATAGTGTATAGATGAATCGCCAAAGAATGGGTTGTATCTACTTTGTCATGATAGTGCTCATTGCGAGGACTTCCACTTCGAAGGCATTGATTTGACGACTGCAGTAAGTCAACTACAAATATTTTCGAATGTTACTTGTTACTAATTGAGTTTTAGAATGGGACTGCGGCGGGAGAAATATGTACGGGGTTGGAAGGTGTGGAAGGCATGGGGGTTGCTTGTGTGAATGGAACGATTACAGCGAACTGATTGTCTAGACTGGTCTTCACTCTCGCGAATATCAATCGACTACTAGGCGACTATATACCTTCAAATAGCCGTATAGATCCATCTATAACTCAGTGATCCAACCTAATACACATCTAACTAGACGTGCCCTTCGAATCTAGTATAATTTGGTTCAACCGCAAGACTGCATCGACAAATCCGAAAAGTACTACTGAGCGATCTTACGTTTGGATATTTTGAAAGTCTCAATATCTGATTTTATTCTATCTCAGAACTGTGTTGTTTTTGAATGGTTATTGACTGCTCAGACTTTCAAACAAAGTGGGCAGGCAAGTCTGAAGAAACATGGAGAGTTTGAAGATATGTGGAAGTCACATCTTCTCTAAGAAAATCAGTGAAGCTTAAATGGTCAAAAAAGATGCTGCAACTTAACGACGAAACAAACATTGTTATACTTATAACAGGATACAAACTAATATTTGAAAGGCCATGTTTGATACCTACTAGGGCTGTCTGCATATGTGGGTAAGGACTTCCATTGTTTTGTTTGCGAGCTTTCTATGGCTATTCCATCTTCATTGAAGATCACAGATCATTTCATCCAAGGAAAAGTCATTTGATAGATTCAAGTGAATTCGGTTCTTTGATTTTATCTTTGTGCATCTCATTGGGGTGTCGTCTCAATTCACTAGAACACATGTTATGAAACCACCTCTTCAATCCATTGATTTAGTGGGAATGTAAAAGCATACAAATTGATTCTATTTCTTCCCATGACCACAAGATTCTTTTATGGAATTTCTGGTTGACAAGAATAAATAAAGTCGGCAATTTGGTTGGTTAAGTTAAACCTGACCTTCCCTGGACTTCACAAGATATTACTTCTCCCTCCGTTGCTTCTCTCCCACGATCCAACAATTTCTCAAAATGTTAGGACCGACTAGATTTAACGTAAAACCTTTTTTCTATCCATTTGGAAATACGCCGGCGATCAATTTGCTACAATCTCGGCGCCCTGCTCGCGAAAAGGATGATGCGGTAAGAGTATTGTTGCTGGGTTGTGGTGATCCCAGAAACTTATTATTCACCCTGTGGTGCAATGAAGGTGAGGCGGCATGTCATCTCAAGATTTGATTCATAATAGGCGCAATTATTGATGCTCTATCCTATAGACGAACTAATAAAATGGGAGTTCATGTGTTGCGATTCAGAAAGTGCAATTCTTGGTAAGACAGCTCCCGCCATCCTTTCTCCTTCCAGATTCACACATTAATGAACCTTTGATATAGCGCGCAACATTCTTCTCTTCTCTCTCGTCATCGACAATGAGCCCTATGCATCAATCTGGAACATATTTTACCATTTCTACATCACGAATACCGACAATGCCGTGCTACAAAAACAGATTTGCAAACTTCTTCAGCAATCGGCTAACTTAGAAGTATGGTCATCTTCAAACTATGGCGCATCGATCTGTTTCATGAACCAAGACACATTGGATCAAGTTCGAGAGATGTGGTCTCAATACCTCGAGGTCGCAAATCTTAGATCAGATTCCAAGGAACGAGATCACTTCGAAACAAAGTTTAAAGCAGAGGTCAAGTCAACCATGAGAGAACAATATGTTACAAAGAGGGATATCGGGATCCAAGATGTCTGTGGCCGGAAACAGTATGCATCTGCTCTTCGCTCAGCAGGTGGGAATTGGGAAAGTGCCATTCAAACAGTTGTTGACGCCTTCGATGGGTTTTGGGACCACGGCGTAATCGCGGGAACTCGCATGATGTGGAAGCTTTGAAACAAGACGGCCAACTTATAAATCCGCTGATGGCACTTACCTCTGCAGGAAACGTATTTGCGATCTCTTCGAGCTCGGATCCTCTTTTGGGCTTTCGCCTTGCAAGCGCCTTTGATGATTCGAATTTCTCCCAGGAGGAATTGACAGAAAATGTTGTGAGGCTAGCGAAGACTCAATTTCAGGAGTGGTGCACGAGTTTTAGGGAAAGAGTTCGTGAGAAAGGAATAGCCGTACGACTCTATTGCGGCGATGCTTTGAGATTCTCTTATGCGCTACAAAGCTTGGAGGGTAATGAAACCCCAGAAACGAAATTACTCAGTCTATTTACCACAGCATGGCGTTCAACTCCACTGACTTTTGACAATCCCGGTGCGACAAGCGGTATTCATACGTTTGACGTCATCGACACCAATAATCTGGCTGATCCGCTTGGCATTCTGAATCTGCTGCCTGCCATAGCGCCATTATTGTCTCGTAAGGCAACCGCAGTCATGTTTACTGAGACGCTGTCTTTGTATACCAAAGATCCAGTTGACATATTATCTCATATCCTGTGTTGCGACATCACAACCTTCTCACTACTTCTGGGGCTGGCACCGTCCGGTCACTTATTCGATTTTACCACGTATGCCGTTGGACTGGATGCCCAACGACAATTTTCTATCCATCGAAATAATAATGATAGTTACCATATGCGAGTTGAGTGGAGATACCCAAATCTAGACGATCCAGCCGGTAGAGAATTGATCTTTGAACCGCATGAACTTGCCCTTTTCTTCTTCAAGCTCTACCTGAAGATGTTCGAAATCGAGTCCATGTCACCAAACACAGGAAGAGAAATCCATCTTCTAAGATACAATCGCCTAGGTTTTTCCGCTCTTGTTTGCCTAGCGAAAGGTTGTGTCAAGAATGATCAACTGTCAACTTTTGGGGGCTGTCTTCTTGGACATATCGAAAAGGAGGAAAGGCTGCGTGTCGGTGGTCTCCAACTCCTCGAGTTATCTTTACACTTTTACCAACTAGGTATTTGTGCTCAGCCCTTCTTACTGGAAATACCTCATCAGATCATGCTCGCAAGCCAGAAAGACTTCAAAGAAGGACCGTTAAGTTTACGAAATCAAGAAGTGGGTGTGGGCCCACTTGATCAAAACAAACTTCCTCGTCTGGTTTGGATCTCTCTGAGCGTTCCACGGGAGATCCTTGAATCATTGAAGATGGATGACGAGTATGCCACGGTTGGGCTACAAATCAAAATCCGGCATACGAAAAGTAAGACCGAGGCCCTCTTCATGTCTCTTCAATGCTTTTTTGGTAGTCTGGTCCAACGAGCTGATGATAATGATGCTCACGATGTTATTGAAGATAAGCAGGGCTTGAAGGGGACATCGAACTTAATCGTGATATGTGCTGTACCCTCCTTGGTATTGATGATAGATTCCAGAGAATCCACACGAATACAGTTAGCATGTTTGAGCAACAGATTGGGTGCGAATCATATGTACGGTGGGGCTATATGTAGCTATAGCCTTGATGAGGATAATGTTTTGATTCTAAGAGAGCCTCCAGGAGTCAGATTGCGACCTTTTGCAACAGATCATGCAGCCATCTTACGCACATCTTCTGCTTCTCAAAAGCCTTGCTTTGTCCGAATAAAGAATGGTCTTTTAGTTGAGACCTTGGAGATTCAAAAGAATTTTGAGCATTTGAAAACCGAAAGTGCCATCAGAGTTCGCCAAATATCTCCTTGCACCATTTCCGAAAGATTCAACGGCTTTGAAATCGGCCAGATCCAATTCCCATATCCGATCACACTCCACAAAGCAATAATTGATATTTCTAACAAGGTGAAAACATTGGTTGCTAAGCCGAGTTTAGCTTTAGATAATACAGGTTACGCACTGAATTCATTTCCAGTTGTGTTGGATGGCTCAGACGCTTACCCTCTCACTCTTCCCAAGGTAAACATGAATCAGCAGCCAATCATATCTGGTACTGGCCGCGAAACTGGAGAATGGATTTCGAATCTCATGCATAGTATGTTCTGCGCACGAGAACGGTCGTACTGGCGCAAATCTGACACTGCACTGCAAGAAGATGTTCCCGCTTTATTCAAAATCAAAAGCTATATCCACAACATGGCAGTTTCCTTCGTTCAACCATCTGCTCTGGGTCGGAAGCAGACATTCTTGTTTGAATCTGGTGACCCGCATAGTACCTCACGGATCATCTTTGTCTCGGCTTTGCCACATAATATTGATCAGAGCTCGATTGTCCTGGATGCATATTTACTTCCACTAGCAGCCGAATCCTCCCCAATCACTCCCGTGATCAAGGAGCTACTAGCTCACAAAGCTACTCAGCCAATTACCTACGGTATGAGAGATGTAGATGAGCAACTAATGATGCGAATGCTTCCAGCAACCGTAGAAGCATGTCGAAAAGGCTGGGACCACGGTCCAGGATGCAAATACCGTCAACATGGCTCAGTATTCTCCTACACGGAGTCGAATCAGTCACCAATCTGCACATGCGGAGAAGGAAAAGATGCGGAAGGCTTTCCGCGGGTTGAAAGATGGAAGACACTCAGTAGACATGCAACGAGGATTGCTCTTATGCCATTATCGACAGTGGATTATCTTGAAGCTCATTATTCGCAAGAAGAGCATAATAGGTATGAGAAAGGAATAATTTCAATGTTGACCTCGCCAAATTCTCGCATAGATGAAATAACACGGACATTGGTTGATCAAATTACTCTAGTTGACCCCAGAGGATGTCAAGAGTGTGGCAATATCCCACAGGGAGACACGGTGCACAAGCAGTGCGCGGGATGTCGAGCAGTGAGGTATTGTAGTCCGGCATGTCAGAAAGCAGACTGGAAAGAGCATAAGAAAATGTGTAAGACTAAAGTGGCTGGTACTTGAGTCATATATTGTGGTATCAATTGATGGCTATCAGGTTGTGATTTTGATTGTTACATTCTGCGTAAGTGAACCGAAAGTTCTCCATTGGCGCAAATCATCCAAATTGCATGGCCATAACCGTCCTCGGTGTAAATTATATTTGTACATATATCCTCCGAGAAAGTTCTTGCTAGTTACCAATCGTCTATTTCATGAGATGTCGATTTGTCTTATTTCTCCAGATCCTTATTCCCGCTTCTGAATTCTGCATTAACTAAACTTCGATCGACGATAGTCGAAGAACTCGATAACACAGATGATGAAGACAGAGACGACATTCGAGAATTTCCCAGCGGGGAAGAGGGCTGTGGTTGCGAATTGACCGACAATGGTGGTGACAAAGATGATTGTGACAATGACACAGATATCTCTCTTATACCACCACCATACACTCTTCCAAACATTTCAATCCCCTCCGAATGAAGCATCCACAACCCCACGATATCAGTCAAACATCCGAATACAATGATCCCTATTTCCACGCACATTGCAATATAATAAGGCTTAGTTAGTCGATTAAGTCTCTTCGTATCAATCTTGCACATCAAATATAAAATGCATCCAGCAGTCAACCATTTCGGAATTTCCCTCCAGATCATTTCCTGTAGAAGGTTGCTTTGGGTGGCAATTTGCTTCTCTCTTGGGAGGAATTGATAGTTTCCGCGCTGGTAGTGGAAGATTTTTATGATTTGTTGCATAGTCGGTACTAGGTATGAGAAGCACAGAAGACATAGAGATATTACAATAGACCTAGAGAGAAATGTTATTATAGGTTTTCAGGACTTGGAGTTTGTGGGTCTACGGATCGTGGGGTTACGAACCATGTATGATCGGACCCAGTGACGGCCATTGCGCATGTGGTTATGAAAGCAAGGAAAACTATGGATTGAGTGGCGAGGGCGAGTAAGAATACGGCATTGGTGTTGAGAATTGGCATTGTGAATGTTGCTGTAGGATTTGATGAAGACGTCAAGCTATTAAGTGGGACTTTTGACTTCGGATACTTGAGGCTGAGCTTGGATTTAAGGCTGAAATTTTGCTTTTCTGTATGTTTTGCATGGGAGAATGTGATATATCGACTCACGGGGAACTAGTGTTTCTCGGGTGATGCAAGGGGAATCCTGAGCTCGCTTAATTTTTTGAAGAGCTACGTGACACATGTTTCTGAACCAATGGAACTGGTGTTTACTTCTTTGTGTTTCTCCATCCCGAAAAAATATCTCATGTTCATTCTAATTTTATGCCAATAGTACTAACCAATATTTTGCCACATCGGAATGAAAATTATGCATGAACGCCAGAATCTAGACCCAAGCGCCACTTTCACACCCGAATCTGCAGTGCAGAAAGCCTTCCACATCAAAGATAAAACATAAAATTGCTGATCGATGGATGCCAAGGATTTTTCCACCCATCTGGTAGCTTTTCTGAAGTATTTGGCTTCCAAACGAGCTTATTTTCTTCATAAACAGCCGCCCTTTTTGTTCCATCCATATCGTCCGTGATGTCCTTATCATGATAACCCTGAAGTACAGGCTTCAAATAGCATCTCACGCGATCGCACAGCATATCTGCGTAGCGAGCTGGTGTACAGACAGAGAGGGCTTTGAAAGCACGAGCGCCAGTGTAGCAAAGCTTGTTTGTCTGCGTACAATCAGTTAGTGCATCTAGAGGTGTGGGTCTCGAAGTCAGATACTCACAATATTCATGATGTCCTTTGGAGTTGTCTTGTAATCAAGATCATCGTAAATCACAACATACTGATTACTTTTAGCCGTGCCGAGTGGACTGCAATGGCTCTGCAAGTAGAAACTAAAGTGATTGGGTGTCACGACTACCGAATCGATAATAGTTCCAGCATTCAAATTTGGATCACCGTCTACTAAAGTCAAAGGGTAAAATCTGGCATGATGTCGCTTAATTGCAACGATAATGGTGAGTTTAGGTTTCCATTTCTCACGCTTGGCTACTTTTGGAAAGGCGCCACGGAGTGTTTCCTTGAGGTTGGATTTTAGTTCCATGTATGCGTCAGAGCATCCATCGAAAATTTGTTGTTTCTCGTGATGCCGAACCATGCCAAACTGACTCTCGCTCACTCCGTCTCGGTAGAAAAGAATCTGGTCGGGAAGAATCTGCGGATATATGCCACCATACCCTGGTTGTATGTCTTTTAAAACACGTTTGGCCCAGGCAAGAAGTCTTTCTTTCATCATGCCTCGAAGATCTGAAATGTACTTCAGGAGCAGAGGTTAGCGATGCAGAAGACATGAAATTAATGAGTACACGTACTTCTTGTTTTCCTTCCTGGAGTCTTGCAGAGCCGAGATATTGGAATCGGCTGTCATCATCGGTAGCAACTATAGCAGCTATGGAGGGGCATCCTTCCTCGTCGCCAGGATGTGTGACATCTGCTCCAACAACCATAGTCCGGGACTTGGTTCCACACCCATTGCTCACTTCTTGATTGATGCCTCCCAATTTGAGATTAAACTTTAAGCTATTCGATCATTGTTAGTATATCTTCATGCTAGAAATGGTGGAAGATTGTGACACACCTGATATTACCACATCTAGCGCGATCCCCTGCTCCCGAAAGATTTTCTTCCACCGCGCAAACTGTCGGGATGTCAATATCACAATCTGCCCATCTCTTTATTTCTGGATAGAGCTTGCGACTTCGGTTTGGAATCACAACCATGATCAAGGGCACGATTTTCGTGCCTTCAATGACCGGCCGTAGAGCGCTTTTGAAAGTATCAGCGCAAGCTTGGCGATATTTTTCGGGTTCCTGTGCTTCGTCAGGAACTAATGCTTCATAAAACACACGATTCATAATCTTCTTAAGTCCAAATTCATCCAGAGATCTGACTAAGGTATCAGTGACTCCCTTCATATCTTTCTGCTTATACTCTTGACTATGATCATATCTTAACCGCAGAACGTGAAGAGTTGTGTTTTCAATACCCGCTTTCCGGCATTTCTTGAATTTCATTTCCCAGGAACCGTCGCGAGCTGGAACTTCGTCAGTGCCACCAAGTAGCAATGGCGGAGCCTTGAGGGTTCCCGCTATGATCTCGACTAAATTTGTGTTTGGTATAATTCCAAATGCCTAATTTTAGTGGACAATGTTAGTAGATAGACAATAAAGTAATAAGCCTCTATAATATATGCAATACTTTTCTCACCTTGTAGAAGGAGTCCTTCTCAAAGAAGCCCAATTCTGCCAATCCCGCCTCCTTGATAGTAACTTTACTCTATTGAGGACTCTTGGTGGCATCAATCATAGCAGCAACATAAGGCTCTGGTAGATCCTTCTTAACAATTTGCCATTCAACAATTTTCAAATGATCTGCTGGAAACCAAGTTGGCTCTGCCTTGCTTCCCACGTTGATGCACCGGGCATTTTTGTCGAACACACTCTTATGATATGCTAGGTGACTGTCAACAACTTGAGAGCTCATAAACAACAACCAAGTGGAAAATTTACTAGCATTCATGTAAGCATAAACTGACATCTCTGTACCATCTTTCATAAACTTTGTCTTTGACACACTATGCGGCGCGATACTTTTGATGTTGAAGACTTTTTGCCTGTTCTTTTCATGAATGTCGAAAGCAACACGAACCCCCTTCAGAAGTCTACCAGGATCTCCCCAAGCATTCGGGTTTGATTCTATCCATTTGGCAAGGTTGATCGGAGAAAAGAACGCAGATGTTGTCACATTAACATTGAGCAAGACTGAGCCCTGCCCAGGCCTCATTGAGCTGAAGAAACCACGATTTATCCGATACAAAGGCGCCGTATCATTGTCTTTGAAGCGTAGAACAGTTTTCCTCTGCTTGAATCGTTGTTTAGACATCCATTCTTCGTCATCAACCACAAAGCTACGTGGAAAGAATTTCTTGCCCACACGACCTCCTTCGTACTGAGGGGAATTAACTTTCTTCCAAGAAATCATATTCAGGAACTTTAATTCCTCTTCAGGGTGGTCGAGGGGTATATTCTTAGAATTGACGTGGTCTATCAAGGCCTTGACATTAACCAGTCCGAGGAATGTCAATGAAGAGTCCATATTGATCGGCTTGCCATCGGGTCCGCTGCGTGTATGTAGCGTTGAAATGGAGTATCCTATCTCATTCAAATCATGCTTCACGAGTGGTTCGTTAGAGACAATAAAGGAGTCATAGTCGGTAGCCCAGCTGATTGATTTGAATAGATCTTTGTTTTCTTCGAGAAGCCGCATAATTAAATAGCGCTTGGTTTCTGGTCGTGTAGGTATGAACCCTTCGGGCTTTCCACGAGAAATGATTCTGCCAAGGCAAACCGAGTACTTTAGGATCTGCGCTTCGCTGTTCAGACCGACCTTGTAAAAGTTCGCGTTAATCTTAGTAGATGGATCCCAAGTTTGGCTCTCGGTTTTGGGGATTCTCCGAGACTCTTCATCATACAAGCTTTGAAGTTTCTCTTCCATCGTTCTGTTATCGGCAACAGGTTCGGGTAGAGGGTTTAATGGTCCAGCGGTGTTATCTGAAGCTTGAGACATTGCACTTGATGCTGCATTGGACTGAGGTCCATATTTTCTTAACCATGCATCTCGCGCGTTGGGAGTAAATCTATCTGCAATATCTTGCCCAATCTCAGAAATTTTCTTGCCACCCAGCTCAAGGCATTTGTTCCTTGGACACACAGCGTGGCCGCATGATTTGCAACTTTTCCCAACGGTTTTTGTGCAATTCTTACTTTCGTGTGGAGGTTCGGTGATTTCGAAACAGTTATCGCACATCTGTTGGTTATACAGTGGGTAAGGTTTATTGCATGCCGATACCGGGTAGTCATGTGCTTCCTTCTTGCAGCATTTCGAGCAGTCGAATAGTTTAGCCATGTCGAAGGACGGATTCTAACCTATGAAATCAAGTTCAAATCGAGAAGAAAGGAAAGTAAATTGATCAAAGTGGTCTGAATCAGACAGCTCATACCCCAGAAGTCCTCAAACTAGATCTTTCCGAATGAAGATGCTGTCCCTGAACATTCGTGGTCGGAAAATGAGCACAACTTATACTTCCAATTCCATGCTTGTGCATCAACACCAACCATTTGCCCCCATTGATTGCCCTCATCATGAGAAACAAACTGCACAAAGCTTGCGCTAATTATCACAAGCTTTGTGAAGATACATGTGCAAAGCGATTCTTGCTTTTTTTAATTTTTCGAGAGATGATGGATTGCCACACATGATTCCTGCTGTTTGCCTCACGGGAGGCTGTTGGTATAACAATCGACAATTTATGACCCTAACAAAAGTTCAAACCAACTCTTGTTTCAACAATGAGCTATTGTGTAGCTAAAAGAAACTAGAAGTCATATTACCGGCCCCAGAGACGCGGTCCATTATTGCAAGTAGGGTGATTTTTGTTTTTTTGATGTCGAAACAGTCGAGAAGCAGTGTGCTAAAGTATCCTGGGCGAATCTGGTGGATAGATATCACGGAAATTGTCTCATTGAAATATACATGTCGAATATCATCAGTGAGCAGAGCATTCAGACTCGAGGGTGAAATTAATACCGCTACGCCAGCTTGCGATTCTTTCTTCCCCAGTATTCGTGATTTGATCCATAGAACCCTCACATATGGCTCAAAAGTTTTAGAAGGGGCGAATTCGACAGTTTGATGGGACGAAGTTGAAGAAAAATTAATTCACATGGATCAGAATGCGATATTCCTGAACGCCAATGGGTAAGCAGACAACAAATATAGAGAGCCATCATGTGAGAAACGTCGTGTTGTTAGGGGTAGCGAACAATCTTGCTACATTGCGAAATGAACCAGAGGTCAGCTTGCATATACCGACCGAGGGAACTGAAGACAACGTTCCAGCAGATATCAGAGTGGGAGGTGAAGAATGAGCTCACCATTTTTTGGCGGCTCGGAATGCGCATGTGTAAGTCAATTAAAATGTTCTAATTAATTCGCTCTTTTGGTGTGAAAATCATTCTTCGCCCCCGCTCAAATTAGTTGCTGTAACAGTCAACTGAGCTTGATCCTGAAAAACTTACAAGGGCATAATTTTCATCATGCCAGAGTATCAGTGTTGGCCGAGTCCTACTAGAATCTCATTTGAATGAAATAGGAAGGTGTGACATTCATAACGAATTTCATTTCTCATTAATCATAAACCGTTGTGATACAAAAACACCATTCATTGGTTAGTCATAAACGTGGTGACTGCTCAATGCTGCTCAAAGATCATGCCACATATTTACAGCTTCCGCTTCTCCTTCCTCTTGCACATCACTATTCATAATTCTCCTGTTTCTGGCCGGTGTCGGGCTCAAAGCGATCCTTGGCCTGCTCATGAAAGCGTTTTTGTAATCCGCATCCACACCCATCCCCATACCCTCATCCATGTCCTCCAATTCATCATCCTCGCTTTCCATCATAGATGATATCATTCTATCCTTCGCTGGAGTCGGACTAACAGCAATTCTCGGTCTACTCATGAAAACACTGGCATAATCGACATCATTTCCATCCATCAACACCTCTCGATCAATTGCTGGCGTGGCTGGAGATAATGAATCTTCTTCCTCTTGAACAACCTTTGGAAACTGCGATTGTCGCTGTTTCCTCTTTTCCTCTTTGATACTTTGTCTTCGCTCTAGCTGTGCCCTCTTTTGGGCTGCCTCAAAGCCTGCCATAGACTGACGTGTGCGTTCTATCAAGTCCGCATGTTTTTCTTCTTCTGTTACAGAAGATTTGACAGGTGTGGCTCTAGACTTAGGATTTAGAGTGAGGCGTTCCATATCTGGCAAATCATCAAAATCATCGTTAAGATTGGATTTCGAGTATCGTGGGTTCGAACGAGCCATGGTAAGACGGGTACGTTCTGCTAAAGACAACGAGCGTTTCAACTTCTGCGGCGATGGGGATGCAGCTGACATGGAGTTTAAAATCTGCTCTGCTTGGCTGAGCTCCGGAACAGGTCCAAGAGGGTTTTCAGAGGCTTGAATTGATCTGGAAGGAGATGGACTTGGCTGTGATATCATTGTATGTCTCCTCGTGATTGATACGGGTGTCTCAACTGGGGTTCTTCCAAATTCACGTTCTGGGTCTTTGTCAAAGGAGACGGGGCGACGGGATGATCTCATAGCGCTTGGAGTGGCAGATATATAGTCATCTTTGATAGCCGATGTTACAGTTGTGGCCTCAAATAATTTCTCGCTAGCGACGCCGAGATTGTCCGATGCCTGTCCAGGCTGAATGATTGATGAAGACCCAATGGGAATTGGTCTGTGGGATATTCTCGAACGTGGTGTACTGATCGATTCATTGTCGTGACTACGAGAAGTCGAAACCTCGGCAGCCTCATCAAGAATTCCCACCGAGACAGGCGAACGGTCGGGAGATACGTTGGTAGATAGAGATATGTCCCCATCCTGATTACTTGGTGACAATGACTCTTTGGTTAAATCAATAGAAGGCTGTTTAAACCTTTTATTCGAGCCACCTTGGATGCTTTCTTTGGAAAACGCCTTCTGCTTAGATACATCATTCAAAGCATTGCGAGTTCGTTCCATCAAACGAGCATATTCATCTCGACGGGGGTTGTTTACGGAACTGGAATCCTTTGTAGAATACTTCCCGATTTGTAATGTCTGGTGATCATTGAAACCAAGTTTTATGCCCTTCTCCTCGATGGGAACTGCCTGCACCTTTTTGGTGGGTGATTTGGTACCGTTTCGAGTCAAAGTCCGTCCAAATTCTTGCCATCTAGCCAAGCGGCTCTCCTGATTTTGCACTCGTGCCTCTAGCCGTTTGACGAGCCCGGTATCATTCTTTCCTTCTATGTCTGCAACAGTACCATTCTCAATCTGTTCCCAAAGCTCATCAAAACGCTTGGCCAACAGTCCCTCTCTACTGGGCCTATTATCTCCGTAAAGAATCGTTTCCAGCCACTCGTTACTACCGGACCAATTCTTGCGAAATTTATTTTGCAATGATCTTAGATCTCTGTCGGATAATCCAGTATCGCCTTCTCCTTCATTCATCTCATGGTTTAGATCTTCCCGTCGCTTTAGAGTTCGTTGATCATTGAGCTCAAGTGTTCCAGAAAAGTCGCTATATTTGGCTCTTAGGTTGTTCTTCTCGGCAATATGCTTGCCCAAAGATTTCTTATGTGCTAATATCAAGGCCGATAATATTGTCCTTTCTCCGGTGTATGAAAAGTTCTCCAGTGCCAGTTGTTGGGCAAGAGCTTCGTATCGTCCAGAGGTGTCTTCCTCAACGACCCTTTTCAGAACAGCGTTTGAGAATACCGCCAAAACTTCCTCCAGCCTTTCACCCTTGCATTCGTCCAGCATGGTTTTCCTCAGTACGGTGTCTCGTCCAAGGACTCCATTCTTCTTAGCCTGATCGAGACATCGAAACAATGCGGTGCGCAGATTGAGGGACTGAAGAGGTTCGAGTGGTGGGAAAAATGGTTGCAATTTCTATAGACACGAGTTAGCTGTTTTGTTACATTCCAAAGTGACAATGAAGGGCAGTAGTGTACATTTCGAGTCTCTTCCGGATCCCAGATTGCAAATAGCTGAAATAGTGCCCACTCTACACTCTGTATTCGTTTCTTTTGATTCTGTTGCGCATCCTTGGTAGAGAATGTTACCGCCGTAATATCTGGCCAGTCATCTCGCAAATCTAGATCCAGAAGTCGAAGATTGGTTATGAAAAGGGCAACGTATGAGGGGCCAGAGGGTGGTTGTGAGTTGGAGCTTGAAGGGAGCCTCAAGCTGCTTGACGCTGTCGAAGTTCGAAGACTTCGGGATCGCCCAAGAGGATTAAAGGTTGAGACGGACATTTTGTTGATCCCCCGCAAAGTTGATATGATGACAACATGTTATCGTAATATATCTCACTTTAATATCAAAGTATCAAAGATATAAAAGCGGTCTGCATTGCATTAAATTCGTGGAGCTCTTCGCTTGGTGCAGTGTAAACAAACCAAATTTGGCGGTTGTGCCAGCACTGTATTGTGCATTTAGCTCATCAATAAAAATCACGATCACATGATCTTGGGATTTGGCAGGTACGGCTTTGAAATGCTTGGCTGCTTGGCATTTGGTATGTGAATAAAACAAATTCCGACGACAATCTATCTTTCTCTTCTCTACTTCTTGTTGCTCTTCCTGAAATTCTAAATAAAAATACACCTTTTGGTCGTATTGGAGGACTGGAAGGAGCTTCATCGTCGCTGCCATTACTATCTTCGGAAGTGACAATGCTCTTTTCCCTAAAGGTTCTCTACACTATCATTCAAAGGGATCAATGGCACGAATGGGTACGGCAATCACTGATTTCTAGCAATTCACGACTTACGAGCGATGAAATGAAGTAGCTGGATAAAAGTCTATCGCTCATTTGTATTCTTTTCGACAGCAGCTCAAGGCTTAGGGAGTCTCTTCTCGAAATGCTCTGCCTCGTATGGCTATTGAGAATGTCCCATCGTCCTATCGTCCTGTTGTCCGATATGTTCCAATCAATCCTCAAGGCCCGGTCACCATTCACTGCATTTAAAACTCAAACAATCCTCAGGCCTCGACCATTAACGCCATTTGCATTCTTTGTCAGCTCCGGTTGGTTGAACACGAGTTCTCAGAATCCATTTCAGATGGAATAGATGGCAATGCAATGCACCATAGTCCACAGTAAGGACACTGGGCGGGCTATGTTAATGAGCTGTCCAGGTATGCTGACAGGAACCTTGAGAGAATTCATGGCCACCCTTGAACCTCATCGAAACATTGTATTTCCTCATTAGCGACGCATACCTGCAAGATTGAGCTCGGTTCCATGTCAATCCCAAATCAATCTCAGTAGATTGTGAAAGTTTGTTAAGACAAATTACCATACTAGGTATGCACAAGGAAGTCAAAGTCGATCATAAGTCTCCATGACACGCGTCACCTTAATCATCCATCCCCAAATTCTCCTTTTTCTCGAGGTATTTTCATGGCTCCACTGGCAATCCACCAAATCAATTTTGGTTTATATGAGTTGTCTAGACTAAACGATAATACGCAATGATTTTCCAAATACTGGAAATGTATTTTCAGAAGGTATGAGAACTGCTGTATTTTTTGTTGTGGCTTTCTATAAGTATGTACATTACCTCATCCCAATACATTGAATTTTGGTAAATATCTCGTTATGCTATAGGAGAAATAGAATGAGAGAATTCAATGCATCAGGTCTCATTGAATCTTTGACTCGCTGCACAGAGTAGTTTGACTCCAGCATTTCTTTTGAGTGTTATCTTACAACGGATCTGTGGGGCGATTTCAGGAGATTTCCCTGTTAAAATTCAACTTTGAACTACATTGGTCCTTGCAGCGATGGGCCCATAATACTAATTCCTCTTAAATGTTCTCAAGTGTCGATTACATTCATTCCCCGCCCTGAAAATCGAATTCCAACGATGACATTATTGTCTTACATGGAAACAGTTGCCAAATTACGAGCTACAGATTATCTCGTATCATGTTCTCATCAATTCGTTTTACACGCATAGCGTATTGTTTTATGACCTGATGTCAATGGACCGCCCATTCCTACTTAAGAAATGTCCCTCTTATTTCTAAGGTGGTTTGGAAGGTCAGAATTTTATGCTGGAATGACCATTTGGCTATGCTTTCATCATATGGCATCAAATCTCTCGACTGGCTGCATAACCGTGTAAGCGGATTTTTTTCTTGGACTGTGTCTACAAGTGCCGAGTAACTATCAAACCTTGAGGGAACCTTTGATACGCTTCTGATGAAACATGATTGCATTGTTGAGCCCGGTCGACACCTTTTGGTGAACTGGAAGTCTTCATCTCTTGGAAATTAGCTCGCCATGTCTTTCCCAATTGAAATGATAGTCAGTCACGTGGAATGACATAGCCTTGAGAATTATGGTGGGTCAGCTAGTGAATCTCTATTTATGGTATCGCTTGGGGATGGTGAAAAGAACGGGTCGATGTACCGTTGAGGGACCGTGAGGGATAAGACGCGTAACAATATGAAGGTTCACTGGTTGGAAGTTGGAACATCAGAAGTTATTCCTTATGTGGAGAATAACATCTTGAACAAGATAAGTTCGGCCTGCCACGCCATTCAAAGCAACTTCTTTCTTATTTCTCTCCTCTCTATACCTACTGTTTCGTTTCCTCTTTCTCCCCTTGTCGATTTTTTCCAATTCCTCGCTTTTATTACATTCGTTACTTATAGATCCGATTTCTTGGCATCTGTAAGGCTGAATCTTATACCAACCACACTCATTACCCTCAATATACCTCTTCTTTCCTCATTAGCCTTTGTAAAAATCACTGTCCATTTCTCAACTCTTCTTCTTTCTTCATTCTGATTTTTGTTTTACAAGATGAAGCAAAGTATAATATTTGGGCTTGTTGCCTCTGTTGCCTCCTTTGGCATGGCTGCAGCTGCTGGCACTCCAGTCTTGGCAGCGAGAGCTTCATCTACTTCAAGTGTTGAGGCTGTTACGATTTCAGGAAATGGTATGCTTTCAAAGACTACTTTGTGACCTTATTATTGACTTCTCTCAGCTTTCTACAAGGGTAGTGATCGTTTCTATATTCGTGGTGTCGACTATCAGCCAGGTAAAACTATCGATGTTTTCACAAAGGCTTTATAGCTAATCTTCAAAAACAGGTGGAGGAACTGGTACTACTTCCGATCCCATTGCAAATGCAACTGCCTGCAAGAGAGATGTCGAGTATTTCAAAGAACTAGGAATCAATACAATCAGAGTTTACGCTGTCGACAACACTGCGGATCACGACGAATGCATGGGATACCTTGCTGATGCAGGTATCTATCTTGTCCTCGATACCGATACCCCTCTTTACTCTCTCAACAGAGACGAACCCAAAGAATCATACAACAGTGTTTACCTTCAATCCATTTTTGCCACTATTGACAAGTTCGCCAATTACACCAATACTCTTGCTTTTCTGTCCGGTAATGAAGTCATCAATGATGTGAACAACACCAATTGTGCACCATATGTCAAAGCTATCGTTCGAGACATGAAGGAATATATTGGTAGCCGGGGTTACCGATCTATTCCTGTCGGTTACTCAGCTGCAGACGTTGCTTCTAACCAATATATACTTGCCGAGTACTTGAACTGCGGCACTGATGATGAACGATCCGATTTCTACGCAATCAATGATTATTCATGGTGCGATCCTTCTTCCATGACTACATCCGGCTGGGATACTCTCATCAAAAACTACACTGGCTACAGTATTCCTCTCTTGTAAGTCTATCCATTTGACCTTGTCTTGATACTTGTGAATTTAAATGTCTAACAAATTTCAAAGCATGTCCGAGTTTGGTTGCATTACCAATACCAGAAAGTTCACCGAAATCGCCGCTTTATACAGCACTGAAATGACTGCCGTCTTCTCTGGAGGTCTTGTATATGAGTATTCTAACGAGGGTAACGGATATGGTCTCGTGGATATCACCGATGGAACCGTCTCCACCACTGAACAATACACGTACCTCAAGGAAGCATACGCAAACACTACTTCTCCAACAGGCGCCGGTGGAGCCGTCACTACTACTGGATCTGCAAGCACTTGTCCAACCGAAAGTTCTGATTGGGATGTCTCCGGTGATGCGCTTCCAGCCATGCCTACTCCTGCTGAGAAATACATGACTGAAGGCGCAGGTACTGGACCTGGTTTGGATGGAGCTGGATCTCAAGAGGCTGGTGACACTGAAAACGAATCTCAAGGCACTGCAACCGCAGGTTCTGGTGCTGTCACTTACACTGCTTCTGCTGGTTCGTCGAGCTCTACATCTTCGTCCTCTAGTGCTGGTGGAAAAAATGCCGAGGTTGATATGAGAGCTTTCGGGGTTGTTGCAGTGACCCTTGTCAGCATGGTCGGTGGTATGATGTTGCTTTAATTGTGAGGGGTGTAGGTAGACTTTTCTTCTTTCTTATTTTTCCTTTGTTATCTTTGATGTACATAAAATGGAATGCATAAAATTTGTGTACAATTCGGCTTCTGCCCAAGCATTTTATCTTACGTGTTTCTTGTCGTTTCTTGGCCGATTTACACTATAACAACTCTTATGCGTTGACCCCGCGATTCACTAACTGCTTAATGGAGTTCGGATTTGTGCACAGGAAGTTCGGCCTCTTACCATTCGTGCGCCCCTCCAACCTTCTCGCTTAATGGCCTTCACATATTTACTTAGCGACGTCTCGTTCTCGCTTTCTCCTTTTTCGAAAGGCTCACTGAATTGCATTTGAGTTCTTTCAATAAATATTTCCACTTACTTGCTAAATTTGTTTCGATCGTTCAGTCGGTGAGCGGAATGCGGCTGAGGTTCCCCAATGCGGGGTTAATGCAGGGGCCGCATATTGCAATATAATACGACCGTGTAACTTCTATCATCTGTTTCTGCCCGAACATCTTACAAGGCTGCATCTAAATGATTATGGCTTTGCCTCCACCGAGACATAGAGCACTAACGTGACCAGTGATATGAATGTGGAGTCATAATATTTCTGACCGTCATCAAGCCATCGTCTGTTGCAAAAGAAGTACTGGATATGCATACGAACATCACGGTATACGCATCAAGCCGTTACACTGCCATATGCACAAGCCCTCACTTATACAATCTTGATTCGTGAATTATGTTTACTTCATTTAGCTGAATTCTCGTGATTATCTTGGCGTGACTTTCAGTAGCTTTTCTTATGTAGACAGCCGTGTACAAGGACTTCTTTGAAAACTACGCCCTAATGCGCCTTTATCTAGTTATGGAAAGCATAGCATTCAAAAGTAGTTATATACTCCTAATGTTCCTCTTTATCATTTAAATCACTCAAACTTTCTCAAACTATCTCAATTTGAAACCTAAGCATTTGCGCAGCTCACATAAGAAAGTGCATACGCAGTACTTGGCAATCATGACTACTCTTCCGGCACTTAACTACCCTATTACCGGGCCTCCAAAGCCTTCTCCTGCTCCTGCCGACGGTAAGGCTACACTTTTTTGTGCTGTTCATTCTGCTAAAATTCTCAGGATCTGTTCCTTTGAGACGTGAGATTCGTGATCTTCAACATAACTTTCCTGATCAATGGACGCTCTACATCCTTGGTCTTCAGGCTTTTCAACAACTTGACGAGAAGTCGGATCTATCATGGTATGGAATAGCGGGTATGTCTTCTGGAGCATGTTTCACTGCACATGTGTATCTTTCTGACTTTCCAAGGTATTCATGGACGTCCCTATCGTCCCTGGGGTGGAGTACAAGGAGGTAACCCTGCTGGATGGCAGGGCTACTGTACCCACAGCTCCATTCTCTTTGCACCATGGCATCGTCCATACCTTGCGTTGTTTGAGGTGGGTGCAACTTTACTCGTTCTTCTACTCGATACTCACATGTCCACAGCAATACCTGTATCAAATCATACAAAAGATTGCTGCTACGTTCCCGGCTGCCACAAAGACCCGTTATCAACAAGCTGCCTTGACTTTCCGTATGCCATACTGGGACTGGGCTGCTGCACCGCCCGCCAGTGATAAATATTTTCCTACTGTTGTTGGACAGCCATCGATCCAAATCATCACTCCAACCTCAAACAACAAACCAGTTCAAATCACCAACCCCCTCTATTCCTACAGATTCAACCCCTTGAATCCTTTGAAGGGTGATTTCCCTAGTGCTCCGGTATGAATGACCATCCTTAAGCTTCAGCGTACTATAGCAGCCATTGACATCTCTAGGAATCACGATGGCCCACCACTCTTCGCTATCCAACCAATGGAAGTGCAACTGCCAAATCTCAAGAGCAACAGGTCTTTGACGCTATGGAATCACAATTTGATTCTTACCAGAGCAATGTTTACTTGATCATGAGGGATCCCAATTATAAGCAGTTCGATGCCTTTAGCAATCACCAATGGGCATCAAACAATGCTCCGGGGACATACGGTAGTATCGAGGATGTACACAATAGTGTTCATAGTGAAACTGGTGGGAATGGACAGATGGGCGATCCCGATTACGCAGCTTTCGATCCATTGTTTTGGTTGCATCATACGTAAGTCAAAGTTCTTCTTCCATTGAAAATGCCAAAATCGTTTCTAATATTGACATTCGCCAGCAATGTCGATCGTCAATTTGCCATCTGGCAAGCTTTAAACCCCAACAGCTATGCAATCAACAAGCCTTCTGGCGATGGAACTTTTTCTATCCAAAGCGGCAGCCAAGAAACTAGCACTACCCCCTTAACACCATTTAACAATGCCACTGGAAAGACCTACTGGACTTCTGATGGCGTGCGTAGTACAGCCACATTCAACTACGCCTACCCCGAGACTCAACAGTGGAAATATCCTACCGTCCAGCAATATCAAACAAGTGTTCTTGCCGCAGTGCAGACGTTGTATGGAGCTACTAGTAATCAATTTATGCAATTGATGGGTGTACAAACTGCTGCTGCACCTGCACAAATACCTACACCGGCCGAAAAGGTCATCGCAGAGAGCAGCGATGCAGCTCAGAAACCTATCGATAATAGCGCTGCGTCATCTTCTGACGGACACAACTTTTTCTCGAATCTTCTTCACGGTACTGCCAAGGCTAAGCCGAAGCCTGGTAATGCTGTTCGAGGTGGAGATGACTTTGAGTCTGAGATTGGAAAACGTAAGATCCCTTCTCGTCACTCTGCTCATTCAGCGATTGTCTAACAGAATCTCAAGCATCTGAAGCTCTTGCCACCACAGGACCAATCGAATACCGTGAATACATCGCTAATATTCGTGCTCCCAAGCACATTCTTCACCAAACCTATCGCGTCCGAATCTTCCTCGGAGATTTCAATTCCGATCCTGCAACCTGGGTAAGTGCTTATTCATTTTCCTTCTCACCTCCTCATTTCCAATTTCTCCATCCCACCAGATTAACCAAAATCCCAGGCAACCGAACATTCCACCATCGGCACCTTCTCTTCCTTTGGTAAGAATCCCGAAACCACCGGCTGCGGAAAATGCATCAAGGACGAAGCACGCTCCCTCATGATTTCCGGTACCGTTCCTTTAACCCCCATCCTCCTCAAACTTTACAAGAATGGCGATCTCGGATCTCTCGAAACGGAGAATGTCCTTCCGTATTTGAGACAAAATCTCCATTGGAGAGTTACGCTAGCTGATGGGACTGAGGTTGACAGGGGAAATGTTGAGGGGCTTAAGATTAGTGTGGTGAGTACGGAAGTGAGGTGTGCGCAAGGAGGATTCCCGGAGTATAGTGGGGAGTATGAGGTGCATAGCGAGGTTACGGGAGGAAGACCAGCAGGTCTGGGAGAGGGAGATAGGATTTAAGACTTTTCGGGAGGCAAGTGGTAGGTCCTTGGGAACAATGGAAATTTTCAGTGTTTTCTCTTTTCTAGCTAGTTTCAAATTGCAAATGTTCTTTGTTTTTATCGTCTTCGACCTCACTGCCTTTCTTGATATTGATGCCGGTAGGCAATACTGAGGTTGGGCTAGAGTTTGAAGTGGCTGATGACGTATCGCTGATGTCTTCACAAAAATCGATGTCACCACTGTCAGTAGTAAAATTCGGGCCATTAAGGTTGAGTTTTTGGTATTTGGCAGTCAGGATTCTGATAAACTTTGAGTACTCTTTTGGACTCATTCGAGCCTAAAGTTGATCGCTTTGCTATTCAATATTTGCTCATGTTCTCGATGTCCCTGTATCACCGAGGAAATCCGAGCTTGAGAGGAAATAGGCTTAAGATAAGTCAACTGGGTTTATAGTGTACTCAGAAAGCTTTCTATTACTATCATCTAGAAATATCTGCCTTTTCAAGCGACTGAATACCTAATGAGAAAGTCCCAAACTTTTCAAGACCTCGGGATACAACTTAGGAAAACAACGTAAAGTTAAAAATGACACACCCAAGAGAATCAATTCCGAACATGAGTAATAGATATCAACTTCGAGGTCAACTTCCATCATAAATCTATTTCGTCACAAGGATTATTCATTGAATTGCAGCTAAACCAGTCAGAAAGCTACCTTGGTATAAAACTCCGTGCGAATCACCCGAAATAAACACCGCTAGCTTGGGTCTGGCTATGTTGTACAACCCGAATAACTCAGGCATCTTGACTAATCATCCAGATCTTATAGTATTCTCCTCAATTCATTTTCCATGGTCTTTTATAAATATTTGGGTAGATGGTAATCTGATAAGCTAGGTGTAGGAATGGGTTGTATCAACATCTCCGTCAGTCGCTAGAGCTAGGAATTAATGATATCGCTGTGGCGCGTATGAGAAAGAGGAAGATAGAGTTCTCGCTCCGCAGCATCGATTAATACCTAACTACCAAGCATTTTTGGCACAGAATGTAGCTGCAGTGGGACTAATTTTAAGACTCAAAAGATTTCAAGGTCTTTTCCTTTTGTAGGATGGAGGGAAAGCATTGATTATTTTGCGTTGTATTTTTCAAGAAGTAAAATGAAGAGCATGTGAAGCACAAAATGTTAAGTCGAGAGGTATCCAACAACGTTTTCATGAACATAGCACATGATCGCATCACAAATATTCAAGGGGCGATCATAGAAAAACTCCGGCTCTGGCAAGGACACACTTGGGACCCGCAATAAAATGAATCACTGCGTCCATGGCCCAGAGAATACCGCCACTATATTTGAGGTATGAGATTGATGTGGTAATCTCGGACGCCATTCTCAGATGTGAGTAGCTGTTTGAAAGCAAGTATGTAGTTTTCCTCGTCTCCCTCTCCAGACATATCTTTCAAATATAACTCAACAGCCACAAGTAACATTATAGATTATTTTTCTGGAAGCGATGAGAAAGCGTTTGGCAGACTCAGTCTTGGCGGGATGTAATGAAGAGATTATAGATTCATGGGGAGCGAGCAGCATCTTCGCCTATGCATTCATCACGTGGCACCAAAGCTAGTCTCCATGAATTCCGTGTTTTGGACAATGTCTTAGGGGTGGAGAATGCACATTCAAGCTCTGTATATGGCATCCGACATCTTAGCTACCCTAGCTAGCTTCCCTACAGAATGTACTCTCACAATATCAGCTCCGCCTTGGATCGCTGCAGTCACTGTCGCTGCAGTGCCCCAGTCTCTTTCGCTCGGGCTATCGACTCCAGTGATTTTACCAATAAACTTCTTTCGGCTGGCCCCTAATAACCACGGCAAGCCTTGTAGGCCGGGCCAATCACGTAATTCATCCATCCGACGAAGTATTTCGAGATTCTGATCTTGTGTTTTCGCAAATCCAATTCCAGGATCTAGAATTATACGCCATCGCCGAATACCAGCAGCCTCTGCTTCTGCTACTCGCTCTAGTAGCTCTTTTGCAATAGTTGGAATGAGGCCCTCAGGCTCATAGTCTGTGAGAGTCGTCATAGTTGCTGGCGTTCCTCTCATGTGCATAAGACATACAGTTTTTCCGAGTTGGGCCATGGTAGATAGCATATCAGGATCAAGTTGACCTGAAGAAACATCATTAATGATATCCGCACCTGCTTCAACAGCAGCCCTGGCTACAGATGCTCTATAAGTATCGATACTAATTGCTACATTCTTGGGTGATTTGGTATTTCTGATCTCTTGAATAGCCGGTAAGATGCGACTTATTTCTACCTCAGAAGATACCTCAGGAGCACCCGGTGCGGTTGATTGACCACCAATATCGATGATAGTTGCTCCGAATCCAATCAATTGTGAGGATTTGGCTCGTAGAAAATTTCTCTCATTGAGATTCTCGCCCCCATCGGAGAAAGAGTCGGGTGTCATATTCAGAATTGCCATGACATGGGTTTGGCGATTCTTCTTAAGAGCATGCAATGAACCAATGGATGGGTGTAATGGAGTTATGGTAGATAAAGGAGTCGGGGATGGCGGCAATTCATTTAGATAATCCTGGGTAAACTTCCATGGAGTTTTCGGATTCAAAGGTTGTCCAGGGATAAGCCTACAACTATATCAGCGACAAATGGTCAACAGAATTGAGGGCTTAGCATTACTCTGCCAGTGGTCTCAAAACGAACTCCCGCTCAACCATACCAGGATGAGGTATTTGTAACCTTGGGTGATCTACAACCTCATTCTCGTAAAGTAAAATGTCAAGGTCAATATTTCTTGGACCTTTGTCAATAATCTTCATTCGGCCCATCTCGTTTTCAATAGCTTGAAGCTCATCTAATAGAGCAATCGGTTCCAGAGTTGTTTCTACCTATTGATTCGACTTAGCTGAATTTCTGGAAATCTTTGGGATTTTGATGAACCTGTTTCATCTAACCTTGAACTTGACATTCAAAAGCGCGGCTGCTCAATAACGGCAGTCTTGATGATTACCTTTCAAATTTGGTAGACATGTACAATTCCAAGAAGTACAATATGCACGATCACATGGTATAAATTGATACCAAGTCAATGCGAAAATAGAACTCACCTCACAAGCACCATTTAGAAAATTCTCTTGATCCAGAACATACATAGGTTCAGTTTCCCATAAACCACTCGTTCTCTTCACTTTGATGCCCCTCTCTGACATTTTGTTGCAAGCCATTTCGATCCATCCCACTCGATCACCAAGGTTACTACCCAAAGCAATATATGCAAGTCGAGAATGACTTTGAGATTTGGAAAGCTGTGTCACATCATTTTCACTAGGTGAATTGGTATTAAGAGGATGTTGAGTCCATGGAAGTGGTGATGAGACTGCACTGTCAGAGCTGTAGCTTTGAGATGTCAAGGATGCGGAGCTCTTGACTTTACAAACTGCCCGGAAGGGTCTTTTGATAAACGGCCGTGGTAAGTTTACACTCCGTCTCACCACGGATGATAATAGAGAGCCTCTCATCGGTGTAGTGTTATCTCTTCCTTGGAGATATAGATGATCGATTCAAATGAAGAAACTTGAAGTTTGAAAGAAGCAGCTTTGTTGATAGTGGTCAAATGGGTTGCCGTATTCGCGGACCACGGCGCATTGTGAAAGTCCTAAGGATAATATATTGTGATCACCATGATAAGTGCAGGTGTATACGGAGGACACCAGGCGTTAATAGGAGATACGTGTTGAATCGTCATGCTTGAAGACTCTACAGAATAACATCAATTTGAAGATAGAATTACCATTTCATACATTAGCTTGCTAAAAATTCCGTTTCCATTCATCAACATGGCGCGCACACTGGAAACATCGCACGTGCATGCATGCAGGTCCAAGAAAAGGCTAACCCGACGCTAACAGTCAAACCGAGGCATCTTTTTATTACACCGGGCTTTTACCCCAGATGAATCCTTTCTTTTTGGAAGATCAAGTGTTCCGAGGTCTGTAAGAATCTCCTCAAATAATCCACCTGTTCTTCTTTCACAACATAATACTCTTCACTATTGATCGATCTTTTTTCAAATATTATATCTTCATCTCATAATATATTACACCGAGCCCTATCATTATAAACAAGAATATAGCAACCATGGCTTCTAAACGTAAGTAACCAGCCATCACATGCCAACTAGAAAACAACGCCAAATATAGAAGGAATCAAAAACTGACTGGCCTTTCCTATAGAACAAATTCGTACAACGGTCACTGATCTTCTCAAGATCAACCATCCTATCATCCTCGCTGGAATGAACGTTGCTGCCGGACCTAAACTCGCAGCTGCAGTAACAAATGCTGGTGGTCTTGGTGTTCTAGGAGGTATCGGATACACTCCGGATATGTTAAGAGAGCAAATCGCGGAACTGAAGTCATTCTTGGATGATCAGAACGCTCCTTTTGGTGTTGATCTCTTACTCCCACAAGTTGGAGGATCTGCGAGAAAGACAAAGTAAGTTTGAGTTACATATCTTTCCTTTTCCTTTGCCACTAATTTCTCTGCTTCACCCCCCCCCCCCCCCCTCTCAGATTAATACATAGTTGCTGACATAGTTTTCTCCTAGCTACGATTATACCAAAGGAAAATTAGACGAGCTCATTACCATTATCATCGAGAGCGGTGCCAAACTCTTTGTTTCCGCCGTCGGTGTACCACCAAAACATGTCGTTGAACGACTACACAAAGCTGGTATCCTTTATGCCAACATGATCGGACATCCAAAACATGTTAAGAAATGCCTTGACCTCGGTGTTGATATTATTTGCGCACAAGGTGGAGAGGGTGGTGGACACACTGGAGATGTTCCTACAACTGTCTTGATCCCAGCAGTTGTCGAACTCTGCAAGGGAAAGACCAGTCCAATGAGTGGAAAGCCTGTTCAAGTTGTCGCCGCAGGAGGTATTTTCAACGGAGCAACTGTTGCCGCAGCTTTAATGTTGGGCGCAAGTGCCGTTTGGGTTGGTACCAGATTCATCTTGACTGACGAGGCTGGTGCGCCAAAGGCTCATCAAGAGGCTGTGAGAACCGCTGGTCATGATGACAATGTTCGAACTATCATCTTCACTGGTAGACCATTACGGGTACGAACCAACAGTTATATTCAGAATTGGGAAGAGAACCGTGCTGCCGAGATCAAGGAACTCACATCGAAGGGTGTTATTCCAGTTGAACATGATTTCGAGACTCTCGGTGACGATATTGATGATGAGACTATGGATAACGCACGACCTTTCTTGATGGGTAAGGCAGCTGCTGTTGTCAATGAGAAGAAGAGTGCCAAGGCCGTTGTTGATGAATTGGTTAGCGATGCCGTAGCATGCATTCACAAGGGGGAGAAGTTGACCGCGAAGTTGTAAATAATTATACCCAATGATATTATGGGACATTGGACGGAGTTGATGAGGTCGATATCATGAGACGATTCGCGTGATGGCACGATGGATCAAAGTGGCTGATTCGGCTACGGATGAGGTGATGAGTAGGTAGTACTCGATTATTTTAGACTGCATAGCGTGGTCATTGAGTAGCTAGTATTGTATTTCCATCAAGGATTTGGGCACAGGGAGGAAATGAAATTTTTTGTGATATTGGATTGCAAGGGAATTGAGTTTGATATATCTATTTGCGATTACAATAACATGGAGTTTTTTTGTTTCAATAACGATGGTTGTACTGTGCTGTGTGTGGTTGAAGATATTTGTTCGGCACCTAGTAATCACTTAATAAAGGTGATCAAGTGTGAGCTTTTTATTATTGTATTATAATGACATCGAGCCAGACCTATCACCTGTATCATAAAATCTACGATGAATAGCTAGGTTTGTCAATCTGATCAATATCCGACAGTACCATCTCATGTACTGGATCCTTCAAAGATGCACTGATGGTAAGATTGTCGGTAGGTAGATGGGTAGGTGAGTAGATGGTTTTGAGAAATTGAGACGATGTAGGAATAGATTGGTATTCTATCTGATGTGATCTGATGTGATTTATGATAATATCTCCTTTGAAGCAATTGATGGAGAAATGAATTTATACCTACCGACACTACCTAGATAGGTATATAATTCACACGTAAACGAGGGTAAGCCAAAGGGAGATGTGCAACAATTGAAAACGAAAGAAGATGATGGGAACATCATGTGATTGAGATTTCATTGCTGTGTATAAGCAGTACGTATAAGTATTGGCGGTAGTGTCTATGTATGATTTCAAATATCTCGTTGATGATGATGATGATGATGACTACTCTTCTGCCGTACACATTCCAAGAAATTACGCGTCTTGAAGGCTTTTCTACGGTCTACTGTTTACAGTCTACAGTCTACAGTCTACAGTCTACTTTACACTTTACACTCTACACTCTACTCCGTACAAATGGAGTTTGCGGACTCAAACGTATCCAAACCCCATCACTCCATCATTCCATCACTTCACTCCATTTTTATTCTTGGGACTCTTCAAAGGATTGGTTGGATCAAAGCAATTCAAGCAAAAGATGGCAGGGCAGGTCAAGGTCATCACGGATCCACGGATCCACCGGCTGGCTGACTTAATGGCCAACTATGACGTTTAGCGTGTATCGCAAAATTGACATGGAGATTCTCTGACCTTGGCCTGCTTGTAAATAATAAAATCTAAGTAGCTAAATGCGCGCGAGGTGTGCTTAGACTTTTTGATTTTCTCTTTTCTTTTCTTTTATCTTTCGTCCTCCTATCCTGTCTCGTCCTGTCTTGTCTTTTTAGATCATCTGTATAACCTCAATTGTTCCAATAAAGAGTCTTCAATCCATTATTGAAGGGTGGAACTTGAATCTGCTTTATTTGCTCGTGCTCCCATTTCATACATATCATCTCATCTGCCAATATCGAAGCGCCTTCTTGTGTTGGTTGGAAATCGGAATTCAGAGGCCGAAATATCAAAACTCAACTCAATCCCAATTTTACATCAAATTAATTGAATACCTTTCCTCAACTGCCAACCACATATAATCCATCAAAATGTTGGGGCTATCATATTGGATGATACCTGTCTTTTCAGGAATGGTATGGCTTGCAATGCTCTTAGCCATGCTGTTGACCTGGGTCGTCGCAGATGGCTCACCAATAATTACACCTATGGATGATGGTCAAACTATTGCGTAAGTTCTTTTCTTTCTCTCCAGCCTTAAAAAGACGATTCTAACATTGTCATGCAGATACATCTCAGATATCGGAGCCCATGAACTTCAACCACTCTTTATTGCCATGGGTACTGTGACCATGGTTACTTTCAACATGGTTTTCATTGCAGAGAGATGGTTGCGACATAATGGTCGTTTACATGGAAATACTTCCATCTTTCAAAAAGTATTATCGACCCTTTCGATTATCTTTTCCGTTGCAGGTGGAATCGGTTTGATCTGTCTTACTTGTCTCAATGATGTGGACCACCATACTGCACACGACATTTGTCTGGCGATTTTCATGTAAGTTTCCTGCTTTCTCTCCTCACGTGGAGAACAAACTAACAATTCATTAGTGGTGGTTACATCCTTTCTGCCATCTTCATCTGCTGGGAATATCAACGTCTCGGCATCCACTACCGTGAACACAGCGTCCTACGCATCTCCTTCTGGGTCAAACTTGCCTTCATCTTCGTCGAATTAGGTCTCGCCATCGGATTCGGCGTTTGCAACCGTAAATCGTGGTGGAATACTGCTGCCATCCTCGAATGGATCATCGCATTGATTTACACATTCTATGTCTGGAGTTTCGCAATCGACTTCATCCCAGCCATCAGAACAAAACATTACCAGAGCAAAGATACTGAAGCCGAAATGGCAATGGCGATGGATGTTGAGAGTAGACAGAGAGGGTATCACGGAGCTGCCGATGAACAAAGAGCGTATGGGAGTGCGGAAAGTAGTGGACATGGAAGATACAACCCTGAGCCTGTCGTTCCTGCGAGGAACTTCTAGATTTCGTTGTTGTGTGAAGGAACAAATACGTATGATGACTTGTCTACACGAAAAGATTAAAGATGTTGAAGTTTCGAACCAGACGAACGAATGGAGGAATGTATCATAGAAAGATGGATAGATGCATTTTATACCCGAGGGAAGATATGGCATCGGTTGGAGTGGTTGATTTGGTCGCTGGCGCTTGGAGTTTACGAAGCATTTATGATTGCATGCATGCATGCATATATGGAGATTTGGATTAGAGTGGGCAAGATGCTTAATGTCGATAATGTTAGATGAGATGTAATTATGAAGAAAAGTATATATTTATCTGAGATTTCTCTTTTGGTGCTGAGGCAAGGTTGTAGTAGCATGGAGTCTAGATCAGTGTCTATGTGTATTTATTTTTGGAATGAGAATAAGGTATATTGATGATTGGAAGAATGAAAGTTCATGGTTTCTAAGTACATTCTTCTACATATTGTTGATTTTAACATACATAGATATTTACCGTGACATACATTATTAGGGAGAGAAAAAGAGTGATTGAAAACATATTTACATATACCTAACAAAAGAAACATATAAATCGCAAACATCAATTATTCGTATTCTCATCTAAATTCCAAGTGAAGATGGATTGACATTAATGTTCTTACTTGTTTGTACTCATTCATACTCATTCATACTCGCATTACCCTCATCTTCGCTTATGAATAAAGGAATGATACGTATAAGTAGAGAGGTAGGTAAATAGATAGATAAATATATTATTGTGATTGTGATTTGGGGATTGGCGGGTATGAATATGTGTGTATAGATGCTGAGTATTTACTCTCCTATTTTCTAGGGGAGGAATGTGATGTCGTATGGTGTAATATAATATAATATAATGTAATAATTATATCTTTATAATATAATATATTTCCTACTTCTTTCTTCTTTTCATTACTAACCCTTGATTTCAATGTGCACCAATGAGTTTTCAAACTTTGAGATGAGGATCCGGTACTGACTCAATCTTGGACTGTTAGTTGTGAATCGTCGGGAATGGGTATCTGTATTTTTCAGAGGGGTGGGAGTTACTGTATCGAATTAGTGGGATTTAAGGGTTAATTGGGGATGGATGGTGTTTTTGTTGGGTGGTGGTATATTTGATATCTAAATTACTTTTTATGTTGGAAGAGGATACAGCGAGCAGGATTCCTGGGGGAGATGTTGAGATGCGAAGATGTGTGTATAGGTTCGTGATGAATGCAAAGAAGGATTCATCACGATTACAGCTCGAGTGTGGAATATGTATTCAGCTGCTTGTGATGATGTTGTCGTGAGTTCAGTTTGATAGATTGAAAGTTGGGGAGATAGTATCCTCGTGCTCTATTACACATTTCTATTACTGTAATTTTGTTACTATGGGATATTTGAGATTCCTGCGGAGAGAATGCGGTCAAGAAGAGAAAGGTATTAGATAAATAGAGCAGATTTTCTGTGTTACTTCTTGGCTAGGGCATTGTCTGTACTACCCCTATCTCTATCTGCTTGGGATATGCATACTCGTTTTCTGTTTGCTAGCTCAGAAGTTTGTCTGATGTCTGTTCTAGCAGTCTCTATCTTTCTGTTCACCTGTTCTATTTATCCACTTTAATCATCTACGATAATAACCCGAATAGAAATATTCCATGTATTGATACCTTAAATTTCAGATTTTTAATTAAAACGATCTTAAGTAGTATTTGTAACACTAAGCGATTTTTCAATCTGATATAACCTTTAAAGAATTAGGAGGAAAAAAAAGAGATGTAATTATTAACTAGAATTCAAGGAATTGATTCACTTATTTTTTATCTTGAAAATTAAAATAGATAACAATTAAATTAAGAATTTAACTTGTTAATTATAGTTATATAACTTTGGTAGTTACTCCTCCATAATTTCAATTATATTATATTGAATTTTAATTTCATTTTTAAAAATATTTTATTAAAAGTCATATCAATTAATTTCTGAAGATTGAATTAATAATAATAAAATTCTTTTCATTCCATTAATTTCTTCAAGATTGTATATCAAATTTAGAATTTGCTTGTCTATAAATTTAACAATAGCATAACAAAATATTACTAGTTCGTTTTATTATATACTAATTAAGGTATTAATACATGGATATTACTTTATAGAATTTTCATCGAATTCTCTATTCTATTGGAAACAGAGTAGAAAACTATCAAATAATCTTCGAAATAATCTTCTCTATTTTTATAATCTATTATATATTTATATTTCTGTAATTGTTTTAAAGACTTCTAGAACAAAATATAATCAAGGAAAGAAATATATCAAGTAAAATAGAATACATTATTTTTGTACTTTTATAACTAAAACTTTCTTTATGTTTATTTATTTAATTTATGGATGTTAATTTTCTTCCTATTAATTAAATATTTAATATCTATTTAAATCATTTCTATCTGTCACGGATCGCACTCAATCGCAATGCGATCGCTCACGTGCGCGTACGCGCACGTGCACGATCACGTGTACATAGCTAGTATATAGGAGCGCTCTATGAGCGCTTTGCTCTCGATTCTGTAGTTGTAGATTCTAAGGATAAATTGTACCCTGCTCTCGCAGTTCTTCTAAGGCAAAGTGTCACATTATCTACAACTCACTATACGACCGTACGGCCATCTGGTGGCCGATCAAATAATACCTTATAACTTAACACCTTCTTGGGTGAATCGTACGAATTCGATATCACTTATAGGAAGAAGATCTATTCCGACTAATCCTCGACGAAGATAATTCACCAACGAATACACGAGTTACAAGTACCACTACTATGTCTACACCTACCGATCCCGGTGTCAATCCATTCGCATCAACGTCTGGCGTACAACGGTCCCCAGTCGGCCCATCTGCTCAATCCGATCGAGAGCAGACTTATGCAAGCGATAACGACGTCGTCTTTGGATCTGGTGTTAACCTTGGTAGGAAGGGAAAGGACAAGGAAAGGGGAACTGTTCATCAACCTCGAGACGACACTGCTCAAATCGATGCCCAAATGCAATTGATCGCAGATCAAGCGCAGGCACTCGAGTTCTTACGGGAGCAAGTCGCTAGATTACAAGCACAAGTTAATGATGTTCAAAGTACCGCCAGTCCGTCTCATACCATCTCTCAGCAACCTCACGCATCTTCTCTCAAGAAGAGCGGAGTCCGGACTCCTGACGTTCCTGTGAGATCTGTCGAGCAGGATGCTCCTACGCCTGGAAAGAAGAAAAATCGTTCTCGAGGACGCACCTCGGGACGATCTCGCTCTCATTCAGAAAAGAGTACCCACTCGCCGGCAGTCGCACCCAATCGCGACTCGCTACCCCACCAAACACCCCACTTTCGTTCTGATACTGTCCTTACAGAAAAACCATACATTCCGAAACCCACCAATCTCTCGTCAAAACTTAAAGATGGTGTGGAACCAAAAGCAGGTCTATGGCAGCTATTGGTTACAGAACGATTAGAGCTATATGCGACATCGTTCGTCTCGGAATCGCAACGCCGATCTTACGTAGCAGATCAGACGGAAGGAGAAGCTCAACAACATCTGTACTCTTTGTACACCCAAGTCCCCCTCTTGACGGGACTGCAATTGGTCGATGAGCTCGCAGCAATTTATAAGAATCCTGCCGAAGTCGATCATGCACGAACTGAGTATGAACACTGGGTTATGCCTAATAATGCCCAAAAAGGTAACTTTGTATTATGGTATCGAAAGTTCCGACTGCTTGCTACACAAGCGGAAATCACCGATGACAAGACTCTCTTTCGCGATTTGGAAAGAAAAATATCCGATTTCCTCCGACGAGCTATCGGCCTCCATATCAAAGATTGTACCACTGTCAAAGACCTTGTTAGCAAGCTTACGGAGATTGACGAACTCGAAGTTACTATTCGAGAACGTAACCGTCACAGACAGATTAAAGAAACTCCAAACAAGAAAGTCACTGATAGTACTTTTACACAAAGCGCACCTAAGGGCACTTTCCGTATACATGACAACTCTACCCCATCTCCTCAGTCTCGTTCCCAAAATCCCCCTCGCACTCCAAACGGCTACACAGGAACCTTTAGACCAAACACTACTCCGTCTCCAGGAAACAACTTCAATCGTAGTACTACATCTCCCTCGCCGGGAGCTAACCGTGGTTCGACCCCACGTACAGGCAACTTTAGCGCTATGGCCGAAATCGAAGAAACTGGAGAGGATGAAGATTCCCGCGAAGATTTCCATGACGCCGAGGAGGGTTTGAACCCAGAAGTGCAAGCGGAAGCTGTCGAGTCCGCTCGCAATGCCGAAGACCAACGTTTAAATCAACACGCTTAGGTAGAAGTTCCCTCCTAAGCGCGATCCGGGACATGAGATTCCTCGATTTGACAAAATTAATGGGAGGTGACTCTATGAGCCTACCCTGCACACTTTCGAAGAATGGATATTCATTCCAAACTCAATCTCTCATAGACTCCGGAGCGAACGGTTTCGCTTTTATCGACAAGACACTCCTTACATTACTATTTCCTATGTTTAAACCTCGTTATTTACCGCTTGATCTCCCTATTGAAGTCAAAAGCTACAATGGCGCAAGAGGTAAAGCAATCACTCATTATACATTTCTTAATTTTACTATCGACGCTCGACAACAGTCCTATCTACCATTCCTCATTACCGACTTAGGGTCATACAGTGTGATCTTAGGCCGCATGTGGCTGGCAGAGACTCGAGTTAAGGTAGATTGTTTCAATCGAAGTCTCGACTGGCCTGCGGAGCGTCCTCCTACTATTTCATTATCAAAGAATATACCTTTAACCAAGAACAACCTTCAAAACCGTAGAATCAGTCGCTTGAGGCAGAAAGACGCAGACAATCGGGATATCCGATTGGACCAGATGTACCACCAGCTGGATAGCAAACAGCAGAGCATAGCAACGATTATACCAGAGATACCCATTGCGTCTCCAAAAGAGACTAGTGTGGTAGAAACAGTACCCATCGAAGCTCAGACTCCAGTCAATCTGGGAAAGAAATCTGCTCTCGATCAAATATCTATCCGAGCGGTGTACGAATCTCTTCCTCTCCGCATCTCCGACACGTTCGACATTTGTGCGCTCAAGCCGACCCAATTCCAACTCACCTGTAAGAAAAGCAGGAATCACGAGATCTTTACAGTTACCTGTGCGGAGATCGACGACGTCATCTCACTTCGCAAATGTAGTCAAGAAAAAGACCGCCGTATCTCAAACGCAGTTTCCATTTTGAAAAGTTCGGAACCAGAAACTTTAGCCGCTCTCAACCGCGTCATCGCAGACGTTGAGACAGAACCACCGATCCCCGAAGCTTACCAGCAATATCACCGAGCGTTCTCCAAGCGCGAATCGGACATCCTACCTCCCCTCCGATCATATGACCACAAGATCATATTGGAAGGAGAAGGCGAGAAAGCCCTCAAATACAGTCCTCTGTATAAGATGTCCCTCGAACAGCTGGAAGTCGTTAAAGAATATATCACCGAAAACCTTGCGAAAGGATTCATAGAACCTAGCCAAGCTCCATTCGCAGCACCGATCCTCTTTGTGAGAAAGCCGAATGGAAGCTTAAGATTTTGCATAGACTTTCGACTGCTCAATTCTTTAACACGCAAAGATAGGTATCCCCTACCCCTCATTGACGAGACGCTCGCGCGACTCGCTGGCGCGAAGGTGTATACCAAACTAGATATTCGACAAGCGTTCCATCGCATTCGCATGGATCCTGCTTCCGAAGAGTACACCACCTTTCGTACTCGATACGGTTCCTACAGATGCAAAGTTTTACCCTTTGGACTGACAAACGGCCCTGCGACTTATCAACGATATATGAACGATGTCCTATTTGACTATTTAGATGACTTCTGTACTGCCTACCTCGACGATATACTAATTTACTCTGAAAACGAAGACGAACATGAGGAACACGTTAAACGCGTTCTCGAACGACTTGAGTCCGCCGGCTTACAGGCAGATCTCAAGAAATGCGAATTCAACGTCAAACGTACCAAGTATTTAGGTTTCATCATCTCCACCGAGGGAGTACAGGTCGATCCAGAGAAGATCGAAGTGGTCGCTACTTGGACTTATCCCACTACCGTAAAAGGTGTCCAATCGTTCCTAGGTTTTTGTAACTTTTATCGCCGATTCATCAAGGATTACGGTATAATAGCAAAACCTCTCCACGAACTTACAAAAGCGAATGTCAAATTCCACTTCGATGAAATCTGTCAAATCGCGTTTGATATACTCAAAGATAGACTCATCTCCGCCCCTCTCCTGCAGCATTACGACTATACACTACCCTGTATGCTGGAAACCGACGCATCCGATGGTGTAGTCGCTAGCGTACTATCTCAGAAGCACGGCGACGAATGGTTACCAGTTGCCTACTTTTCGAAAACGATGGTCGCCGCTGAGCTGAACTACGAAGTTCACGACAAAGAAATGCTCGCGATCATCAAATCCCTAGGCCACTGGAAAGCCGAACTTGCCGGATCCCCGCATCAAATCAAAGTATACACCGATCACAAAGCTCTCGAGTACTTTATGTCAACCAAACAGCTAAACGCTCGTCAAGCGCGCTGGGCAGAACTACTCGCCGATTATAACTTCATCATCATGTACCGTGCTGGAAAGAACAATCCCCTCGCAGATGCGCTTACACGCCGCACTGACGAGTTGGATCAACAGAACAGTACTAAGAAGAAGAATCGTTTACAACAGCTTATCAAAGATGATCAGGTGGATACCAAGATCATGCGCGAATCTCTGCGGCGAGACCCGGATGTAGTCGCAAACATCGACATACACGCAATCACCCCGCTTTTCGATATCGTAAATCGAATTATTGAAGCAAATAGATCCCACCCGAATCTAGAAGCTCTGCGCGTACAGGCTACCAAAACGCACAGGCATCTCACGCTCGAGAAAGGACTCTTGCTTTACGACGATCGACTTTACGTACCGGATACCGACAACCTGCGAACCTACCTGATTCGCGAAGTTCACGACTCAATCTCAACCGCACATCCTGGTGTGAAGAAGACACTCGCTCTCTTGACAAAACAGTACTATTGGAATAAAATGATTCAAACTGTAGAACAATATGTACGGAACTGTCACCAATGCAAGCGCAGCTCCGTTCCAAGAGATCGCACTCCCGGTCTTCTACACCCATTGCCCGTTCCAACCCGAGCTTGGCAACATGTCACTATGGATTACTGCAGTTTCAATAAAGATAAACACGGTTACGATAACGTATTTGTTATAATTGATCGACTTACCAAACAAGCAATTTCTATACCATGTCACAAGTCGATCGGTTCAAGAGATCAAGCCCGCTTGTACTTGTACCACGTTTACAGGTACTACGGGCCCCCAGAGTCTATAGTCTCTGATCGTGGTCCTCAATTTATATCAACTTTCTGGGAAGAATTCAACAACATCTTAGGAACGCAAGTTAAGCGCTCGACCGCTCACCACCCGCAAACTGACGGTCAGACTGAGATTTACAATCAGTATCTTCAGCAGCGCTTGCGACCTTTTATAAACTACTACCAAGATGATTGGTCCGAATTCCTACCAATGATGGACTACGCTCAACTCATACTTCCACACGAATCTTTAGGCGGCCAATCTCCGTACGAAACTTTGTATGGCCACCTACCTCGCAATCCCTGGGATTGGAAACCCGATTCAACCCCACCAACCGACGATCTGAATATAACTGACGCTAGAGAGTATGCCAAACGCAATAAACTAGCTCTCGATCGAGCAAAAGAGAGTATCTTGCGCGCGCAAGAAAAGATGTCTCGATCAGCCAATTCGCATCGCCGACCGGTAGACTTCGATGTTGGAGATTGGGTATGGCTTAGTATGAGGGACTTTCCGACGCAACGACCTTCCAAGAAACTGGATTACCCTACTCAGGGAAGATTCAAGATCATTGGACGTGCCGGAGATTCTTTTAAATTAGACCTACCCCCAACTATGAAAGTCCACCCAGTGTTTCCACCTAGCAAGCTCCGCAAAGCGGCCAACGATCCACTTCCCGGACAAATCCTCGAACCACCGCCTCCAATAAATATCACCGGTGATACCGAATGGGAAGTAGAGCGTGTCCTCGCTGTTAAGAAAGTGCGTAGACAGCTCAAGTACAGGATATCGTGGTTAAACGCCGATGACGACCTCACCTGGTACCCCGCCTCTGACTTAAAAACTGCCCCGCACCACCTCCGTGACTTCCACCTACGAAATTCCACTCTGCCAGGACCCCCTGCGCACTTACCGGAGTGGATTCGCCTCTACGAGAGTGGAAAGGATGATTACGATTTCACAGACAATAATCAATGTATGAATGAAAAAGATCGAAAGAACTTCTTTAGTTTATCATTGTGACAAAGAAAATCCTAATCTGACGAAAGGCTGAAAAAGACTGGATAAAGACTGAATTGCCAAGCTAACACAACAAAGAAAGTCTTTTCCCCTGCCCGGCAGGCTTAGATCAGGCCAGAAAGAAAGCCCCTGCGGGCACCAACGGTTACAGTCGGGCGAGGTACGACAGCAAAGACTGGATGGTTTAAACCGAAATACCAGCCGAGTCCCCAGCCAACAGCAACGACAAGAACACACACGACAACCACAAGCTTAAAGACAAGACGACTCTTAGTCGCAGCACGCGTGGCAACAAGACCGAGCTTGTGCTCAGTCTCACCCAATCGCTCGCGAGCTGCCGAAAGCTCCGCTTCCACCTGAGTCATGGCGAGTTGGTGCTGTTGCTCCAATTCATCTCCCCACTCCATAGCCTCGGTCACACGACGCTCTGCGTCTTCCCGAGCAAGGGTGAGAGGAAGCATTTCTTTCGAAACGCGACTCTTCAGCTCCTCCCGCAAGTCGAGCTAGATAAAAGTTAGCGTCGCCATTAGTCTCAAGACAGCTAGTGCTCACCTCTGCCATGTTGCCGTACAGAGCCACAGCCGATCGGTACTGGAGAAACATCTCGCGAGTATCCCCCTCAGGCAAGCGTTCACACTTATGCTTGCCGGTCAAGCAAAGCAAGCAGCGAGGTTGACCAGATGATTGGCCAGGAAGTCGATAGCAGACGCCATCCCCCTTACCAGAAACGCAGCTGCGAACGCAGCCAGCACAGACCCAGTCGTCCTCCCGAACGCATTGTTCCCGTTGTGGTGCCGTCTTCTTTGGTGACCTCTTGCTCGGAGATCCCAATTCGTCAACGTCGACAAAGCCAACGCTTCTGCGACGGACCGTATCAAATTTACGACCAGGTTGACTCTGGCGCAAAGCCTCCAAGATCTCCTCCCCCGTTATAACGTCCCCATCGGCCCCGAGTTCACGAAAATGACGTACCGCTGCGGCCAACTTGTCAGCGAACTTCGTTTCGTAATCTTCAACACAATCGATAAGTGGATCGTATTCCTCCTCCGAGTTCTGTCTTGGTAGACGATGGAACGGATACATCCACTGAGCGTATCGAAGATCGACCCCATCTTCAAGCATATCATCCTCGGCATCTGTAATCGCACTTGTCAGACAAGCCGACTACATGTCGAGGATGGATAAAAGAAAACTCCACTTACATGTATTCTCGCGATCTAGTTCACTGTCACTACCCTCACCCTCACCAGAGTCCCTCCCATCTTCGTCGTTATCCGACTTCTCTACGGGAGCACGCTCGCCTCGCGCAATAGAAGGGACAGACCCTCTTTTTGCCGCAAGCTATTAGGAAAATACGTCAACACATCAAACGCAAAAGACAAAGTAAACAACTTACCACCGCACGCGCCGCTTCCAGCTGCCTCAATTGCGCTGGTGACAATTTACTCTTACTGTTACGTTTTGTTGATGGTGTCGAAGGCATGATGATGATGAAGGGTAGAAGAGAGTAAGTGATTGAAAAGGGTTTCAAGAGAAGAATAGATTCGGAAGATCTATATGCCTCGAAAGATTCGAGCTGTTGCTAGGCTACAGGACGGTTTCCTCCGCTTTCCATGCGCCTTCCCGTTGCGAAAAAGAAAAACTCGCGCACACGCCTGTTTACCACACCATTCGACCAGACAACAATCGACGCCACATTACGATCGCCGATTTGAGTACTAAATAGGTAATTGTGAAGCTTGAGGGCAAGCTTTTCTGAAGGGGGGGGTAGTGTCACGGATCGCACTCAATCGCAATGCGATCGCTCACGTGCGCGTACGCGCACGTGCACGATCACGTGTACATAGCTAGTATATAGGAGCGCTCTATGAGCGCTTTGCTCTCGATTCTGTAGTTGTAGATTCTAAGGATAAATTGTACCCTGCTCTCGCAGTTCTTCTAAGGCAAAGTGTCACACTATCTTTTCTATTTATCTGTTTTATTTATCTGCTCTGTCCCCGACAGAGCAGGATGAACACACAGTAGGATAGGTATAAACTAGTACAGGTTGACAGAGGGGCGGGCAAGTATGACACAGGCAAGTATGACACGGGCAAGCAGACAGATAATGAAATAATAGAGACCCGACCAATGAAAAAATTGGTAGACAGGAGAATGGCACCACTACATCAAAAACCACCTTTTGCTTAAGCAGCCCCGAAAGCGCAATCAGCCGTATAGAGGGGGATATTATATCTGGTAGCAAGACCCCTTTTCATATTCAAATTGTAAATTTAGCAAATTCGCATGCTCGCTTATATAGTGGTAGTCATTCTCACTCCTTCCGTTTGTGTGCATTTGTACTTTTTTTCATTGTAAACGTCCCATCTGATTGAATATAAAAACCTCTTTCTCTTCCCCAAATCCCGCCGTTTTCTCCTCGGAAATTGCAACAACAATAACATAAACAGCAGCATGGTGCCGCCTGCTGGTTGGTAATTGTGGTGTAGTGTAAAGTGGACTAACGTAAAAAGACTAAAAGCGAGAAGGCAGTTGAAGAAGTTTATGGCGAGAAGCTGCCTGCTTTAGGTTCATAATCATTCTGTTGGTGATTCAATGGCAGTCAAGGTTATTGGTAACAATTGTTCGTTTGACGCTGGTGCTAAATTCGTTAATCGTATCATCATATTGATTCTATTCATGAGAAATTACTTGATAAGTTGGTGGTGATGCCTTTATCGGTGATGTGACAGTAGTTGTTAGTAAAATGAAGTAAAATATGCAAAATAGAAACGTTTTGTGACAGTGGCGTCTTTTGCTTGAGAGACCGGAAGACTTCCAAGCCATTACAACGAAGGCTGATACACGACCATGATCTGATTCTTTCTAAGTCCTTGTAACTAAAGAAGCTAGATTACTTCTCCATCTTTCCCACCACTAAATACCGAAGCCTCAGATCACTACGGCAGTGATAATAAACCAGAGAGGAACGCCCAAGAATCATTTACCACCCGCTAATATATTTAATTAAATGATGCTTTCTCTACTAGCAATATAACTACATAAAGTGATATAAGAACTTTGCTCAAGGATACAATAATTATATATGCTAATTTCAATCATGGAAAGGGAGCGAATAGTAATCATTATAAAGGGGCTAGTCGAGAGGAGTTATAATAATAAAAATAAGTTTTTAATACCCACTCATAAGGATCGAAGATTTATGTTATGGAGGTACCTGCACTACAATATGAATTATAAGATAAATACAAGTCCTTAATATTGTAATCTATAGAAGCGATAATATAGAAACTATAAGATTGGAAGGTAACTAAGGAAGAAGGTAATTAAGTAAATAATCAATAATTAAAAGATAGATATCTATTTTTGTTAGTATTTATTCTATAATAGGTATAAAAAGAATAGTGATTATAGGATAACTAGTAAATATAAATTAGATAAGCGGTAATCTTATTAGAAATCATAAAATAATTATTATATAAATAAAAGCTAATTAATTTATTAAATCAATTGATTTATTAATCAATTTTAAAATATAAAGATTTATATAAGGGAATAGATTTTATTATAATATAAAGCTTTGTGCTCAAAAATAATTATTAGTTATAATCTTATTGAATTCCTATTTGAAGTCTAGTCTAAACTATCTCAAAAAATCTCTAGATACTTTTGTTATGGGAGCTGCCTTTAGGGTTATGTGGAAGTGTTTAGAGATCTCTTGAGATAGTTTAGATTAAACTTCAAATAGGAATTCAATAAGATTGTAACTAGTTGCAATTCTTGTAATTATAATAATAAAACTAATAATTATTTTTAAACACAAAGCTCTATATTATAATAAAACCTATTCCCTATATAAACCTTTATATTGAAGTCAATTGATAAATTGATTAACAAATTGATTAATAAGTTAATCAGCTTTTGATTATATAATACTTGTTCTATAATTCCTATTATTCTAGCTTATTCTTTTATTCTAAAACTAATTCCCTAGAATATTATTAATTCTAATAAAGCCTTTCTTATTTATTATATTCTATTTTTCCTGAGATCTATTATTCTAGGAATTATATTCTATAATTTAGGGTATTCTATAATTAATATTATATATATACTTAAAGCTTTTTTTGAATACTTAATACCCTTTAATATACTATGACTGAATCACTGAGGCCTATAATATCATTATAGTCTATATATTAGTGATTCTACAGCCTGTTACTAATCCGTCGTAACAACTTTCACATAACCCTAGAGGCAGCTCCTGTAACAATTTATTATTAACTCTTGGAAATTCCGGTTATTAGAAGAGAGCAGAGGGATTGTTGTTGCTATTACTATTGCTACTGTTGTTATTATTATAATTGTCGTTTCCAATGCCACTGCTGTTGTTGCTACTTTGAAGAAGAGGAGAATGTCCCGGGCTTGCTACATCCTAGGATATACGATTGAACAGTAGTTTTTCTATCAACAATAAGACTACTCGAGAGCATATCGCTGAATGTCTGGACTTGTATTGCTCTTTGATTAGGAGAAGTCACAGCAAGGAAAGCAAGACTTTTATATCTATTCATGGAAGACGAAAACAAGGATAAGAGCAGGTGGGTATAGTGTATGTGAATTAGGAAGGTACCAAACTCGATATATTAATATCGATTCGTGTGAAATTACTTGTTTAGGTGGTAATTAGTTTTATTGTAAATTGTTAGTAGGTACAAGGCAGAAAAGGTGAGAATCTAAAAAGAGATTAATGAGACTGTCGTCTGATGAGCTAAATTTGCATGTACAGATAGTAAAAGAACCTCTTTCGAGGAAGGAAAAACGAGATGAGGGTGTCTGATGCTTTGAAATATTTGTTTACAATACTTCTAAATACATATCAACAATCACAATATTATTAGAAAAACGAGTAATTTCATTAATATGAATGTTTTCGTGCTTATTGAGTAAAATTCATTTAATTATAGTAATTATATGTAGCTGTTTATTAATTCTGAGAAGTTATTTTAAAGATAATTATTCTTGTTCTATATATAATTATTAAAAAAGAGTATTCTAAATTACTATATTTGTATAATGAATATTCTATTTCCAATTTTTAGGTTTTTAGTTAAGATTAAAAATCGTAATCAACCTAGAATCCCGATAGTGTAGGAAGATATGAATTTATTTTTCATTTAATTGATATTGACATTCTTACTAATATAATTTATCACCAAATAGATCATATCATCAAGTGGATTACTTCATTTTATATACAAAATTCGTTTATATATAACCATACACTTTCTTTATATATTAATATAATTCATTTTTTTCTTCTAAATATTATAATTATCTACATAAATAATATAAATTTCTAATCAATTATTAGAAATTAGATTTAATATAATAGTTATTATAAAAATAGAATTTTTATAGCGAAAACCGTAACAATTTCAATTGTTTTTAGAATATAATTAAAATATTTATAATTTTTGATTATATAAAATTTTCCTATTGTTAAATATTATTTCTTTTTCAAAAAATATTGATTAATTATTAAAATATGAATATTAAAAAAAGGTTAATTTTAATATGATTTTAAAGTAATCCATTCGGTGATATAATCTACTCGGTAATGAATCACGTTATACTTATTATTTTCGTTATATTAATTAATAAAAAACCCGAATATTATTATTTCATATATTAATATCTAAACTAATATATAATAGAATGAAATATTATTATTTTGTTATATTATTATTAAATTTATAGACTAATAAATTTCGAATCTAATATATAACCTTTTAGGAATTAATGAAATAGAAAAAAAGAAATATAATTATTAAATAGAATTTAAGAAATTCAATTATATAATTTTTTTAAAATTATCTTTAAAATAAAATTAAAATCTATTATAATAATATTTTAATAATAAAGGAATTAATATTAAAGCTTGATTATTATAATAAAATTGATTGAAAAACTATTAAATGAAATTTTAATTTTAGTTTTTGAGATAATTCAAAATAAATTATTTTATTTAATTTCTTAAGCTTTAATCAATAATTATATTTCTTTTTTATTTATTTTGTTAATTCCTAAAAAAGATTATATATTAAATTAAAAAGTTAATAAGTATTACAAAATATTAATTAAGATTACTTTAATTATATATCTAATATTTGAGGTATTAATATATGAAATGATAATATTCGAGGTTTTTACTATATATTAATACTTTATACAGACTTTGAAAAAGTTTTTATAGTTATTCTTGAACTGTCATTGGAAATAATCTAAAAAAGAAATCAGAAGTCGATAATATAAAATAACTATAAATTATGTTAAAGTATTATACGTAGAATTCTTTCTTCTTTCTTTATAATTAAAATATAGTTTTAAAAGGTTAGAATCTATTTATTTGAGAATAAATTCTATAATAAAATACATTATTAAATTAAGAAATATAAGAATAAAACAAGTGTAATTTCTAAAGTATAAAGAATATTTAAATGATATTCAAAGGGTATGAGAGTAATTTGCTGTAAAAGATATTAGTTCTCTTATATGTCTAGGCAGTCTTTTATATATGAATTTCGAATTCGAGTAGTGAACAAAACTCAGGGTTTATAGAAATTAGTTTCACATTTTGTAGAGAGTATATCTGTTGCTTATATGACTAAAACAGAAAAGCAAATCAAATATTGTTGATAAGAAGTATGTTAATACATTTATGATTTTAATTCCAATGAATATAATGTTCAATTAACGAGAGATATATTCAAGTAAATCTTCTAAATAAACGTTCAAATATTATGATATATGAATAATTAGAATTAAAATGTTATTTATTCAATCAAAAATCATAATTTTTCGAATCTATTTTAGACATACATAAAAAAATGGTTCTCATATGAGTAAAATACACTAAAAGATTTCATTTTGGAAAGAACATTAAATCTAAGCTCTAGATGAAAGCATATTTAAGATGGACACAGAGAATTGAGCGTAATATCTAATTTAAAAGAAGTTTAAGAAAATTGAAAAATAACAGTATCATGAACATATTATTTGATAATGTCAAATACCCTGGTGTTATAAGAAACGTTTTATTTCTTACCCATTCACAACGAGAAGAAAGTATTTATGAGTTTTTTTTTGATTATTCGATGAACATTTTGAAATGAAATAATATAAAAATTTATATGAAAGTTTTGACTGGGGTTATAAGATTTTTAGGGAATAACCTTTTAGCATTTACTCAAAAATAAATATTCATGGGCTGTATGTAGTATTTTATAGAAAATCGAAAATACTAACACACATGAGGTCTAAGGGCTACGTAGAACACATAAGTATTATTAGTCTTTAAATCAATTACTTAATTCATAATCAAGACTACTTTCAACATTAATTGTTTTATTACTCCTGATATCTTTTATATCAATAGAACAACAATTATTGTTGGTTTGTGTATAAATTACATATTTTGATATTTGAAATCTTACATTGATTAATTTCTAATAAATTGTAGAAATGTAATAGACTGAAATTGATAAAATCTCCATGAAAGCTCTACAAAATTATTAAAACAGTCTCAAGATTTTTTATATTTAAATAAAATGTGTATGAAATATTTGAGATAGTAAATTACTCTAAGATTATTGAATATAAATTTGTTTACTTTATCATCACTAAAATTGATCTAAATATACTTCTATATTACTTTGATTTTATAATAAATAGAATTTACAATAAAAACCCCGAATATCATCATTTTATATATTGATACCTCAAATATCAGATTTATAATTAAAGTTATCTCAATTAGTATTTTGTAATATTTATCAATCTTTCAATCTAATATATAATCTTTTAGGAATTAATAAAATAAAAGAAAAAATACATAATTATTGATTAAAGCTTAAAGAATTCAATAAAATGATTTATTTTGAATTATTTCAAAAACTGAAATTAATATTCAATTTAATAGTTTTCTAATTGATTTTATTATAATAATCAAGTTTTAATATTAATTCTTTTATTACTAAAATATTATTATATTAGATTTTAATTTTATTTTAAAGATAATTCTGAAAAAATTATATAATTGAATTTCTTAAATTCTATTTAATAATTATATTTCTTCTCTTTTCATTTTATTAATTCCTGAAAAACTATATACTAGATTCGAAATTTGCTAATCTATAAATTTAACAATAGTATAACGAAATAATAATATTTCGTTCTATTATATACTAATTGAGGTATTAATATATAAAATAATAATATTCGGGGTTTTTACTATAGAATTTATAGTATTTGGACATGAAAAATTTAATGTTGAAAGTCAGAGTCAAAAATTAGAGAAATAGAATCGATAGTTGAAAACTGGAATCTAGAATCTAGGAGCATAAGCTGAATCTGTGATTGAAATTCAGATTCTAGAATTTAAAAGTATAATCTAAACTTAAAGAGATGAAATCTAACATTCAAACCTGAAATCTGTATGTAGATCCAAAGAAGATGAAGTAGAATTCAGATAGTATGAGAGTAAATTTAAACCGATTTGAATGATGTGAGAATAATGTTTTATTTAAACTTTCCGTAGTAACTATGAGAGTAGCCTATTGATTTGAAAACAGAAATAATATTAAATATTCAAACTGGCTAAGTTCAAGTTCGTTTGATATATATACTCATGCTCACATTACATCATACAGTTTGCTATCTTAATAATTACAAATTACATAAATATATGGTATTATTCTAATTAATTATAGGATAGATATATATATATTTCTATATAATAGAAGAAAAGATATTCAAGGAATTAGTTTAGAATAATTGGAAATATATTATGTTTTATAATATATTCCATCAATAATAGCTAGTAAATCAGAAAATTGTATAAGTACTTAGTATATATAACTAACATATATATATATATGTATACATATATCAATTGAAAGGACCAAAAAGATAGCAATTGAAAGAGATGTGATCATCGTATGAATGGAGAGGTTTCGTGTAACATATATTTTCAACTATGAAATGTTATTTGTATAGAAAAATCAATGAGACAAAGAATTGAATCAAAGTTTTTAGATTGATGGGAAATTGAATAGATAGTTTTAATACTTCTAATTGATTTCAATATTTGGGAGATGTGATAAGGGAGATGAGAAATTTTGTTGGCACTGGAGATTTATAGAATCAAAGGTCTATAAGCTTGCTGAAGATTTAGAAAACTTATGAATAAAAGACTCGATAGATTTATTGGTTGATTACATAGAAGACTTAGTGTGATATTTGAAGGGGTTACTGAGGGATCTATTATGAGACTTAGTAGATTGAATAGATCGAGTAGATGTATTATATATCTCAGATTTTTGGATTGAATGGCGGCCTCGACACTCCTGTTCAAAGCAGAAGCGAAAGACAAGCGAATAGCAAATGCTACCTATTATATCATATTCAGATGTGTCATGAAGATATTCATTCTTATTAGACGTACTGATCTGAGATCTATTATTTTTAAATGCGTTATGATTAAGCTGAATTTATCGAGATATTATTGAGAGCTTGAATTGAATTGATTCCAGTTAAGTTAATGTACAGTTCACTCATTTAGAATGCTTTAGATTTCTGATTGGCTTCAAAACTTCTACTTGAATAATGTATATCTTTTTAAATTTTGATTTTGATTTTGTATTATATTAGAATTAAAATTAAACTCGTTTAATTTAAAGATATTATAAATGATTGTAAAAGGATTGATAAATTTATTTCCAATGAAAATATTGTAAATAATAATAAAGTATGAGTATATTTATTATTTTTAGTATTTACAACAGATTGAGAAAAAACTTTTAAAATACATATTTCAAAATATTATGTATAGATAAAATATACTGAAAGATAAAATAAATTAAATTAAAATTAATATTTGAAATCCCATAATTAAGAGAAAAGCTTGCCCTTATATAGGTAGATATAATTACATAATGCTTATTTGCTAAGAGTGAACATTCCAAAAACATGTAATTAGTTTAAAAGAAATATCAATAAGTGGAATATCCTTACTTACAAATGTATTACTAAATACACTCCCTTTTAATTTAATTGATTGATTATATTACTATTATAAAATCTATTTTGAAATCAATTATAGTATTTGAATGCTTACAATTGTTTTAATCTGATTATTTCTTTTCTAATCATTTTATTAATTTATTTAAGATTATATATCAAATTGAAGTACAGTACTAAACCACTTATATCCGCCCCCCTACTTATTTTATAATATTATATATTGTACCACCCTTTTTTAATATTAAATATTAAATTAATTAAGAGTTATAGAATTATCAAAATTGAATAAATGAATAATGTACTCTTATATTATTAATATATATAAAAATAATTCTGTTATTAATTTTCAATCTATCAATATTTAGTATACCAATTATTTGCTATAATATAAACCTCAATTCTAAAAGGTATATTAACTTTCAAATTATTAAATAATTCTTTATTCAATATATCTCAGATTATTTATAAATAATTTTCTAGTTTTTAATAAGTATATTCTAATGTGCTTTTATTAATAGTAATATTAGAAAACATTTTATATATTCTTATCTTTAGAGTTTATTATATATACTCTATAGAATTGAAATTGGAAGAGTAAGGAGGCTAATTTTTCAATAAAGGGATCTCCTTTTTTTGAAACTAATTTTGTATTTTATAAATACAATAAATAAAAGTATTATTCTATATAAATTCATATTTTAGATCAAGCTTTTCGAAAATAAAGTTTATTTCAACTTTAAAAACCTCAAAATAAGAATTAATATTATACCTATATTTTGTACTCTCAAAATCCCTATTCATTATATATAGATTATTTCTTCCAATATTCCAAAAGCTTTTTCAATATATAATCTTTATATTCTTATTTGTACCATATATTTCAACTATTTCTGAATCCCATTTCTGAAAGTTAATACAAAAGTATCATTTTGATCTTTTTCCTTTTCCCCATTTTATAGAGTATTTATTTGATTATACAATTAAGCTTTATTCTTTAATTATTAATTCTTTATAAGCTAAATACTATTTAAATTGTTTAACAATATATATTAGTGTAAGCTTTAATTTCTTTTTATATCTCCAATTAACTATATTATATTCAATCAAAATCCTTTTAATAATTTTAATATTATAATTAAGTCTAACCTTTTGAATGATCTGTTTATATATAGCTTTTGAAAATAATTATATATATTATAATAATATTCATTTGTTTTGTTCAATATATAATTTAGATTGATTAATATATAATAGATATATACCATTATTGCATATTAGATCTTACAAAAAGATATATTATATAATTCCATAAAAGAGTTTGAAGCTTTTTATAATTCAATAGAAACTAAGGTCTTTCTCTATCTTACTAACTATTTTGCTATATATATATAAAATAAAACATTTATAAGAATCATTTTGTATATCTTTAATATATTATATATTATAAATTGAAAGTATAATTAAAATAATAAAATATGATTATAGAAGTGTAACATGTGAAAAAACGCGTTTTATAGAATTTCGACTAATAGAAGTGCATGGTGACTGTAGTCTTGTAAGGTTTTTGTAAGGGTTTTTTCCCTATCTAATTGGAATAATTCTGTTCTGGTACTGATAATGATTTATAATTAATCAGGAGGGGTTTTATGAATATGCTAAATGACAAAAATGGTATACTTATAGAGATATAATATGATTATGTAATATATGAAGTACAAAAAAACTTGGTTCGCTTCTACGAATCCATAAATTGGAATATCAAATCTCAAGATACATTACATCAAAGAATTTATTCAAAATCTTTATCGAATTTATAATGATTCTAATATATATAAGAAGGAAACAAATACAATGTGGGGCATCATTAATAGATAATAATTGATTCGATACTTGAAATTTTAATGACTAGACTTCAATTTTCGATTATTAATTTTAGATTGTAGTTTAATATTCTAATTCCAATAGTCACTATATACAAATAATAATCTATTACCTAAATTACACTAAAACTCATCCTCTAAACGAATAAATTTTACTATAATCGAATCCTGATTGATGGTATATATCTATATAATTTTGTTAAATTTTAATTGAAGATTTCCAAAAATTATAAAAATCATCTATAGAAGTTTTGTTGATTATATTATATAGTTTTCAAATATAGTGATTTAAAAATTATAGAATTTACTAACAAAAAAAGCGAGATTTAGAGAGTTTTTAAGAAATATTATTTTAATCAATAAAATTCCAACTGCATAATTATTATTAGGAGTTGAAAATTGGAAATTATGAATTACTATCATATAAATAGTACATTTGAGAATAACTCAATTTATTTTCAATCGAAGAAAATTCTATAGAATTGAAGTATGAATAAAAAGAGAATAGAAAAAGAAATCGGCTCACTAACCTCCAGGATTAGAGAATGTTTAAAAAACTCTTTGATTTATAGTATCTATAAACTTTAAAGGAAACACAAAGATCATCAATATAAGGTAATCTTAAGAATATGAAAATAAATCAATGGCTTTTAAAGAGCATGAGCATAATTTGACTTCCAAATGTATGTGCAGATAAAAATTTGTTTCAAGTAAAATAATTTTTTATCTTAGATCATGTTTTTTACTTTCATTCTAACAAACATGTTTCGAAATACTATTAATGACTGGAAGCTCACTGATCTAAACCACAAACAGAATATACAGACTCTATGTGAAAACATGAACAGGGAAGACATAAATAAATCAACAGATCGATCAAAGAATTAGAAAAATGGGGTGTGAAAGAAGACATAGCTGTTACATGATTTCAAAGTCTTTCATTGATTTGATTTTGCAATTCACAAACAATTCTTTACACAAAAAAGTAATTAGTTCAACAATTGAATTGAGGTTTCATAGCTTTAGAAAAGAGTGTCTTTTTTTACATTTCTAATTTAACTGAAAATTACTGGGATTCGATGAAGAAGTAGGGAGCCTTGTGATTGTTATAGATTCATACATTTGTTAGTTTTTGGGGTTAATAGCGTCTTTCATGCTCCTATTTGAGCTAGAAGCGAGAAGCAAGCGAGACCCCTAGAGCATTGTATTATTATTAGATGTGTTATTCTTAAACTCATCATTATTTAAAGATTGAAAACTATGAGTGGTATTGTATAGAAATGAGTGAAGGTGTAGATCATTATTCTAAAAAGTTTAAGATTTTCGAATAATTTCTCAATCTATATTTGAGTGGAAAGGAAAGATATAAATATAGATTTTAAGCGATATCGAAAATATTTAAAGAGATTATAAACAGGTATATTGTCATTTTTTAATCATGAAGAATCGATGAAGAGCTTGTATTTTTAGATTTTATAAGAGATTCTACTCTGGATCAATAGATTTCACTTGATTTGAACTAGATTATGTAATGAAAGAAGGAGCAGATTCTATATCGAAAGTTTAGATTCTATAGATAGATGTATTATTATTATTCCTATTAGTTTTTGAATTTGTTCTTTTTGGATTTAATTACTATAGATTGAATTTGAAAAGATTTAAAAATAAGTTGTTCCTCAGTTTTAGGGTATAATGATGATTAAATACCTCTTATGAGCTTGAGAGTCGAAAAAAAACACTTAGAGAAAAAAAAATAATACTAGCCGTTTTTTTTGAAATTTTGATGAGATTCGTGTTTAACTTTAGAGCTTGAGGATGATTGAAGGATATTTCTCTGGAGAAATTAAAAAAGGGTATATGACGATTACAACATAATCACGAATTTGAGATTCTGTAATAGTAGTTTTATATGAATAATAGAAAAGTTTAAGAGGTCTATCTTCACATTCAAGAGAACGACATTCCAACAATTCTGGTCTAACTCCAAGGGTTCAAATAATTCTTTCAAAAGTTTGGATTTATATTGAGTCAAAGGTGTAGAACAGAGATGATTAAGTCTATCTAATCATAATAAACATCTAATGTTGAGATTATTCTGAAGTGCTTTGGGAACTTGAATATATACATTTATATAATGATCTTACTACATTCGTGATATTTTAAAACAACTTGTTTCTAAGATCTATTTCCCACACTTTACAAATTAAGAGTTTAAAAAGTGATATTTATAGGTATTATAATTGTAGTGCATGAACCTGCGATAATTCCATAAATTTTTGTATATAATTTTTGATCATACTATGATATTTTGAGTAGAAAAAGATTCTTCAAAATCGTTGTCTTATCTTAGTAATAATGGCTCTCTGGTTATATTCGCCTTGAAGGTAAACTTATCATTATTTACATATCTTGATAAGAATAGGCGTAGGTGTATCACAATATAACTATAGCTCTAGTACCCCTGAGTAGTACTTCTATGGTAATTATAAAATTGTTGCAAAAATGATAAATTATTTTCATACTACTAGAAGCTCAAAATATCACTTTTACGGTAAAGAAACTAATGTACATTATATAACTTGAGCTCTATCATACTGAATCTAAGATCTTATATAGATTCCATGCCTTTCAACATTAATTATAACTTTCAATTTTAAATTATGTATTTCGAAATTTGAATTTTGTAAATTCTACACCTAAGTATAGAACTTCTAGATTCTAATCTTCAGTTATAGATTTAACTCTCAACTTTCAAATCGTACCTTTATATTGTAGATTCTTCATTAGTATGATAAGTCTTTTCTTTATATTATAGTAGATTTTATTTATATACTCTGAATTTTATATTCCAATATTGAATAAATCTCTTCATCTTAAACAATGTAAATTCTAAATGGCATACAAGTAGACTCACTGGCGTTTTGACAGTGTAATAATAAATGACCAAATTTCCAATAATTTTAATGTGGTTCGTCGATCTGAGAACTATGGTTTTAATAGCAATAGAAGTAGATAGATGAGCAGCCTCAACATCTCTACAAAGGATCTAGTATTTGTATATAATTTCCACGCCCTACTCGATTAAAGACTTGTTTAGAAAGAAAAAATCTAGCAGATTATCTTTCGAAATGGGGTCTATGAAAGCCCTACTATCTGCTTATGTAAGGTGGGGGCATGGTTTATACTGTGCATATGCATGCAGCGTAGCTTGGATTGATAAAAATTGTGATACAGCTTCATCGATACACAAATATTGAATTATTTATAATACTCATGAAGAAACTGAAGACTTAGATGCTTGTTACAACAATAAATTTATCATAAGAACTCATACATATACAATTAAAGTTTCAAATGTGTAAAATTCTATTATCAGAAGTATAAATCGATATGATGATTTCGAGTTTATAGATCCATTATGATTATACTAGTGCTGTAATAAAACTAAAAAGTACCTTTTTCGAAACTTGATTTCAATGAATCAGTTTTGTTACTCGGAAAAGAAGTTGATTAGGTCAATTTTGAGACCCTACTAACTATCCTATATATGTTTCAATTCTAGATTTTATTGAGAGATTTCAAAATTAGACTTGCTAGGGTGAATGTAACCGAATAATCTGCAAAATATAATTTCAGATGCCAGAATCTCGTAATTATATTATATTGAAGGCCAATATATCATTAGTGCATGAATGAATAACTCAGATGTTGAACTTTAGCATTCGTAAAGTGTTATTACAACTACTAAAGAGACATGGTCTGATCAAATTTTCTAAAATATAGCTATTAGTCATTCAAGTTCAAAATACATGTACAACACTCTTCTCTTATAGAATATTTGGTTGAATGTTTTTGGCCCAACCAAGATGTGATGAAAAGAATTTATCTATAATATAATGCAGATAAGATGATTATGATAATATGGTTCAATTTCACTGCTTGATTTTCCAGAAATTGATTTAAAAAAGCTTATTTACATGATTATAAATAAGAAAATTATAAATATAAAGAATATGCATGTGTAATCGATCTTCTTCACATTATTTAAATAAAGACAAAATATTTATCAATTGTCAAATCAAAAATCAAAAATCTAGCAATCAAAACCAAAATATTGGGTTTTATTTTGTAGAGAAACGCATTTAGAAATTTTTTTAAAAATCGATGGAATGAGATAACAGGATAAATGCTTTGCAATTACTGAATCCTCTCGTTAAAAAGACGGATTAACAAAACCATAATTTTCTATCAATAAAGAGCAACGCTTGTTTTAAGGTCGATTTTGACAACTATTCAAAAGAGTTATACAATAATTGATAAAACAAGCAATTGAGTAATATGACTACTCTAAAACCGAGCAGTTTCAACGCTAGAAACCAATAAATATACTGGATATTTGGAGTGAGCATAAATGTTTTCCGATTCAATACTTTCCTATTACCCTATTTTGAATAAAGTTAGACGAATCTATGATATACAAGGAATAGAACTGATTTTGTGATTAATTAAACTGAATGAAAAGAATAGCATCCGTAGATCTTATCGTTTAAACTTCATGTAAGCTTATATCATTATGAGGGAAAAAATGTGATTTGAATCATTTATCATTGTTTTTGGCATAATTCAATGTGCTTCAATATCAATATCTTTAATACTGGAAGTACTATATTTCTATATTATATTAGAATGAATAGTAACAACTTTATATATCAAAATCTCAGGTATTAGAGTTTATAACCAATTCAATCTTAACTAATACATTCGATCTTCTAACTTTTTCTTTTTCCTATAGTAATTTTATTTACTTCCATCTTCTTTTTTCAGTTGGGATATAGTATATCAACTATATTTCTAGTTGAAATAATATATACATTCCTAATATATTAAAAGTACTTCAATAAAACAAATAGATAATATAATTCATCACTGAGTAGATTATATCACCAAATGAATTATTATTTTTTCTTTAATTGATATATTTAAATTTATATTATTCAATGACTATTGATTTAATTAATTAAAATTATTGAGAATTTAATAATCTAGGATTTATTATATTGATTTGATAACTTCTTATATTATGATCTGTTTTTTTAATAATTATCATAATATTGATTGAAAAATACTTTCTTATTAGAATTTTTTCTATTTTGATACTTATTATATTGAATCTGAATATTATCTTTTTATTAAAATAATATATTTATAGTTTTCTGTTTTATAAAAAGAATTTTGATATATTTATATCTTTTTCATATATTGATATTAGTTTAATATTCTATTAGTTTTTCGAAATATATAGTTTTCTACATTTAAAGATAGATTCTTATATATTCATATCTTTACACTTTTAATTAAAATAAATATAATCTCAAATAAAGATATAGAAAAATTCAATTAATAACAAGTTATTTGAGATTTAATTAATATTAATTAAAAAAAAGCTTTTATAGGATTATAAGGCATTTTAAAAATTCAGAAATCTAAATTGAAAAAAAGGAAAATGAATATATAAATTCAAATATCTGATTTAGAAAACATTACTTGAAAATCAAATGAAATTAATTCTATTTCTCGAAATCTAATATTGATATTTTGATTTATAATTAATTATTAATATACAATTTTAAAAACTATAAAGAATTTGATTTTTAAAATATAATTAATATATATTCTTATAAATCCCTCAATTTAAATATTATATTCTTATTTTAAAGTATTAAAACATTTAATATCAAAAGATTGAATTTAATAACTTAAATATAATAATAAATATACACATTTAGTATAATTCTTTTTATGATGATCCTAAAATAATATTAATTTATAACTTTTATATTTATTTAATATTCTATATTTGCTTTTGATTCGATTTTTTATATATCTATTAAAAATAGATTTGATAATTTAATCTATAAAAAGATCGATTTTGATACATTAATTAAAAAGATATATCTATTTTTAAATTATTAGAAATAGAGATATGATATTTCTCTTATTGTTATTATATATAATCATCATTGTTTATTCCTAATTATTCATTGTTAATTATTGATTCTTAATCATTTATTCTTAATTATTTAAATATATAGCTTTATTTCTATTAAATCTTTTAAAGCTAGTTATAGTTATGTTAGTATTTATAATTTCTATTATAAAATTTGTTTTATTGAAATTCTATAAACTATAATTGAGAATATTAAACTTGTTTTATATATTTCATATAAATCGAAACCAATCTTTAATAAGCTTAGAATCTTTGTAAAAAACTTTTGAGAAGTTATAAATTTAAAAATTTAAAAAATTTAACTCTTTATTATATTTTATAAATCGATATACCTATCACTTTTTAATTATTTTTATTCTTCTTAATTCAAAAATTCAATTCGCTATATTTTTTAATTCTTTATATTTAGATATAAAACTTTTTATATTCAGATCAATTATATATTAAATAACAATCTTTTCTTTTAATTTCAAAAGATTATTATTATTTAATAGAGACTTAGTATAAAGGGTAAAATTATTTATTTTATAATAAAATATTGTATATAATGTATTATATAGTTTAACAAATTGTTGAATACTGAGTTTTTTGTCTTTTCGAATAGCCTTAATGATTAAGAATATTCAAGCATTATTATTACTTGATTATATAATAATTGATTGATAAAACATATATTAAATTAAAATATGAATATTTGAGGTGAAAGTAATCCACTTGATGATATAATCCATTCAGTAACGAATCACGTTATATATTATAATATAATTACAATTCTAATTTTCTAATGTTACCTTTAAAATATTAATACAATATTTTCAAAACGCATAATATAAATACCAAAAGAATAATACTTATATGATTGTATCATCCCTGATAAATCTTGAAACCTTTCAATGATTTCTATATCTTAATATGATATTAAGTTGATTAAATACTTGGAAAAAAAAGCTTCTAATAAAATCTTGAAACTCTTAAAATAACTCTCATATAATATAGTTAATTAAAAATTGAGTTTTAAAGATTTTAAGATAATTATCATACTATAATATAAGCATTGTGATATTGAGAAAAGGGGAATGAATGAAAACTTCCTTCAAATTTGATTTATTTACAGCAACTAACAAATAATATTTCGTATCATGTTTCTATAATATATGTTTTAAAGTAGCTTAAAATTAAAATTAAAACATTATATTTTGATTACATTATATTAAGTATAAAAATCTACTAATCTTATTTTATTATCACTACTATGGTCTTAGAAGATTGAACAAAAAGTTTGTAAATCTTGTAATAGATTTATTAGGTAGGTTGCTTTACTTTATAAAATCTTTGAGATTCAAAGTATCGTTGATGTTTTTCAATATATTGCATTTGAGAAAAAAATGAGTTATATGGTTTATTACATGGTTGATAGATTTGATGTTATGAGATTAATTTTTATTATATTTGTTATCATCCAATTTATGACAAAAGATTTGTTCAAAGATTGTTAAAACTCTGAATCTTAATTATCTTATTGAAGTTGATGCGTAAATCCATTTTCCAAAAATGATTGAATCTCTGAATAATTCGAAATTCCGATTGAAATTATGTAAAAGAAGTTGAAATGTAATATTTCAAAGATTTTATAGTTTGGACATCAAAATCGATTTCTAATAGTATTGAAAATGTTGATGAAGAATCTTATTAATAAATCTATCATTGTGATTAATTATAAAAAGTTGTGAAAATAAATCTAAGATTTAAAAACATTTAGAATTATAGTTTATATTAAAATCATACTATCCATATATTTTGCTTTGAATAATTCGAAGAAGCTTCCAACCCAAATATTAAGAATATAAAATATTATTAAGAAGGAGAAGTTATAACATAGTTTATTAGTACATACATTATTATATTAGTATATACATCACTTTTATTTCAGTTCTCATTATTCAATTATTATTTACGATATATTAACTATATGATGTATAATCAATTTAGAAAAAAACTTAAATATTCTTATTATTTTTAGGTTATTTAATGAAACAAAGAATTGTTCTTTAAGGAACTTTTAAGTTATATAATATTTATGCAGAGAATAAATAAAATACATTTTGTGTTTAATATTTAATTGATATAATGGAAATTTATTAAATTAAAAAAGAATATTATTATTTAATATATGATTGATATGAACAATAAAGTATTTAATTTCAAGATTTAAAGTATAAAAAACATAATAAATTATTTTCTTGATTTCCAAAGTATAGAATAAATTAAAAAGCATTAAGCTTATTAATTTATGAAATATTATATAAAATTCAAAATATATTTTAAATGTATTTATAATTTTTGAAGACTTTTAATTTGAAGATTCTATATTTATTTAAATCTGATTCTGATTTGTATTTAATATATAAATAAATTTTGATATTCTTAATTATAATTTATGGAATTTCAATTAAATAAACTTTATAATTAATATTATAAGTATTAATATAATTATTATTAGTATTAATATAATTATTATTAGTATTGAGAAATATAGTAAAAGTAAAGTTATATAATTAGATAATAAAGAATAAGTAATAATAATTATATATAATGATAATATAAAAAAATTATAGTTCTATCTCTAATAATTTAAAACTAAATGTATTTTTTATGTTAATATATAGAAATAGATTTTTTTATAAATAGAATCACTAAGTATATAAGTATTGAATAAACAAATAATAAAACAAAATAAAAACAAAAATACAATTTAGAAATTGATGAGTTCATCAGAATATACATTAATTATATTTTAAAAATTAAATTCTTTGTAGTTTTTAAAATTATATATCAATATTTAATTACAAATTAGAATACAAAATCAGAGTTTCAAAAAATAGAATCAATTCTACTTGATTTTGAAATTGTATTTTCTAAATTGGATATTCGAATTTATGTATCTACTTTTTTTCCTTTTAATTTAAATCTTTAAATCTCTCAAATACTTTATAATTCTATAAAAGCTTTTTTTAATCAATATTAATTAAATGTCAAAGAACTTATTATTGATCGAATTCTTTTTTATTATTATTTAAAGCAATATCGATTCTTATTAAAGATATAAAGAAATAAGTATACGAAAATATACTTTTAAATGTAGAGATCTATATATTTCAATGAAAGAATATTGATATACAAAAAAACTTAATTATATTAAGGAGGAATATCCATTAAACAAGAAGCTATAAGTATATTATTTTAATAAAAAGTTAGTTTTCGAATTCAATATAAGAAATATCAAAATGTTAAATATTAAAATAACAGGAATTCTAATAAAAGAATGTCTTTTGATTAATATTATAATAGATATAGAAAAATAGGGTATAAAATAAGAATCTATTAAATTGATATAACGTGGTTTATTAGTATGTATATTATATTAGTATATATATTACTTTTACCTCAATTAATACTTTCGAATTCATATTATTCAATAACTATTAATTCAATTAATTAAAGCTATTTGTGACGATCCGGCCTCAGGCCTAGATTAGTCATCCATTTGCCCCACCTGGCAGGGCAAATCTCGCTTCGTCTTGGTCCCCTCTTGGTCCCCTCCTGGTCCCCTCCAGGCCTATAAAAGCCTCTTACAGGTTCATTCTTTGTACAGTAGTTTGTTATTCTCTAGTTACGATAATTGATTCATCCTATCACTATGACTTGACTCCGTTGCCGTCACATTATAACAAACTCTTAACACCCCTGAGAAGGACAGAATATCCCCTGAGAAGGCCACAATATCTAGCTAGTTATACTCCCCTGGGGTCACTGAACTAACGACCTACTTAAACAATATTATTCAACCGTTACCAGCCAACGATGCCTCCCCGTCGGATACCAACACGCCAACAACATGACGAAAGCCATGATCCAGAACAACAGCTTCAGCAAGAACAGGAAGCTGGCACGGGAAATGCGCCGTACGAAGGAAACGAAGAGATGGAACCCAATCAACCCGACCCTCCTCTTTCAGACTTGTCGAGACAGGACCTCTTGAATCTCCTCAGTGCCAACACAACAGTGATGGCCAGGCTTCAAGAGCTACTTTCGGAACAGCTATTGGAACAAGGAACGCGCAGCAGAAGCCGCCATCGCTCAAGAGCAGTTGGACGGGCCACGGTGTCGAACCCATTGGAACCCCATCTACAGCACAGGAATGCCTCCGAAAATCCTGCAGGAATTTTTCCTTCAGTCGAGATACGTGACGGCTCCGTAGCCTCCCTTGCTTCCAGAACGAGGTTGAGTGCTAGGGTGAAAGACCCGGAACCCCTGAATGATGGGATTAACCCTACATTCGAAGCATGGAGATTGCTTGTTGAAGGAAAACTCCTTGACAATGCCGATCATTACCCGGACGAAGGCGCCAAAGTAAGAGCTATCTTCCGGTGGACTACAGGGGAAGCTCAGAGACACCTTAAGCCCAAAATGATGCGCAAAGACTTCGAAACGTCTACAGAACCTTTAGACTACCTCGAAGGCATATATTTAGTCTCTAACCGGTTGGAATTAGCCATTGAGGAGTTTCGAGCTTTGAGAATGGGCAGCAACACATTCCATCAATTCTATACCCAATTCCTAGAGTTAGCTGCGGAATCGGATCAACCAGAGGAAAACCTCCGTAGAGAACTAGCTGCGAAGATATCCCTATCATTGAAGAATGCAACCATTGCTACTATGGATAGCTACCCCGATTTTCAAAGATACGTTTCTCACCTAACCAATGTAGATGCGAGAATGCGCGCCAGCTACCTAAAGAGCTCGACAATGTTAAAGCAGACATACCGACACTCAGAAAGATTACCTTCAAATTCTTCACAATCTGGTGGGGCGCCAAACCGAGAAAAATCCGCTCTTATCGGGCCCACTAGAGAGAGTTCTGCAATTCCCGGAGTTTTACCCAATCGGAAATCTCATCCCCCTGAAACCCCAGGAAAGTGCTTCACGTGCGGCGCTCCTAATTGGAGTAAAGATCACAAGTGCCCAATGAAGATCCAAGAAATTGATGAGATGCAAGAAGACGCCCCCACTAATCTGGACCAATCAGAAGTGGATCCAATCTCCGACACCGATTCATGCGAATCGGGAAAAGACTAATCCTTGGCAAAGTCTCCCACCAAGGATTTCAATATACGAAGAATATTGATCTTAGGAGCCTCATGGGAGGTGACAGCTTTGCTGTCACTTGCTACCTACGAACCCACGGCTTCCAAGTCCATTGCCACGCACTGACGGATACCGGCGCTAGCGCCTATCTTCTTATCAACGCTCGGTTTGCACGACAAATCTCCAAACGCACGAGCACCCCCATACTTACCTTGGACCGCCATATTGACGTTCAAGGCTACGACGGACGGCCGGGGGCCTCTGTCACTCAAGCTATACGTCTAACCCTACGACTAGACGGTAGAACTTTTATCCAAGCACCATTCTTACTGATTGATATGAAAAGAGACGTAATCCTGGGCAATGGATGGCTTCGATCTCACGATATTATCCCTCGATCCTACAACCACACCCTTATCTGGCCTGCCAACCTGCCAGCTATACCCAGTTTCTCTGGTGGAATCAATGTCCCTCGCAATTCTCTGAGAAACCTCGAAGTCTGTGGCCATGAAGAGCATCAAGCGGACGCCGATCGAAGAGATCAATTCTTCGATATCAATTCCATTGACCTCTCTTTCATACCCCGAGCCAAGTTCACTAATCGACACAACTGGGATATTAGAGACAATCTTAGGAAGATGGAAAGATTGATCGAACAATATAAGAATGAAGAAATTTTGGTCCCCTCCGAGGGCACCAAAAAGGACATCTTGGTCCCCTCCGCAGGCACCAAGACTGCTATCCTCAACCATATTCTTACCAACTCCGATCCTTTTGAATCTCCTCTACATAACTCAATGGACATCACCGCTATCACTGCCGAAGCTTTTAAAATATATACTCGTCGTCGCGATAATACGGTTTTTGGCACTAGCATACATGAAGTCGATAGCATTCTTAAAGATCGCATAGGAAATATGGAACCTGCCGAATTCGAAGAACTCCGTTCTCGGATTCCCACTGTCTACCATGACTGGATTGATGTCTTCTCCAAAACCAGGTCTAATGAGCTGCCTGAACACACTTCCTACGATCACCGTATTGAAATACCAAAAGATACAATCTTAAAAACAAGTCCAATCTATAATATGTCGACTGAAGAACTCTTAGTTGTTAAAGAATACATTATGGATAACTTAAAAAAAGGTTTCATAGAAGCCAGTTCCTCTCCATTCGCTGCGCCAGTTCTATTCGTAGCGAAGCCTAATGGAGGGCTACGATTCTGTATAGATTACCGACGTCTCAACGCTATCACCAAAAGAGACGAATACCCTTTACCACTTATTGACGAGACATTAGCTCGTATCTCTAAAGCTAAAATCTTCACCAAACTCGATATCCGCCAAGCTTTTCATCGAATCCGAATGCACCCTGATTCCGAAGATCTTACTACATTTCGCACACGATACGGAACATACAAGTGTAAAGTCTTACCGTTCGGTTTGACAAATGGTCCGGCCACTTATCAAAGATACATGAATGACGTCCTGTTCGATCTCCTCGATGTTACTTGTACCGCTTACTTAGACGACATCCTCATTTACTCGGAGAACGAAGAAGAACATGAGCGACACGTCATTCAAGTCCTCGATCGCTTACGAAAAGCTGGCCTTCAGGCTGATATAAATAAGTGCGAATTTGGAGTCACCAGGACCAAATACCTAGGTTTCATTATCAGTATCAACGGTGTAGAAGTCGACCCTGAAAAGGTTGAGGTCATTAGAGAATGGAAGCCACCAACCAATGTTCGAGGGGTGCAGTCCTTCCTCGGGTTCTGCAACTTCTACCGTCGGTTCATTCAAGATTTCGGTAGGATTGCCAAACCTCTCGTTCAGTTGACAAAAAAGGACGTCAAGTTTTTATGGGATGATAACTGCAAGGCTAGTTTCGAGGAATTGAAAAGACGTCTGATGGATGCCCCTGTGCTGAGACACTATTGCGCTGAGAAGCAGACCATGATCGAAACTGATGCCTCTGATGGAGTGGTCGGTGGAGTCCTCTCCCAGCTTCAAGAAGACAGCCAATGGCACCCTGTGGCCTTCTTCACCAAGACTATGCTTCCGGCCGAGATGAACTACGCTATCTTTGACAAAGAAATGCTTGCCATTGTGAAAGCATTCAAGACATGGCGTGCTGAATGTACCGCTTCGCCCCATTGCATTAAAGTTTACACCGACCACAAGGCACTAGAATACTTCATGACAAAAAGGACTTTGAATCAGAGACAAGCGGGATGGGCTGAAACCCTATCGAATTTCTGGTTCGAGATTGCGTATCGGTCAGGGGTTAGCAATGCTGCTGCGGACGCCTTGAGTCGCAGAGAACAAGATACTGCAGATCAAGACCTTAAACGATCGGAACAACGCACTCAAACCCTCCTGCCAGACACAGTTCTCGATAAAAGGATTGTCGATGAACTCAGCACGGAGGGGGAGGAGGTGTCAGAATTGTTAGCTATCGATGCCGAAGACATGGATTTGATAGACAAAATTCTGACAGTCAACCGAAACCACCCTTCTCTACAAGCAGAACGTGATTTGGCAACCCGCTTGAAGAAAGGATACTCTATGAGAAACGGTCTCGTCCTACACAAAGACCGTCTTGTTGTTCCCGATGTAGACCATCTGCGTACTAGTCTCATAGAAGAAGCCCACACTCAAATCTCTTCAGCACATCCTGGAAAAACTAAGACCAAGCTGATCCTTAGGAAAAGATATTTCTGGAAGGGTATGTCAGAATTCATTGACCAGTATGTCGACAACTGTACCACCTGTCATAACTTCCATACTCCCAGAGATAAGACGCCAGGATTTCTACAACCATTGCCTGTACCCTCAAGACCCTGGGCAGACGTATCCATGGATTTCAAAACATTTCCTATTGACAAGTTTGGTTACGACAATGTCTTTGTGGTAGTAGATAGATTATCGAAACAGTCCATCTCCATACCATGCTATAAGACTACCAACGCCAGGGATATGGCAATGATGTATTTAAACAACATCTATCGATGGAAAGGTGCTCCAAAGACCATAACCTCCGATAGAGGCCCCCAATTCATATCTCTTTTTTGGAAAGAATTCACCCGGATCTTGGGCGTCAAGTTGAAACTTTCCACAGCATACCACCCTCAAACAGATGGTCAAACGGAGATCATGAATCAGTATCTAGACCAGCGCCTACGTCCTTACATCAATTACTACCAGGACAACTGGTCAGAGCTCTTGTGTATCATGGATTATGCCCAGCTCACCCTTCCGCACGAAAGTCTGGGAATGTCCCCCTTCGAGCTTCAGAATGGGTACGGACCTGTCACCTCTTTTGATTGGGATAGGTCCCTCTCCGCTTCTACGGTTCAAGAGAAACTTTCTCAAGAAGAAGCGCAAGCTTTTGCATCTAGGATGCACAAAGCCTGGGAAGTAGCCAAAGAAATTATCCTCAAGTCCCAAGACAAAAAAAGAAGGGACATCGACAAGCACAGACGAGCTATCAATTTCGAGGTTGGCGACAAAGTCTTCGTTACTACAAAAAACTTTGCCACTGAGAGACCTAGCCGAAAGCTCGATCTGCAGATGGCCGGTCCTTACACCATTCTTTCCAAAGAGGGCCATTCTTATCGCCTTGACCTGCCCGACAGCATGAAAGTGCACAAAGTCTTCTCTCCAGACAAGCTTCGAAAAGCACCCGACAATCCTGTGCCTGGTCAAAAAGTCGGCCCCCCACCTCCAATCGTAGTCGCAGCAGACGCTGAATTCGAGGTCCAAGACATACTAGCCTCGAAGATTGTCCGAAAAGAGGTTCGTTACAAGGTAAGGTGGGTAGGCTATGACGACGACCCTGTATGGTACCACTGCAGAGATGTGATGTATGCACCTCACAAAGTTAGAAGCTTCCATGCGCAATACCCGCATGCCGCAGGTCCTCCGGAGAACTTACCAAAGTGGATAAAGAGTTGGGAAGACGGCATCGATGACTACGATAATCTGGCAAGTGGAAAACCCATGGACATAGGTATGAGACAGACTTACCTAGCCAGTTTACCTCGAGAAGAGTAGGCTTGCGCACGGGCCTTTTCCCATCATCACGAGAATTTGTTTGCTTTATATTTACTTTTTGTTTGCATTTTTTACGTTTTTTTCATTTGTATTTTACTTTCGTGAATCAACTTCACCTAAACCAAATTAACTCTTCGATTCAACTCGGAAGTAATAAAAAATTAGCGATGTTTCAAGCTTTACGCAACGTCTTTAGCTCCCCAACACGCCCCGCCGAGCAGCGAGCTCAGGCAACACCATCCAGATCTCCCGCGCTCTCCCCCTCGCGACCAATACCAGATGGTGAGGAGCAAGATCTGCTAGACCAGCAGTTGCGAGCTGCAACACCCACTCCACCGCCTGCAGACTCATCTGCCCTTACTCTTACCTCCGGCGAGTCCATCCATTTCACCGACATCCTCGCGTACATTGACTCACATCCAACCCTCCCAAAGCTCCAGCAAGCCGAAATGATCGAATTCGGCAAAACACAATCTGTAAAGCTCGGCACCGGCTTAGACAGCTTCGCTGCCAGATTATGGGCCTACGAGATGAAGGAGGAACTTTACAAATGTTGGAATATGACGAAGGAGGACTCGGAAGCTAAGCATGCGGTTTTCACGGCTATGGCCACCCGCGGCAAACGTTCACAGAAAGACATTGAACTCGCCACCAAGCGACTAAATGGCCTTGTGGACGAGAGAAGCAAATGCCTGGGTCAGCTCGTTCGAAGCAACGCCAGATGGAAGGACAATGTGACTGGAACCACGGCCTTCGCCCGATTCCTTAAAGCCGCCCCAGACGGCCTCACCGCTTGCTGTGCATTGAACACAGTAGTCATCGAACGATTTGAGAAGATCGAAAATCATCAACAAGGTGGCGTTCGCTTCCCCGGACCGACCACCGCCGACATCAAGAGAGCTCAAGCCCTCTTAAGAAACGCCCCTCATCGTGCCTCCCTCCGCCCCTCCTGTAAACTCTCCTTGCTACGAAAGTATGGTATGCATATGCTGCCCGAAGGCATTTGCGACGAATGGCAAAACAACGAACCACACCGAATAACCAGCTCCTGGTTCGACGGAGAAGAAGAAAGAGAAGATGAGCAGTACACCTTGAAGGTGATAAACGATGTCCCGCTCCACAATCGAACAACTCGCGCGACTGCAGCTAGCCCCCTGCGACAAGCGTATGATGCTCCGATCGACATCTCTGATGATGAAGATGGCAGTGGCGAGGAAGACGAACCGCCGGCTACACCATCGAGAAAAAGAAAGGCGACAAGGAAGGTGGAGGAAGAAGTGGTGGTGAAAAAGGAGCCTAGGTCTCCGGAGACAAAGAAGCAAAGGAAGGGATAAGAACGGACTTGAGGGCAAGCCGTTTCTCAAAGGGGGGGTGATGTGACGATCCGGCCTCAGGCCTAGATTAGTCATCCATTTGCCCCACCTGGCAGGGCAAATCTCGCTTCGTCTTGGTCCCCTCTTGGTCCCCTCCTGGTCCCCTCCAGGCCTATAAAAGCCTCTTACAGGTTCATTCTTTGTACAGTAGTTTGTTATTCTCTAGTTACGATAATTGATTCATCCTATCACTATGACTTGACTCCGTTGCCGTCACACTATTGAGAATCTAATAATCTAGGATCTATTATATCAATTTAATAAATTCTTATATTGTAATCTGTTTTTCTACATTTATTATAATATCAATTAAAGAATACTTTCTTATTAGAATTCTTCTCATTTTGATATCTATTATATTGAATTTGAATATCAATTTCTTATTGAAATAATATATTTATAGCTTTCTATTCAATAAATATTTCTTTTTAATATAATTGAGTTTTTTATATATATTAATATTTGCTTAATACTTTATTTGTTTTTCGAAATATACGAATCTTTGTATTCAAAAGTGTATTCTTATATATTGGTTTTTTTATATCTTTAATTAAAGCTAATATAATCTCAAATAAAGATATAGAAAAGTTTAATTAATAATAATTTATTTGAGATTTAATTAGTATTAATTAAAAAAATGTTTTTATAGAATTATAAGGTATTTAAGAAACCTAAGGATTTAAATTAAAAGAAAAAGGAATAGATATATAAATTCAAATATCTAATTTAGAAAGCATTACTTTAAAATCAAATAGAATTAATCCTACTTCTTAAAATCCTGATTTTATATTTTGATTTATAATTGATTATTAATATATAGCTTTAAAAGCTATAAAAAATTCGATCTTTGAGATATAATTAATATATACTTTTATAAATCCCTCAATTTATATATTATACTTTTATTTTAAGGTACTAAAGTATTCAATATTAAGAGATTAAATTAAATAACTTAAATATATATATTTAATATTATACTTTTTATAATAATTCTGGAATAATATTAATTTATAGCTTTTATATTTATTTAATATTAGCATTTTGTATTTGCTTTTAATTCGATTTCTTATATATTTATTGAAATGTTTTAATTACTCTAAACTTGTTTTATTATTTATTTATTTATTACTTATAAATTTAATAATCTAATCTATAAAAAGATTGATTTCTGTATATCAATTAAAAAAATATATCTATTCTTGAATTATTAGAAATAGAGATATAATATTCCCTTTATTATTATTATATATAATTATTATAATCTATTCTTGATCATCTAATTATATAGTTTTATTTTTATTATATTTCTTAATATTAGTAATAATTATATTAATATTTATTATTCTTATCATAAAGCTTGTTTTATTGAAGTTCTATAAATCGTAATCAAGAATATTAAATTTCGTTTGCATATTTGATATAAATCAAAATCAGTTTTGAATAAGTATAAAATCTTTATAAAAAGCTTTTTGAAAGTTGTAATTACATTTAAAATATATTCTTAATTTTATATAATATTTTATAAATCAATGAGTCTAGAGCTTTCTAATTTATTCTATATTTCAAGAATCTAGAATATAATTTGCTATATCTTTTATTTTTTTAATTTTAAAGCTAAATCCTTTATTATTTATATTAATTATATATCAAATAATAATATTCTTTTTTGTTAAAAGATTGGGTGGAAGAGGCCTTTGTATTAACTATATTACTATGCGTGTAGACATCTTAATCCCCTCTTACTCCCCTCGGAGGGGACTAATATACCTATCTATGGTTTGTTTAATCTAGCCTGTTTAGATAACCATATTACTAATCATAGTATGTGATTAGTACTAATAACTTTTATTCCTTTTAACACTCCCCCATAGAAGTTATTACCTTTGATCTCCCTAATCCTTTGTATCTCTATTGTTTCAATTCTAATATCTTTTTGAATCTTTTGAATGTTACTTTTATTAGAGGTTTGGTTATCCCATTTATTATTATATCCAATATATTAATATAACTAATTACTATCTTTTCTTTTTCAATAAAATCTTTAATGAAATAGTAGTATATATCAATATATTTTGATTGTTTATATAAATACAGATTCTTAATTAGAGTTATTACTTCTTAATTATTATTTAGTAGTTGAATAGTATCTCTGCATACAGATATATATTCTGTTTTTCTAAGATCTTTGAGTATTTAAACTAATTATTTCCTTTACTTAATGAATATCATTATTGATATATATTCGAATTTAGTATTTGATATTGCTATTAAATTCTATTTCTTATTAATCTATAATATTGGTTCTCTATAGAATATAGTAATTCTCCTAGAAATACTTTTCCGATTATATTAATTATTTATTCAGTTTACATCAATAAAGATTTTTATAGTATTTACTGATAGGTTGTATTTCTTTACGATTTGGTATTGTATTCCCTTAAACTTATATTTGAGTTTCTAAGTAATTATAGTTTTTAGATATTATATTAAGTTCTTTATTTTTATTCTATAGCATTTCGCTGATTTTGCTATATACTGTAATAGTCGGCTTAGTACAAAAGAGATGTCTGGTTTTGTATATACTATTAGATAAATGAAGCTACCTATGACTTATTGATATTTAATAACATTAATCAATTTATCGTCTTCTATAGTAGATTGTAGATATAAATAATTAGCAATAGATATCTTTTTAGTATAATACTAAATGTATAAGATTTCGAATTTGATAAGTATAGTTTCTAGATATTCTTTTTAATCTAATATAAGTAATCTATTTGCTTGATTTTTTATAACCTTAATACTTAGAATCTTGCTAATCTTTTTTAGGTTTTTAATATTAAAATATAAAAAGAATATTATAGAAAACTAATTAAATTAATCTTTTGAGATCAAAAAGATAATTATATTATCAATATAAATTAATAGATTGAGTTATTAAATAATATATATATATAAATATAGATTGATGAAATTTTAAATAAAGTTCTAATTAATTAATTTAGACTTTAAAAGTTAACTCCAATCTTGTCCAGTTTGCTTGAGGCTATACAAACTCTGTAGTGTATATAAAATATATTTATTTAATACATTAACTTCCTGAGGTAGTACAAAATATATTTTTTCTTTGAGATAGGATTCTGTAAAAGTATTCTTTATATTAAAATGCTAATACTCCAAATTTTCTTTTATAGTGATTACTAAGAATAAGTGGAGTATATTGAATTGTACTATAGGAGTGAATATTTCATTATAGTTTTTTTCAAAAACTTGACTAAAACCTTTTATTATTAATTATACTTTGAATCTTTCAATCTTATTATTCTTTATCTTTATTATAAATATCTATTTAATTGAAACAAGATTTTCTTTTTTCAATAAAATATATTCTTTTCAAATATTATTTGTAATTAATAAACTGATTTCCTTTTTAATAGTTTATTTCCATTTTTTCTTATATTCAGAGTTCGAAATCACCTGATTATATATAATAGAAATAAGAATATCTAAAATCTGTTTTACAGAAAAGACTATATCCTTACTTATTGAATTTCCCAAGATTAATTAAAGGTTTTTGGATAATTTTGTTTTAATATTTGGATTAATCCTTGGTATAAGGAGTATAAAGATTATAGTATATTCAATAGTATTTTTATTTGGGTTTATTAAAAGTATTATTATTATTGCTTTTATTAGTTTTTAGATATGTTTATCTGATTTATTATTGTTTCGCTTACATTTTCGAAAAGAATATCTTTTAGGGGGATCTATATTTATATATATAGTTGGAGCTTTGATTGAAGGTTTATTAATTGTAGATATTATATCTAATATCTTTATCTCTTTCATTCCTGGAAATAGAGTTGGTTTTACAGGAAGATTGATTTCGATAATATTTTTTTCATTATTTTCATTGAATTACTGAATACTATTGACTTTGGGTATACTAAGGATTACAACTTTCGGGTATTCAGGGATAACAGTATCTTATATTGATTTAGATAGGGATTCTTATATTTCTTATATCTTATAAGATTTATCTTTCAGTTTTCTATTAGGAATAATATTCTTTATATTTTAAGATTCTAATATAAAATTTCTTATTCTCAGATCTAGATTTCCCCCCCTTTTGGATTTGTTTATAGTTATTTAGCTTACTTATATAATATAGCTTAGCTTTAGCAAATACACTCTAATATACCTATTAATTATATATAAATATCCTATAAAAATATCTATTTAAATTATATCTCGTAATTTGTCGTACCATTAATTCTTTGGAATTATCTTTGGATTAATATATATATAGCATTTGTTTCCCTATATTCTATAATGATTGATATTTAAAGTTAATCCTATAAACACTTCAATAGAGTTGACAATATTATTATTAATGATTAATCCAATATTTATTCTATTCCTACAATATATATTATATTCAACAGCTTTATTCCAGAATTCTAATAGCAATCTAGCCTCTTTTAATATAGCTCTTATATCAGCTTCAATAATACCAATATTTCTCTCAATAGCTCTATTCTGATGAGATAATACTACAATAGTCAATTCCGATCGAGTCCCAGAATTCCATTCCTTAACAGCTTGAATCAGCTTTAGTGTATTGTCAATTCAAGCAGTTAATATCTTGTTGCCTATACCCAATTCCAATTTAGTTTTCTATTTCTTTAGTCTCAATATAACTTCATCTTTTGTTTTTAAAATCAAAATCCAGTTTATTTTTATCTAATTATTTATAATTAATAGGAAATAGCGGTTTCCTTATAAAGACTTTGGAAATGGACTAGCAATATCGAAATGAATAAATTCTAATCTTTTTGTTTTGTAAAGATTAAATTGTTTCGGGATTAGATTCTTTATCTTAATAAGTATACAAACTTTGCATATAGGGATCTTGGATAGGATTTTGATTGGTTTTCCTAGTATAATGACTTTATAAAGGTTTTGTATCTTTTCTGGACCAAAGTGATTGAATTGTTTATATTATAATAGGTAGTTCTCTAGATTCTTAAATCTATTCGGGAAGGTTTTTATTGTAGTCTTGTTCGATTCTATATTATTAATGATCTTTATACTTTGAAAAGCAATATCTTTGTATCCTTTTGCGATATTTGAGATTATATAAATTCCTTTGTTCATTTTTGCTTTGATAATATTTATTTCATTTTTTCGAAAGTATATATAATTTGAATTGAATCTGTCCTTAAATCCAGTTTTACAAATCTTTTTATCAAAAAGGAGATTGACTTTTAATCCTAGTACATACAACATCTTTGAGAATAAAACTATACCTTCGTTTTCTAGCTTTATTATAATAATATCTATCCGATTATAATATATAACTCCTCTACCAACTTTTATTGTTTTTTTTTTTATTTTTTTGATATTTCTAAAAAGAAAAAGTTGATTAGATATATATAAAGAAATATTAGTATTTATATATTAATAAAAAGAAATGATTTTATAAATAAATTCTTTAGAAATATGGCATTTTTTGTTATTAGATTTTTCTTTGTTTTTTGATAAATCAAAATTGATTGAAAGATTCTTATTGTTTACAAGATGAGTATAATTATTTCTTTTCTTAATAAATAACACTTTAATTATCTTTTTGAATATTGTTTTTTGTTATTTAGTTTTATAATAATTATGAATTAGAACTTATACAAATATAAAATCTTTGTAATCACATAAAAAATACTCTTTTTTGTTTATAAAAATAGTAAGTATAGATTTTAGCTTCATCATCTTGATTTTGTTTTGTAAATAAACTTGATTCTTTATATTCTTTTTATTGTTTTAGAATTATATATTTTCTATTAGTAATATAGTTTTGTTCTATCTCCTAAATATTGAATTCTTTAATTATAAAATACTTAATCTTGTTTTCTATTATTAATATACTTTGAATACTTATAGTATTGATTATTGTTTAATATTTGCTTAGAAAACTTTTAATTAGAATTAAAAATAGAACTTTATTTTTATATGAATCCTTGAATACAGAATTGATAGTATTAAGCTTGCATTGGTATTCTTTCAATTTATTTTAGACTTTAATAATAGTTATCTCTGAATAACTAATAGGTTTGAAAATGAATATTTGGATTATTGTTAAGTACAAATTGGCTATAATATTATTAATTCTTAAATACTTTGATTTCAAATAGTTCTACAATATTCATATTGTATTGTATTTATTAATAAACATTTTATTATTATTACTAAGTAATCTATATATATATAATAATATATTAATTTCATTTTTCAAATATTTAGTCTTCTTATCTAGATTAAGCTTAATATTTATAACTTTGCTTCCTTCAAGGATTAAAAAAACTTTGGTATTATTGATTTCCATTCTAACTCCTTTAATCTTAATATATTTTTGCAATATAAACTCAATTATATAAAACCAATCCTTTTCTTTCAATTGTATTTTCATTTGTCGAAATTATCGATTATAAGTCTTTTAAATAAGGTTTAGAATGCTTTTTGTTTACTTTTTGATTTTATTTATTTTGATATTTATACAAAAAATTTGTAAGATTTTTCTTCCCCTTTTTCTGTATAAATAAATCTATATAGATTATAAATATAAATATAATTAATATTATATATCTTTCTATCATATTATATATATTTTATTTGTAAATAGCATTATATGCTTTTTCAATTTCACAAATTAGTAATAGTAATAATTATAATACTATATACTGATCGTAGAGTAGTGCTATGTACTTTTCAACTTTACGAGTTAAATTGTAATAATAGCTATATCAATTATATCCAGAAGCTATATTAACCAGGCTTATAATCTATTAAAAGATTAAATAGAAGAGATCTCTATATTAACTATATTACTACACATATAAATATCTTAGTCCCCTCTTGTTTCTCTCAGAGAGGATTAATATGCCTATCTATAGTTCATCTAATCTAGCCTGTTTAGGTAACTGTATTACTAATCACAGCACGTGATTAGTACCAGTAACTTCTATTCCTTTTAACATTTTTTAATTTAATAAATTTCTATTATATTAATCGAATTTTGATTATAAAAAATATTCTATTTATTTTTTGAATAAGTATTATATAAATAATATTATATAATTTAATAGTTTTTTTAAAGAATAACTTTTTGTTTTATTGAATAGTCTCAATAACTAATAATACTCAAGTTTTTTTATGAATTAATTATATATTAATTAATTGATATATTATATATTATAATTGAATAATAAGAATTGAGGTAAAAGTGTTGTATATACTGATATAATGTATGTATTGATAAATCATGTTAGTGGATTTTAAATTTGAGAGTATTAATCAAAGTAAAAGTAGTGTATATATTGATAACCTATGTTAGAAGAATATTCGAAACATTTCTATAAAAAGATCAGGTGTTTCCAGAAAATCAAGAATAATATATATATCATGTATATTTATATCTATCTGAAAGAAATAAATGAGAGATTCAAATAGTTTCTTTTAATTTCTATGTTATTTATATTATATTTAATTCAAATGTAAAACTCGGATTTTACACCCGATTCAAAATCACAAATACAAATTCCTAAAAATATGTAATTGAAGTTTATCAACAACTGTTTCAAACATTCAATGTATCTGAAATAAAGGGTAGTCAATGATCCTTGAAAATAAACTCGACCATAAAGATAGAATCAAAAAAAAAGGAAAAGTTGTAAGAATATACTAAAAAGGTTTAATTTTGTCATTGAGTTTTAGAAAATATTTTTATAAAACAATGAATAGCAAACAAGAGAAAAATTCTCATAACACTTTTATGTCATAGAATATTTAATTGAAATATAATACTTGAATCATATCTCTGATTGAATATAATAACTACATCCGTGATACAATAGAAATATAGTAAATTTATCATATATTGATTCCAATAAGTATATTCTATAAGCCCTATTCTATAAGCTCTATAATTCTACTCTATAAGCTTTATAATTATGTTCCATGAGATCCAAAATTATAGATCTATAGAAATTTCTTAAAAGAATTTGATTACTTTTGAATATAAGGTGATTAATAAGACCTCAAAATAGGTTTAATCAGAAGAATAAAGTATTACTCAAATAAATTGAATTAAAATTAAAGAATTAAAATAAGGCTCATTTGTAAAGTAACTTTTATATAATATTATTATTTATACTATTAAACATTCATTGGGTTTGTAGAAACAAACTTAGTAAATCTGTGTTTCATATATTTGATAATCATATATATACATACGAGGCCATTTCCATGTTAATAGATTCATAAACCCCTTTTGATTGGCTGTAGGTAATATACAAAACTTTTGATTGATTAAAGCTTGGTTTCTTCAGTCGAACAAAATAGAAAACCTTATTAAATTATTTCAATCCAATATAGAGCCTTACATCAATAATTAAATAAACGAGAAAGAAATATTTACATAAAAACAATTGAAAGCTTTCCAAATGTATAATTAGTTTGAAGTTAAATCTCATGATAATTATAAATCAAGCGATTAAATTAAAAGAATCAATAGTAATATATTTGAAGATATATCTGGAAACAAGGTTATAATAGCTTGAAGCACATTTGCCTTGAAAGATTTTCAATATACTAATCTAAATCTGAATTAGAATTTGGATTTAGAGTCCCGATAATAGGAATCTAAGTAAAAAACTAAAAGAAAGCCTTAAATTTTAAGATTCTACTTAATCATTAAACTATTAAACGTATGAGTAAGGAAAAGATGAATAAGAATATAGGTATGTAGAAATTCAAATTTATTTAGTTTTTAAACACGAGTGTAGAAAGGTCCGGGGGCTTGGGGGCTGGTCCTCGTATATATCATATATTATACATTATTGAGAATCAGAATTAAATTCAAATTGGAATTTATGTATAATATTGGTACTAGCCGTCGGGTAAAAAGAAATTGAATTCAAGTCTACAAGTTTATAGGGGTTTAAAATTGATATAATAATTAACAAGAAAAAATTTCTACGAATCTGTACTCTGGATATCTTTTCTCCACGACGGCTAATAAAATTACAATAAGCTTTATAAATTCGAAACGATTATATTAGTATAGTTCTATTAGTATTTGATTTGAGTAAGTTAAAGATTTTAAGATTAACAAGAAATTTTGAGCTTATTAGTCAGACTTATCAAATTCAATAGATTTATGGAATTTGTTGTATTCAATGGATTCTTTTTAAATATATCGAAATAGAATTTAACGGTATTTGAGAAACCCTTTCTCAAATTAGAAACAAAGGGAACAAACAGTGAATTGTGTTTCTCAAATATAGTATTATATATTTTGTAGATCGAAATTGAGATTATACAAGAGATTTAGAACCAAATTTTCTGATTATCAGAAGACCATTTTTCCTTTTTGTGAAACTTCAGAATTCTTGATAAAATTTTGATTTAAAAAAAAATCAATAATAAAAATTCTTTTCAATATAAAAATTCTAAAACTCGTATAATACAAAGATAAATAAAAGTTTCTGATAAAAATAACAATGAGATAGAGACTTTTGGTATATTTGTTATTATTCTTAATTATAAAAAGATAAGAAAATGCTTATTTGAACAGAAAATCAGATAAACTTTTAAATTGAAATTACTGTGAATATCTTGAATATAATAAGAATTGGGATCATGAATCTCGATAGTTGCATTTAATAAATCCCATAGTTACATAATTCTATTCTTCAAGATTTATGTCAAATTGTATTCTATATATCCTATAGTTATATTTTTGAGGTCTTATAACTCAAATTTATGAATAACTATTTGAAGTTTTTATAAACTTATGACTATATATTGATTTTACCAAAAGCAAATTTATTTACTCTTATATTACTAAAATCGATCTGAATTTATGTTTAGATTATTTAGACTGTAAAATACCTAGTTAGAAATATAACTAGACTAAATCTATAACATTTGAAACTATCATTTGAATCAAAATAATAATATCATATTTATCTCTTTTAAAACAGTTCAATCTATTTATATGGATCAATTAGATAAGATTATATAGATCGGTAACATAAGATCTTATAGTGGCATTTGGTTCAGAGTTACTAGTAGAAGAATTAAAAAAATATCAATTCTTCATTAGTCCTATAATTTTGAAAGGTATCAGATCAATCTGAATTGTACTGATTTAAATAAAGAATATAGAAAAGCTTTGTTTAGAAAAATAGCTGTATTATAAAGAGCTCTATAAGAAATTAATAAAAGCTATAAAGCTAGATTGAATAGAAAAAGCATAAAATAAAACTATATTCCCTTGTGTATAGAATGATCAGAATAAATATACCCTTTAGATTCAAGAAAATCACGTATTACATTGCTTGTATAGTCAATATTAGTTGCTAACAAGAGCCTGCTTCTCGTTTAGATTAAATATTAGGATTATTCCTTCAAAAATCAGAGTTTACCATATGCTCATGACCTATCATAGAACCTATAATTCACATTATAAAACTGATATTTGTAATGAAAATATAGAATCTATATTTGAGAACTAGATTTCATAATTGAAAAAATGAATCCTGTATGCGTATTTAAATATCCTGGGGTTTTAGTAATATAGGAACAATTGTCGATTATTATTATTATATAATTATGTTATCGTTATGTAAATCTTTCCTATGATAATTTTCAGCTATTTATCAAATTAAAATCGCTTAGTGCTGAGTGCTTACATACTATAATGTAATTATTCATTAGATTTCAATCTTTAATATTTTATATATTAGCATCAATTTTACAAAATCTGTTGCAATTTAAATCTTTTGTAATATTATTTGTAGAAACTGTTTATTTTAATAAATATTAATTGAATCACTTAATATTATTATAATATTAAAGAGACTAATGATAATAAAAATTATATATCATTATTGTAAAAATTATAAAGGTCTAAAAATATAAGAAAATTAAGATTTTCTTTATAAGTCTTTGTACATGATATAATTCTATTACAATATTCAATAAAAAATTCTTTATTAGCTCTTTATTAAAAAACTATAATTTATTATTTTGATATTTTTAAAATATGATATATAAGCTAGTCCATATACAGCCCGATAGATGATATAATAAATTTTCTTTATTAGAACTCTAATTTCAAATCAAAATTAGATTTATAATCAGAATTGAAATCTGATTTATAATCTGATTTTAAATCAAGTACAGTATATACGTATGTCAGTATAGAATATACAGAGGATTGGAAAAATCATAAAATAAGAGTTTACATCTCTATAAAAAGGATTTATTCTAGTATCCACTTTCTAATATTCTAAATAAAATATATATATATTTAAAGATCAATTGAATCTTACTATAAATAGTAATTCTATTATTATATTCTACAAGCCTAAGCTTCTCTTATAGTACTATTTGTAGTACTATTACCAATCAAGCCTAGTTTATCCCCTGCTAAGCGCATAGCCTGCGACAGAAGCAATCGAAATAATCAAAATATTTGCATAATTGGTATTAATGATATAGACTCTAAAATATTCTATCAAAATATTAATACCCGAACCATTTATATCTAAATTAGTTTTGTTATCAATCAATACATGTAATAAATAATTAATGAAGAATTATCAGAATATTTTATTTATTACTTGTTCTTATTTCTCGGCCAAAGTTATTGATTTTTATTTATTTCTAAATTTGAAATTTTTGTTCAAGAATATTACAATTTTGATTACATTTATAAGGAAGTTTCAAGAGAGGAATGTAGAACATAAAGTCAAAATAGAAAATTCCATGAACACTATTTAAATTCAATTTTAAAGAAAATCATTTTCAAGATGATGAATATAGCATTGAACTAACTTTTTAATGTAATATAAACTAGAGAATTTATCAGAAACTAAACATGTTTTGAAACCTCTGGTTCTACATGGAGAATTTTCAAAAATCTCAAGCAATTGATATTCGTTCTTATTGTATTATAAATAAAACAACTTTCTCTTTGGGATTCTTTAATTTTTCTCAATATATATTATCTTCGATTCAATTTATATATTTGTTTTATGAGATTTTCACATACCACAAACTAAGTAATATACCTATATATATATATCTTTGATTTCCTATACAAATGGGCTATTTACATATTCATTACTTCAAGCTTTGAATTCAATTCAATTATAATCATGGATGTAATCTTACAGATAATAAGTTTCATTATCAAAATTGATGGTTTTTTATCAGTCAAAAATCTGATGTAATACAATATATGTAACAGATGTAATAGATGACAGATTATCAGTTAGTTTATTTTTATTTCATTTTTAATTTTAAGATCCATTTCTGATTTAATCAAGATATTCTTTTAAATATTCGAATTGGTTTCCAAGCTCTGTCATGTATTAAGAATCTTCCTATTGAGAGCTACTTTTATTTATTAAGATTAATATGTAAATCCTTTGATTCCCCTAATTATTTGAAATTTGAATGCCTATCTCCGTAATACATCTTCTAATAAAGAAGATTGATAAAAGAGAGGGGGATTACTATAAAACAAATTTAAAAAATGACCTTAATTGTGAACTTATATTTCTATTTCTAAAAGTTTCAGATATTATAGATTATTGAGAACAGAATTTTTAATTATAACATCAAAGTCTATAATCATGTTTGCTTTAACATTTTCGATTGAATTATCCGAATTCATGAAAATAAATATGATGAAAAGAATCATTTTCAACAATTATAATTTGAATGCTACTACACCACTAGGGAGGGTATAGATAACTTTAAGTCCTTTAAACAACATCAGAGAATGACGATTCCTTATATCTTGTATAACAACTTCTCAAAGTTTAAAATCTTTTCAGTTCAATTGAGACTTTTCACATATGAGATTTGTATAATAATAATTGGTATTTTTCCTTTTTCAGGGTTTGCTGTAGATTGTGTGATCAGAATTCTATAATCAAAACAATATTTACAAAGAAGTTTTAGATTTCGCTCACTTTATTGTATTCTATTCTAGAACTTCTTTTTTATTCTATTTCAGATTCGTATAATATAATTGATGGAAGTTTCAAGAGTCAATCATTTCCATTCTTGAAGTTTATAATCAAAACTAAATCAAATTGTACGAGTATGTGTTACAAATTCATATCCAATTATATTAATACTTGATAGTTTTGATGAAAAGTAGGCTTTGGTGCAATCTATAGTATCGCCTATTATCTATATATACTAACTATAATACTAGTCAACTGCTATCAGCCCAAATAGCTTTTTATATCAAGAATTCATATTTTTCTTCATTTTCACATATTTAGTATTTTTAATATCTCAGAAATCTTACACATAAATATACATAATGAATTAAGATATCCAAAAAGTTGTTGAATTATTATTTATTTATCAATGAATTTGATTTTCTCCAAGATAACTTATCTTTATACTTATATAAATCAATCAAAAAAGTCTAAAAAAAATATTGATCTTATTTTTATTAGATTTCTGTTGGAAAACAATGAATAAAAAAAATCCATATTATTCGAATAATCATATAGATATTTGTATTTATAAATTATAAGTCTTGGTATAAAAAGGTGTCTGGGCTGATAGCAGCTAGCACTAACTATACATCTTAAGAAGTATTGTTTTCTTCATAAAGTTCTGAATATCATTTAGAATGAACTTCTTCATTCAATTTCAGATCTATCATTCAGAGAGAAAAAAATTATCGTCTTATATTTCATTCTCTTATATTTTATTATTGATATAAAATACGTGAATAATGATACTCTTTTTTCTAATAATAAATTTATAGTCATTTCATTATAAACTTCTTATTTTTTGTTTCCAAAGTCTTTAAGATCTTTGTATTTTAGGAAGCAATTTTGACTATGAATAATAGTTATTATTTTTAATATTTATCTTTGTTTCCTTCAATGTTTTCATTATTAAATCAATACAATTTTGAATATTTTCGATAATTGCTTTTTTTCGTTTTCAATACATAGATCTTTTCTATTCTTCTTCTCTTTACTATTTACAATATTTTGTATCAAATAATTTATTTGATATATCAGTGATATAATAGTAGTCTTATTTTTCATCTTTTATGAACAGATTTCACCATGATTTGACTACTAAGAAACCTTATTTAATAAAATAATAAGATTAATGAGATATTGGATGTTTGTAAACATAATATAAACAAAGTTTAACTTCTATCAATGCTCCAATGCTCTTTTGATTTTGATAAAAACTATATACTTTCATTTTGTGTCTGTAAATTCCAATAGATTCCAAGATGTTTATTATTATCAGTATCGATAGTTTTGTATTCACTTAAAATTAATGGATAGTATGTATCTACCGATTCAATCATTGCTTTTATCCCGTTGATTTTATATCTTTATCTTAAAGTCTATAAATGTATAAATATTTCATAAAATCGTTCTTCTACTTTTGGTGAGGACTTAGAAACTAAATTACTGTAGACCGTGATATTTTGTGACATAATCCTTACAGTACTTGCTTTTTCTCTACACAAAATACTACATGTTTGATTGAAATATGAATGCATTCTTCCAAAACTTTCACAGTCGGTATTTTGAAATTTCAATCATCCAAATACCTACATATATCTGCAGTTAATTCATTTTTGATGATCTACTAAAGACTTATGTAAAAAAATTCTTATTTCTCAACTTTTAGTGCTATTTTATAAGAATTATCTAACTTTAGATTTCAACTTTTTGTGACATCATGAAAAGGTATTTAGAAATAAATCAAGTAATTTACTTGGTATCCAGAATATTTTAAAGTCACCAATAGTACAGCTTTTAGATTTATTGTCTTTCATGTTTTGATGATTTAATCACCTAAGTAGGATATAAGAATATAGGGAATCAAAAGATTTAGCAGAGAAGGCATTGTATAAATCATCAGTATATTCTAGAGCTCTTATCCTAATATTGATTTTTAAAACACTGTTTATAATTGGAAAATGATCAATCTAAAAGGTACATAAGATATTCATGTATAATTGGTACACAAATACTAATTAAAGATACTTAATAAATCAAGAACTAAATAAACAATTCATAAGATCGTATTTGTCAAGATATGATAATTCAAAAATTTAGGAATTGAAAAGCTTGACGCTTTCCGTACTTATTTTTAACCACCAACAACCAAGAAAAAGCTCGTCTCTTGTGATTTGATAAACATATTTCCAGTTTCTTTTCTTTGAAGAAGAATGTTTACTTTTTGAATAAACCATAGAACTGTTCATACTTGTTAGATGTTTCTTTATAAGATTCAATTATTGTCCCAAATGGCCCCTGTATCACATTTCTTCTATTACTTACAGTTTTCTTTTTGACGTTATTTAATTTTTTCATCAAACTAACTGTATGAAATGTAATTTATTATTATTTTGAAAACAACAAACTCAGTTTCCATAATCCATTCAAAACTTGATACATATTTATTAATTCTAAATTATATATTTATTTTCATTTTTCAATTATTTTAACTCTCAAAATTAAAAGTACAACATTCATATTAAGAATGGTAAAAACCCCGAATATTATTATTCCATATATTGATATCTCAAATATCAGATTTATAACTAAAGTAATCTTAATCAGCATTTTATAATACTTATCAATCTTTCAATCTAATATATAATCTTTTAGGAATTGATGAAATAAAATAAAAAAGATATAAATATTGATTAAAGCTTAAGAAATTCAACAAAATAATTTATTTTGAATTATTTCAAAAACTGAAATTATAATTCAATTTAATGGTTTTTCAATTGGTTTTGTTATAATAATTAAGCTTTAATTTCAATCTCTTTATTATTGAGATACTATTATAATAGATTTTAATTTTGAAATTTTAAAATGATTCCAAAAAAAATTATATAATTGAATTTCTCGAATTCTAATTAATAATTGTATTTCTTCTTTCTCTATTTCGTTAATTCCTAAAAGGCTATATACTAGATTCGGAATTTACTAGCCTGTAAATTTAGTAATAATACAACAAAATAATGATATTTCATTCTATTATTTATATATTAATTGAGATATCAATACATAGAATAATAATATTCGGAGTTTTTACTATATTAAGAATAGTAACTCTTAATAATTAAACCAGAATACATAATACATCTTTAAAAAATAAATTGAATGTAAAGATTCTATCAATAAGAATATACAAATTTAATTCATTCAAAATTGGTTTACCTATCGACCTAAATCTTTTAGCTTATACCTAATTTTCTAATTTAGATTTTCTTCAAAGTTTTAAATAGCTATATCGTTTCGATTATAAGATAGGATCAATAGGACATCTGCTTTTCTGAATATATAGATGATATTAAAGTCAATATAATATAAAATCGTAAAACAGATGATACTTTTAAATAATTTCTCTCGAATTATCAACTATCATGAGATGTGATGCCATCTTATTTTGCAAGTCTTTTTGGGAATTTAATAAGAGTTCTGAATCAAAATCTATCTTTCAATATTGATTTATTCATATGTATAGAGAACATTAAAGAGAAAATTAATTGATTAAGTCAAGAATTTTGATATCAAATATTAAATTATTAAACGCATTATTATATTAAAAATGCTTATATGTTGAAATAACTACAATAACAAAAGTTCTATTATAATGAATATTTTCCTATCCAAACTCAATAAATAAGCTCTAGAAATACTTATATTCCTCTTACTAAAATTCATTACCTAAATTCACTTGAATTTGAACTCTATATTAAAGTCTAAATATTGAAACTAATATTATAAATGTATGAATGTAGATATATGCCCTTAAGTCATTAGGTTGTCGTAGTACACTAAGCAAAAGTGCTAGCTTCAGGGAATCTAAGGATTGCTTCTTTTATTAGTTAGCTAGTTCTTTAGATAGAATAAAATATCGATATTGAGAATTTACTACCATGGAAGTTATATTTTCCATATTTTCTTCAAATCAATATTAAAAAATAGTGATATTATAAACTATTTAACGAATTAACTTTTTTCTATAATTCTGTTTTTTATTCACTTTTTTATAAATTATTGTTTGCTTACAATTATCTAACTAGACTATCTCCAACCTATAATTCTTTAAAAATTATCTTTATATCAATCTTTGTTACAATAAATAAAAGATTTAATAGTTATCTTATCATTAGTTTCGATTTAATTAATGTATCGAAATATAAACCAAAATTATTAATATAAAGAATTAAATCTATATTAAGTGTTAATGAGAAGAAAGAAAAGAATAAAGTGAATCTCTATTTTATTATATTTACTGATATTCAATCCAGAATATTAATTGATATGTGCAGTTTTGTAATTAAAAAAAGTCCTAAATTTTATATTTATAAAACATTTATTTAAATTAAAATATGTCTATAATTAAGTTGAATTAAGAAATCATGATTATCACATTTATTTTAAAATATATTTTCGATATAAATATATTATGATAGTACACTTCAGTATTGTATATGAAGTAATACTTTATTATCTTTATAGTGTTTTATAATATTATAATGTTGATATTGATATTTTATAGAATATAAATCTCATATCAATAGAAATCTCTAGATATATAATTTATTATAAACGAATTAGATGAAAATCTTTGATATTTACGAAATATATTAATATTAATCATAATAAATACGAGAATAAGCAATCCTTTTAATATAATAATTTAGTAAAAACAATTTTTATTTCTCTAATTGTGTTACACGCTTCACAAGGAGCAATATGGTAATAGCTTCAAAGATCAACAATTAGATCAAAGAACTATACTAAGAAAGAAAGCTCTTTCTGCGAAATCAATGCCTATATAGGGATTAATTATGTGACTATCTATGTCCTTCACTAGGCAGGGGTCCAGGATTGACAAATTGTAAATAGAAAAATTACAGATATTATAATTATACTGAAAAGAAAGAAACAGAATATAAAAAATAAATATTGTATTAAACATAGCAATTATATCAATAATGATTTCGAAAGTAATAGAAAGATATTATACAAAAGAGTTCTTTGAAATTATAGTTAATAGGAATAAAAGCTGAATTATTAACATTAATCAAATTTTAACATTAAAAGTAATGAATAATACTAAGTATAATCTATTGACTACTAAATACATGGTTAAAAAGTATAATTTTAAATAAACATTTTTCATTAATTCTTTATAAGTCGAACTGCTATTTAATAAAATTCAATTTAAAGGGCATCAATAAATGTTTCTTATTTTATAATAATATTATTAATACTCTAATTATGTTTTAGGATATAATTTTTGTTGTCTAAAAACTTAATTATACATTTTTAGCTTAGAGTATTTAATTCGAAAATAACATTTACAATATTATCAATAATAGAAAATGTTGTTTGAAATTGTATTATAATAAATACTGTTTTGATTAATGATTCTTAAAGTTTTCTAAATATAATAAAAATTTTAATACTATTCAATTATTTACCAAGTTTTATTATCATTATTAATTGTAAAAAAAATATTTTAATAGATTCACATTCTCTCCTTCTAAATAGGACTTCGAATTTAATTATATCATATTGATACATGTTCTGTATATAAATAATGAGGCTATACACTTTTAAACAATCAAGTAAGTATGGAATATTATTATAAAATATATATACCACAAACTATGCAAATAATAGACTAATACTTATAGTATTACAAATTATTAAATCGGACAAAGACAACATTGTAACACTAAATAAATGTATTCAGTGGTAAAAAGAGAATTTCTTTAGAGAACTTAATTATATATTATTTATTGGGTTTTGACTAAATACAAGAAGACCATGTATAGTATATTAGGTTTTGAATTAAATAAATTAATTAAAGGATTCGATATTGGAATAGTAGTCACTACTATAGTTAAAGCTATTCTTAGTATAGAGATTCTATCAATGCTACACATTGATTCAGAATACTCATACAATCTACTCATGAAACCAAATCTTAATAGCAAAACGAGATTAATAATCGATACTAAATTAATCATACAGATGTAACAAAATCATAGAGGTATATAAATTAATGAATCTAATAATTCTATAAATGTAATAGTTGAAGGAAAATTATATTGAATATGGATAGATCTAATTAATACGAACAGATTCAATGTTAAAGCATTAAAGTAAATAGAAAAGAGATGAAGAAAGAAAGAGAAAAGATTTTATTAGTAGAAATTATTAGATTTCATAAATGAAAAAGGAACCATTTGATTATTTCTTGGTTTTGATAATTAAACAAAACTAATTCTAAATAATTTCAAACGAATAGAACAGAGTTTTCAATGTATAGATATGAACAAATAATCTTAAATCATTAGACTACTGTAATATATTAAATGAAAGAGCTAGTTTTAATATATATAAGGATTGCTTTTTTATTAGTTGATTAGCTCTCTAGATAGAATACGATATTAACATTTGGACTTATTATAGTAGGTCCTACATCATCTGTATCCTTCTCAACCCAACAATAAAAACATAGACCTTAAAAACTCTTAATTCATTTTACATAATTACTATCCTTTCTTTCCTCTTTTCATTGAAATTAGTTTGAATAACATAGTTTAGATAACTCTATCAAAAAATCTTTTTCTATACATTACAACACCGCAACATCGAAGGACTTATATTCGATTTTAAGTTAATTAGATTACTTAAATTGATTTTAACTAAGTAAATCTTTTTGGTTCTTATGTATACAACACTAAAATTCTCACAAACGACAAGATTGTTAAAAAAATAAATCTCCCTAAAAAAAACAGGATTATTGATGTTATAAAACTACACTATATATTCATCCACTAGATCCAAGAATCTTAAATACATCATTAACAATGAAATTTTGATTGTAATCATTCTTGGTTACCTTATTCAATTGTAATTCATAATATTATTGTAATTTTGTAAATTGTCTCAACTCTAGAATTCTTTATATTTTTTCTATGAGTGTAATAATTAAGTTTTTGATTTTCAATTTTTGTTGATTTAATACAACCATATTTGATTATAATCAGTCAAAAAAATGATGCTCTATACCTCGATTTTGGGATCAATATAATCTATATCCTACATGATACCTGGATAGTTGTATTTAAATTTTTCTGGAAACAGAGAGTGAGGTTTATATATAAAGTTTCTCAGATTCTCAGTATTATGGTATTATTATTTTATAAGTCTAGAATTATAAACATTATTATTCTGTAATGTATTCATCTAATTCTTTTCTGAGAGGACTATAAGTTTCTAGTTTTCTTTAGATCTGAAAGTTTTCCAAGAATTTAAATGAATCTAATGATATTTTTTATCCTTGAATTGAAAGATTGTTATTTGTGCTTACATCAAAACAAGAAGTATTCAAGAAAATAAATCAATTAAAACAAATATACATTAAATTTGCTTGATGTATATGTCAATAAAGATTTTGATGTATACAATATTAGGATATTAGATTATTACTTTATTTTTGTTCTGTTCTCTTTAGATCTCGAATTCGAATGATTTGAGTTGTAAATCAATTTTTTCATTTTAATTTCGTGTTTTTGGTATTACTTCTTTTATCAAATATCATGTGGTTTACAATGCACAACAAATATATATACTTCCTTTTTTTTCAGTCAAATTTCATTTCTTGAAGTGTGAAGTCAATTCAAACACTTAATTGAATTAAGTTGAAAATTCAGAGTTTGGGTTGAAAATCAAAGTACTACAATAAATAAATTTTGATTAAATAAAGTATACATAAAACAGAACAATAAAGATTTAGAGCCGTAGATTTGATAGATTGTTAGATTTAGAGATTGATCAAAAAAAATTGATTAACATTCATAGAATTGATGGAGATTTGTTAGGAGTTGTATTATGGAATCAATTAAGAAACCAGTTCATAAAATACATAAGATTCTAAGTAAGTTATTCAATATCTGAACTTCGAAAGATTTTTAAGATTCATAATATAAATCTTCAATTCATTAGGGTTCTTAGGTGTCTTAGGTCTCTTAGATTTCTTATATTCTTTCAATTTTAACGTTATTTTAAACTTGAATCTATCTGTTTTTTAGATCTCTTATTTAGATAAATAATATGAAGAAAAAAGAATTACTAATAAATTTCAAATATGCAGTTTTTTTTGCTGACATAATAACTGGATTTATATGTAGATTCAACTTTTTTACTGAATTCCATCAAAACTCAATTAATTCCATTTGAATTAACATATAAATTTTTCCTTCAAAACATTTGAGACTTGTAAGTAGCTTCAAGATTTCTATCCGAACAAGAACTAATTATAACCTCTTTTTCTGCTTCAATTTTCTCGAAGTTATATAGTGATGTAGAATAAATATGAACATGAGTTTTAATAAGAGCAAAAATAATAATAAATTGTATTTATTGACAAAACTATTATTATTCTGAGTTATGAAATGTTAAAAAAAGCTTATATATTCTAGTTTTGATTTATAACTGATATCAATCACATACTAAGCATAAAGGATATTGGATTGATTATTGAGTTTATGTATGTGATTCTTAGTCTTCAAGTATGATGGAAAGTCTTTCCAATTGATTTGAATATCTGTTATTATAGCTAAAAATTTCAATTCAAAAGTGTTTAAGGATAAAATAATGATTACAGTTATATTGATCATTGATTTATATACAAATAAACATTTTCAATAAACTCGACAGAATTTTCGTGCTATTTAGTTCAAAGCTCTGAGTATTAATCAATATATAACAACTATAAAATTCTCTCGAGAGTTCCTAGATAACATATCATTGATGGTTATATATTTCTGTTTAATTGTAATATAGTTATTGATATATTATCGACTTTCAAATATAGATAGGGATACATTGATTAAAAATATCAACATCGAATCAATGAATCTCAATTTGGAAGAATGTATTAAACCCTAAAAGAATGATTGTTTGATATTGTATGCTAAAACAATATACATTGTTGAAATCTTCCTGAATTCATTCTCCCTTCAATTTCTTTTCTCTAAACCAACAGATCATATTTACAAGTTTGTTTCTCTGCCTATCTATATATTTTTATTTTATTTTAGACCGAAACAATTTGATATTACATAAAGGAAAAACTAGTGAAATGACTTTATTTTGTTGTACTTCAATGTTAATATAAAATGGAAATATAAACAAGAAAATCATAAGTGAAGTCTCGTATACCTATTGTATCCATGACTTTGAACTCATAAACTTCGAAATAATCTGATTAATTTAGAAATTTTTAAATGATTTTCAGAGAAATGTTTTACAAATTCATATAGCAAGTTATATTAAATGTTAATTTCAATTTTTGAGATTGTATGGTAGAAATCATACAAATCTTATATATAAATTAACGGTAAAAACCCCGAATGTCATCATTCCATGTATTGATACCTCAAATATCAGATTTATGATTAAAGTGACCTCAACTAGCATTTTGTAACGCTTATTAATCTTTCAATCTAATACAAAACCTTTTAGGGATTGATTAAATAAAAGAAAAAAATATACAATTATTGATTAGAGCTTGAAGAATTCAATAAGATAATTTATTTTGAATTATCTCAAAAACTGAAATTAAATTTCAATTTAATAATTTTCTAGTTAGTTTTGTCACAGTGATCAAGTTTTAGCGCTAACCTCCCTATCACTAAGATATTATTATATTAGATTTTAATTCTTATTTTAAAGATAATTCCGAAGAAATTATATAATTGAATTCCTTAAATACTAATTAATAATTCCATCCCTTTTTTTTTCATTTCATTAATTCCTAAAAGGTTGTGTACTAGATTCGAAATTTGCTAGCCTATAAATTTAGCGATGGTGTAATGAAATGATGATATTTCGTTTTGTCACATGCTAGTTGAGGTATTAATACATGGAATGATGACATTCGGGGTTTTTACCGATAAATTAATGGAAGTAAAGATTTTAGGAAAACAATTTTAAAACAATCAATATATCAATTTAATATATAATATGATTGATAATCTTGTTATTGAAAAAAGAAAACGCTTAATATTATAAAGATTCTTGAACCAGTATAAAAAGAGATGAATAAGAAATACAGTAAAGTAAATATACTATAGAAGTATACTTTTACGTTTCTTTTTCTATCTTAGTTCTACATATTTCATTTAAATTTGATATATAGTTATATATTTGTTGATCTCTTTATTTTTGTATCGAGGGTTATTATTACTATTTCTAATATGATATATGTATTATTAAACCACGTTATATGTAATATTTTCATGAGATTATTACTTTAGAATTATTGAATTCAATAAATCTCTTGAAGGATTCCTTAACATATCTTACGAAAAATATTCTAAAAACTTCCCTAAATGATCTATCAAATCTTAGTATTAAAACTATTTATAAATGTACATTAAAATTGGCTCATATAGCTAAAATATGAAGGGTTTTCATCCTTTTCTTTGTATATCTTGTATCTTAAATTTGATCATAGTTGCTTATTATATTTCTTCAATTCTTCAAAATCTAAAACATTAGTTTAATTTGATTCTTGAACTAACTCATTTTCTTAGCGATTAATGTTCAATTGAGGCAAACACTACAGCATTGAAAAACTTTTAGGTGATTTTCGAACTAATCTCTTTTTTCATTTCCATTTGTAGTTTCTTTGTTCTTGATATATCAATGTATTTGAATCCCGTAAATTGATATCTATATATGAATACCCGAGACACAATTACCTTAAACGTTTTTCAATATTAGAATCTGAGTTAGAATATGAATTAGAATCTATATATGAGGGTTTATAAAAAGAAATTGAATAAGAAACTAGATAAAAAACTAAATAATATTTAAATAAAATTACTATTCTACTATTCTACTATAATTCTAATAAATCTAATAACTTTAGTAAATCCAGTAAATCTAGTAGATCTAATAAATCTAATAAATCTAATAAATCTAGTAAATCTAGTAAATCTAGTAAATCTAGTAAATCTAGTAAATCTAGTAAATCTAGTAAATCTAGTAAATCCAATAAACCTAGTAAATCTAACAAATCTAATAAATCTAAGTGATATAAAAATGGTAAGAATTGCTATTATTTATTAATTAAAACTCGAGTATAGCAAGGATCGGGGGCTTAGGGGCTAGTCCTCATATGTATTACATTATATTAATATTAGTTATTAGAGAGAAAAAAAAGAAGTTTATAAATTCATAGGATTCTAAAATTGTTATGATAATCAATAAGGAAAAATAACTTCTATGAATTTGTAGTCTGAAAATTCTTTTTCCCCGACGGCTAGTTTGATTTCATAAATGTATAAGATGTTACGGGCATCGATGTAGGGTTGACATCAGGTTACTTATTACTCTTATACTATGAAGTTTTTAGATATATATAACTTTAGGAAAATAGAATTTTCAAGAATTAATGAAAAGCTTTGAATTCTCAATATCCTTTATTATAATACAAATTCTTCATCTTGTATATACTCTCTTATATAAAATTTATTTTCTTTAAAAACTTAAAAACCATTCTTTAAATAAATTAGGCATTCACGACTTCATAAAATTGAGTTATCTTGTAATGTCAAAAGTTTAAATTTACATTCGAATTCGAATTCGAAACTCAAACAAGAAAAATACATGAATTTACTTAGAAACAAACTTATAATATTCATATAAGCTTTATATATATAACAACTCGCATTTTAATAATCAATTTTAAAATTATTACATATCACAAAAATCCCCATGTTATACACACTACATGATTTACATCTTATGATCTATAGAAGATATAACGTGATTCATATACGAGTAGATTATATTATTAGGTGGATCGATCACTTGAAAATACACCAAAATTGACTATTTTCAATATTCCTATTTTAATAATCAATCAATATTTTTGAAAAATAAAAAGATACAAAATAATAACAAAAATTTGTTTCTTAGAAATCTTATTTTTATAAAACTATTTCTATAATAACTCTCATATTAATTCGAATATTCGAAAAGAAATTAGATTTTTGTAATAGATTTGTAATCAAGTTTTATATATCCAATTTTTTAACAATTCTATTAATAAATAAATAAAGTGCACGGTTACATATAGACGAATTTTGTATATAAATTGAGTGATTCATTCGGTAATATAATCTGCTCGTATATGAATCACGTTAGCCTATTAATCATAATACATACTACTCCTTGTACATTAGCTTAAAGATGTATCCTAATTAGGTGTTTATATCGCCTAATCAAGGTATATAAAGTAGATCTAATCCTTATAATCATACCTCAAGTTAATCTAGTTTGTTATCTCTATTATAACCTGTTTCCCTATTAAAGTAATCAAGTGATATAACTATCCTTCGTGATATTAGAATAAATATAGAATCTCTTTTCATAAAAATTATAATACATATATTATTTATTTAACAGACCTCTTTGATTACTGAAGTACTCATCAAATTTGTGATTCTCAATCTTTAAATAAAACAAAGTTTAACATGATTTAATACTGAGTATATTATATCACTAAGTATACTACGAATTTTATATACAAAATACATCTATATATAACTATATACTTCCTTTATTTATTACTATAAATTGATTTTTTAAGAAAATTATTATATTTATTTATATAAATAATATAAAAATCGAATTATTTTTTTAAAATTTTGAATTAAAATAAGAATTATTATTAAAAAAGCTTTTTTATAATAGAAATTATAACAAACTCGATTTTTCTATAAATGTAATAGGAATATTTATATAAAAATTGAATTTCTGAATACTTTATGTTTTATTATTATTCAATATATATTTTTTTAATTAAAATAACAATTTGTTATTAAAATATAAATATTGAAAAACGATTAATTTAGGTGTATTTTGAAGTAGTATACTTAGTGATATAATATATTCAGTATTAAACCACATTATATTTTAAAGTTATTATATAAATTTATAAAGCAATTCTGTTATCACGGAGAATAGCTATATTATTTAGTCACCTTGATTAGGAAGTAGGTATATATAATAATATTAAACTAATATAACTTAAGATATAATTATAAGGATTATATCTATCTTATATACCTAAATCAAATAATAAAGTTACTTAATTGGATTAATAGGACTTATTAATATTGATACCAAAAGAGTATTTTATAATCATATAAATAGATACTCCAAAGGAGTACTAGACTTAATCACATAGTGTTATATAAGACAGTAATTTCTATAACATCTATTTATTTACTTATATTCTATACTAAATTCTTTAGAAACCATAAACCTGATATTTAAATCTATTCTCAATAATAATACAATTTTAACTAAAACAAAATACATTTTTAAAATACGTGATAATAAATATTACAGGGTTATAAAGATAAAAAGAAGAAAAAATAATCCCGATATATATACATATATCCTATCTCTAAATGAACTATAATAAAACTATAAATAAAAACTTTAATATGTAGAGAAAAAAAAATAGTAATAGTATTACGCTAAAAGTGACGCTACTAAATAGCCTTAGGTTAATTGGGTTTATACAGGCATTTCTTCCGCAATAAATAGAGAATTCCAGATCTTAAAATTAAAACGAGAAAAGAACCTTCATAAATTCATAATCCGAAAATTATATTCCCTTGACGCAATTTTAAGAATATAAAGGATAAATATTTTCAATTAAAATTAAATCAAAAGAGAAATATTAAAATTTTAAATAGTGATTAATAAATAAAGAAATAGTCTTACTACAAAAAAGTAATTAAAAATTCCAAGAATAACAACAGAAAACAAATTAACAAAAAAAATATCTTATATTTTCCAAAACTTAGTTTCAGGCATATAAGTGCGTCGGTGGTGGATTGTAAAAAATACTGCTCGGAAAACTCCGATCAAAAGTGAACAGAGGGGGATTCGAACCCCCGCGGGCTAAGCCCATGAGAATGCAAATTGATTGAATCAACTAAGTTATTAAACTTGAGTCACACGCCATAACCACTCGGCCATCTGTCCTATGAAATTCACGATGCAAAAAAGTGTTCTATTGTATCCTATAATGCGAAGAAACATGCAGGGAAAATTTGCTGCACTATGTGGGGTACGTGAGGGGCTTGGTGTTTTACTCGGGTAAGGTGCGGGGTGTTCGGATTGTTTGTAATTTTTTGAGTTCCAAGACGCTGTCAAGTAGTAAGAACAGAAGAACAATTGTGAGATGATAGTTGTTCGTTTCTAAAGGCTACGAGCTCATTCTTCATAATCAACAGGTTTTTCGTCAAAAACATATATAATTTATATTTTCATCTTTATCACCATCCAAGCTTACCAACGGCCGATACAACCACTTTCCCTCGAATCCTTTCATCATTCTGTGTCACTCTTAAGAGCCCCCGTTTGTATAACCATCTAGTCAAGTAACGAAGCCGCTTTCCTCACAATCGGCCAGGAATCCCGTATCTCTCAAGGTCAAATCGCTCGTGAAAGTAACAGTCCCATTCGTGTATGTGAAGTTTCTTGCGCCGCATGAGATAACGAGAGACTATCCTGCTTTACACAAGCCATCTAGGGACTAAAAGCAGAAGCACAGCCTCTTATAGAGCACTCGAGTAATTATTAGTCAAAAATTTCAAGGAAGAAGATCATGAGATAACAGTGAATTGTGCTGGGTCAGATGTGCGATACTGGCGGTGCTGTCATCGACAAAAGCATAGAGTGTGAAGGTACAATACTCGTTGACTGGAGAAGGAAGAATCAATAATGAAAATGTAAAAGGGATAGCAGTTGAAAGCCACATCGTGAGAAATTGCTTGTATGTGAGAGGATGTTAAGATAGAAAGGTCTTAATTGAGATGGAATCACAAATGGCAGAAGGTGAAAGATATATAGTTATATATAACAATGAGGTCCAATAGATAAAATGTATACAAGTTTCCGCCTTTATCCAAAAGCTTGCTAATGACCGAGTTTCAGGATGAACTCACAATTGAATGTGAAGTTGTTCGTATGGCCAGAAGTAGGAAGCCCGGGGGATCAAGTCGAGAAAGATGATTCTGAACACCGATACTCTTGGTTATCAATCATCCAGTAACTGGGGCCATCGATCTGCCGCCGAGGTATTTGTTAAGCTTCGAAGATTGGAAAATCAATTATCGGCTACCAACATCAAGGCGCCTGCTTCAGTAACTGAAGAGTATGCTTTCGGTTCAACGTCTATCGGCGACCACGCAGCTCTCTAGAGAATCGAACACGGGCTCGTGGCCAAAAAACAAAACATAGAATCAGAAACAAATTCTCCGTTGTTAGTTGACGGGCTTGAAGAAATACAGTTTGGAGAGAAGCACGTCAACTACAAGTTCCAAATGGAAAACAATCGGGTTTAGGTATGGATGTGCCATGAATTACATTAGCTTAAAACATGTTTTACAGCGTCAAGGCCAAATGTAGAGATAGGAAATATAGAAGCGAACAAACAAGATAAATAGAATGCGCAGATAGAACAGTTTATTTCTTAAGACTACAGATCAGATCGAAGCTGCCATGTGTTTGCTGATATTCCGAGGACAAGAGGAATAATCTGTTCCCAGAGTGTGCTCATCACAATCATCTGATTGCAATTCCAAATCAACATGTTGCTCAACTAGTCTTTGCCTTGCTTGGGATACCAGTATCTCATGTCCATGTAGTCATATCAGGATCTCTAACCACTGGATTGGCGGGGTAGAGAACATGCACATATCTCTTAAAGCAACCTGGTGCCTCAGAACCAATCGAGTTCAAGAAAAGGTATCTGTGATCCAACAAATAAGACGTTCTAATCTGATCATTAGACATGGCTCCTTTGATATCAGTTGATCTACGAACCACTCGTAGAGACATCCCATGTTTAATCTTTCATGTCTGATATATGATATTAAGCTTGGGGCGATCACTGCAGACATAACAAACAGCTGCATATCAAGAATATCATCTCTATTGTTCCATGCGTTCAGTCCAGCCATTTGCGAATGAGATAGCCATTGTACCATCAAGCCTCTCAAGATCCCGGAATACTATTTGTGGCAAGTCAAAACGAATGGTAATATAAATGATGTAAAAATTTGGATAGCATTGAAGGATCGGGATCTGCCAATGAAGCTATTGTAAGTGATATGAATTGTTTTTGCGGATGTAGAGAGATTGGATGACAATGGATTGAACCCGCGAAAACCATCGTTGTTCGTGTCCTGGTTAAGCCGTCCGATCTTTCATGAAGAGAACGCCTTTATCTTCCAGCACATTGAACCCAACATCGCAAGTAAAGTAACGGATCTGAAACAAGATTAATAGATCGCAGGTGCAACATTGCAGCCTCTAAGGATTACCATTGCCATGGTGTGATGCAATCTAAACAGCCAACGAGAAATATGTCTGGATCGGGTCAATTTCAAGTTCCAGAGCTCGGAATAAAACAAATGATATCTCCAAAGCATTCATTGATTGGCTTCTTGTCCACAAGTCCACAATAGACATGAAATATGAACTTGCCAAAACCTTTTTCGAAATTTGCTTCGATCGTCTTTTCTCTGATAATCCCTCATTCTCGTTTCTTTTCATGGGTTTGCCTGGTACACTGCTTCTATCTCAGTGTCTTGTTGAGACTCCTTGTCAATTCTTTCCCGAAATTCCAAAGAGGCAATTAAATAGAAATGATTGTTCTAATTAATATAGCCCACTTTCTCCTGAGGCTATGATTTGAATCCCGACTGGGGAACAGATTCCCAGAAAGGTATTTATGGCGAAGGTGTCGATCAATAAATCCCCGAGAACCATATCTCTGGGAGCTAAGACATCATGCACTTACGGTCGGGATATCGAGAAAGACTATATTTGACACGAGCAACTAGGGGGCCCATAATGCTGTAATAGATTTTCAACAAGAACGTCAGCTATCGGGCGACATTTTTGATCAAAAGCCAGCATATTTTGAAGGAGTGAGGCCATCCATAAATCTCCTAACTCGTTAAACCATGGCCCTATCATATGTGAAGTCGCATGATAAACGTAGGTCATTCTATCAGGATCATCTGGTATTGGCTGGCTTCTGTATTCATGAAAGTCCTCGATGCGTTCGCCATCAGCCACAGTAGCCATCTCTGCAAAAACACATCCCAGGGAGTAAATATCAGCAGGCCGGCCCCTTCGATCATCTGAAATTACTTCGGGGGCACTGTACATTTTCGTGATGCCTACTAAAGGGCCTTCCGTTGAACTTGTGACACCTGCACTGAACTGGTGGGCGGATCCGAAATCAGTCAAATAGACTTGATCGCCCTTGCAAATTATATTATTTGGCTTGATATCCTTGTGTCTGATATTCTGAGAATGAATATACGATACCGCAGAAGCAAGGCAAAATTGCCAGCCACTAAGGAGCTTCATATCTTCTTCTGGAAAATCACTGTCACTAACTCGTTCAAGAAAATGGCCTAGATCTTCGTCACCAGCTGGAGATATGAGAATTCCAAATTGCCGAGGAGCTTTGATCGTCTCATAAGTGCTGATAACCTTGACGATATGGTGATGAGAGAGACCCCGAAGAACTGCCACCTCTTGCCGGATCAGAGGTAATAGTCTTTTTCGCGAGAAGTTGGGGAGACGAATGATTTTCCGAGCAATCAAACCACTATGATCTCTGTCATTGAAACGAACTGCATCAACGATTCCAAGAGATCCGTGTCCTAATTGTTTGATTGTAGTGAGTGGAACTACTTTATTGCTGGTATATTCTTCGTGAGTATATTCAATGATGACATCTTGATGAGGGATCCCGGGCAATGGGCAGACTTTAAAGTCATATAAGCTGCCGCCTTGATCCTTTTCAGATATAGCTTCTGTAACAAAAATGCTCCGCTCTGATGCGATATTTTCGGTCGATCTTCCTTGCCTTGCCATTTCAAGTTTGGGTATCGGGTGTTTTATTGCAGGTGATAGTGTAGGCGGTGGATCAGAAGAACACGGGATCGCAGAATCCTCGGAACCCCAAGTTTCCCCACAAACAACAGTTTTCGGCTCATCCGAGACATCCAAATCGCCTGAAAGATAGGAAGCTTGACGGAGTATAGCTCCGTTTGGACTAGAGATCGATCTTTCACTACCAATCAAGCCGCCAAACCCAAATCTCGTCTTCCTCGCCAAAATTCTTGCCGGTTCGCAGATAGTTTTGCAAGATTTGCAACTATATCCTTCGCTCCCCACGACTACCTTTTTCAAGCAGCTTTGGCATCTCCACCATTCTGCCTCGAACCTGCAAGTACCTAGGCCCTCTATTTCTTCCGTCGACAACCTTGAAGATAATCCGATGTCTTCTTTGTGGAAATCTCGGAGGTGGGTTCTGTAATTTATCTTCGACGCTCGAAAATCTGACCGAAGGAAACGGAACTTGGACCCTAATGCACTGGCAGTACCTATTTGTGATTGACATGAAGGATAGTCGCAAAGATGATAAGCTTCACCGTGGGAATGGACATAGTGTTCCATGAGTATTTGCTGAGAGGGGAAGCCACTTTGATGCTCTGGACATGTTCTAATATGGCATGGGTAGGATATTGTAAAATCGTCTGAGAATTGGAAGGAAGAAGGCTGACTATGCATTGTAGGAATATTATTTTCGCTCGAAATTTTACAAACGTTAGCATCGGACAATGCTGAAGCTACAGCTGCCTGTTTCTCACATTTGATGTGGTCTTGTTTCTGCCATCTTTCTTCTTCACCATTGATTGGGACTGCTTTGTTATCTCTGTCTGCACAGCTCACTGATTGTGCTAACAAGGATTGAACGCCATTTTTACAATTGTCGCCCCTGATAACGTTTTTGGCTTCTCCAAATGTTGAGTCTTTGTCTATGAGCCATTTTTTCAACATTTTATACCTGGTCAGAAGCCTGGGATCACTCCTGAATGAGTCGTAGCCATCGCTATGGGGGATAGTATTGCTCATTATGATATTCACTGTGACCCACTTCTCCAGAGCTAGATCTGGCCGTTCTAAGTTATCGAGAAACGTATCTGCTTGCTTGATCGAGTACTCCGCCAAATGAAGCAAGCCAAGTATGGAAGCGCCTGATGGTATGTCGGGGTTTGCTGCCAGGAGGTCGTCTAAGTGACGATAGGGGCGTTTGTACGCCTTCCACAATCTTTCATTCCGTAAGGGAAATCTTTTGGTAGTAGACACCGTTTCTTTTGGATCAAGTGCGCCCCTCTCAAGAATGCTTTCACTAACGTCTTGTTCTTCGGCTTGTGTTGCCGGGACCTTTTGGTTTTGACGGTTGTCCAATACTTTCTGTGATTTTTTTGAATTTCTTAGAGCCATGTCAGTCTTTGATGTGAGATCGACTTCGCAATCCCGGGTATTCTCTACATGTCGCAGCCAGTCATTTGATGGCTTCAACTGTTCCCAAAAAAGGTTACCAGGTGTTGGCTTGCGATGATTGTCGGCAAAAAACCGCCCAAGTCCCGGAAATTTCTCCTTCATCAGTTGAACTTCATCTTCATCGGTCTTTGTCATGCCACTTTCCCGTGCGGTAGCATTAAGTATCCCACTATCTCTCTCAGAAAGCCATGCAGCGGAAGATTCGCCCATCGTCGCTCCATTCTCGATTGAAGCTTGGGTTTGTTCCGAGATAGCTTGAGACGCCGAATTTTCCCAAATTTTGGCATTATCTTTGGTGATAAAGTTATCCATCAATTCGACGACCTTGTCAGGTACGACCCCGCAATGATTGGAAGGATGTCAATTGTGTTGGACTTGCGACAAAGCCTGCAAGAACAGCGATTATTACACGGCATTCCTTGCTAGGTATAGACTTCACCTCATGCAAAAGTCTTTGACAGTTATTGAAAGATGATACTTGTCAGCCGCCCACGCATGGGTGTTGCAGGCGACTAAACCGCTTTCGAGACGATGCATTGTGATGCTTGCAAGTGACGACAGAGCGGAGGCGCGGAACAAATTGAAGAATGGTGGGATGGCTGCAAGATAGAGTTGACCGACTCTTTGGATTCATGCTTATAAATCAAAAGAAATCAAAGTGATAAACGCGAATTGATTGAATAAGTGTTCTGATGGGGTGTGCATTTGACAATATCACCAATATCACCAATCTCAATATTTTAACATACTTTACCCAGGTATCTAGTGTGTAATGCAACGGGCATCTGAATGAACCATGGCACGTGCGTGGCTGGAGTAGTTTATTTTAATTGTGGCTCATGGAGCTGTGCACAGACTCTTGGCAGAAACCTGTTGGATGAATATCCATATGGATATCCTGGAGATTTGACAAGACGATTGAATCCATAGCGATCGCTCCTCAGCAGGTCAATTCTGTGTCGAAATATCACAATCCGCTGTCGAAGCTTTGTTTTGTACCTCGAAACCGAGATTTCCAAGTATTCTTTTTGTCAGTCGTCAACATGTCAAGATGCACAAAGAAACGGCGCCTCATTGCTTGGATAGCGTACACTCAAATACGTCATAGACGGGAGATGTTCAAGACTACCTAGGTGGGTAGGTAGCAATCTGAATCGTGATTGATCAAATCAACATTCCTAACCTTTTTTTATAATATTGGTAAAATATATGGGGATGCCATACGAAGCCAAGCTATCTTTTTCTTTCCCATGATACATAATATCGAATTCTTCAACTTCTCAATGCTTTTTCCATCACAACACTCGACCATATCCTCATTTCATTCGATTCCAACGTTGCTTTTACTTAGCCTCTAGTCACATTGATACGGCCTTCCTCATTTGTCAGTTCGATTCAGAACCATGGATGCACGTAATTCTCACGATATTCCGAGTCTCAACGACCCTCATGCTGTACCAACAGATCCCTATCGTGGACGCGCGCAACCAATTCACAATCTACCTATAAGAGTCGAAGCTCACGAAGAAGACATACCTACTGATAGCCATGCTCTGGCAGTCGCAGATCACGAAGAGAAAGGTGCAGCACAACTAGATCATGGAAATGTTGAAGTGCGAGATTTGGGCTGGAATGATCATCCTGACGATGTTCCCACCCCTCTGGTCGGAGGTCTACCAAATGAAGAATTATGGACTTTAGTTCGGCGATTCAATAAGCAGATGTATCATGTCAAATCGTTGCCAGAGCCACCACTTGGAGGTCTGGACCTAAATATTGCGGACGAAGAGGAGTTCTCACCAGATAAGTTGAGGGCAAACGTAGAGCGGCTGTATATGACAGTGATAGTCGGGCTTGTGACCTTTTGGAAACATATTGCAAGGTTAAGGTCATGGAGGGAAAGAGATCGAACAATTGCTTTCGCATCAGTCTACTTCCTGGCTTGGCTGATAGACCTCCTAGTCCCAACCATTGTGGGCTTTTTGATCGTGCTTATAGCATGGCCGCCAGCAAGAGAATACTGCTTTCCTCCAGCCCCACCCGCACTTATTGATAGCACAACAGGAGGAATCAAGAAGCCGACCGCAGGCGTGCTGGGTAACGACACTAGCTTGACTGGAGCCCCCGAAAAATATCGAGGAGAGGCAGTTGAAAAAGAAGCTAGCAACTTCGTGAACAGCTTTACCTCCATTGCAATTAGTAGTACAGCGGGGAAGCACCCCCAGGGAGATCCATCTGGTGATGGGGCGGCGCCCAGTACTCTCGAAGATGCAACACCAGACCTAACAAACCTTGCAGTCCATGCCGCAGATGCAAAAGGAAGCAGTGCAGGGGATCAAACAAATAGCCTACATGATAAAACAAAGGAGCCAATGTCGGCAGCAATGTGGTCAAAAACCCGACCTGTCATGCATGCCATTGCTGACATATCTGATGGATGGGAGAGATTTGCAAATGCATTGTCTCCAACACTACCATTTCCTCGTGACACACCTCGACTTAAGCTCGCTGGCTGCCTTGCACCTTTGCTCCTCATCTCTATGTTCACCAGTACCTACGTGTTCATGAAACTGAATGGGCTTTTCATCGGGTTCGGATTTTTTGGAGATCCATTGATTTGGAGAGGGCTTTCGTACTTGAATCGCGAATTTCCGAATTGGCAGAAGTTATTGGAGATTAGAAACACTTTACTGAAAGGTGTCCCAACAAATGCCCAACTTACAATCACATTATTGCGAATTGGTGAAGCGAATAAAGCTCCGATTCCACCACCTCCATCCTCGTCTCTACCGCTACCTGATGTCGCGCATGCTACAGCAGGAGAGGATCTCGATCACCTTGGTAAGTAGACGTCGCTCCATAACAAGCAACATACTAATTTAGTCAGAAGGCGTATCCGAGGCAGAAATGGCTGATGCCATCAATCTCGACATGCATGCGACCACAACCAGTACAGATCAGTCAAAACCGAAGAAGAAAGGCCACCGTCTGTTGGCGGCCTTTAAAAGTGTCACTAAAGGTGGTGTAGAGGCTGCCCTAGGAACGGATAGATTGAAAGCTGCAGCTGGAGCAGAACACGCGAAAAATCGTCTTGGTGTTTTAAAGGATGGGGCAGACGATCCGGCGGGCCCTATACGCTTTCCTTCTAGATACAAGGGTCGAAAAGGACATGCATATATCACAGCCACCGCAACAACCCCCGCATTGAGCTGGACGACGGAGAAAGAGGACATTGATCCTGTCTTCTCCATAGCGATAGCTGACATTATGGTAAGTTCCATCAATCTGCTTGTAGACATTGAAAGATATAAGCTGATACAGCAACAACAGGAGATAAAGAAGGTTGGTGGGCTAGGCTGGAAAAGCAAGCTTGTAGTAGGATGGGCTACATCGCGAGAAATTGCGGATGGACTTCTTGTCATCGACAAAGCCGGGGACCGAAAACAACTTACCGCCATCGCATTACGGGAAGAATTGTTCAATCGCCTGATTTCAATGGGTGCACAAATGTGGGAAGCATGGTAGAGAGCGTTTGGGCGCTCATTAGTCTTGTGTCGTGATTTTCCGCTCTCTTTGGCCTGCATCGATTGGATTGCAACGATAGTACGGAGGCGCTTATCGAGAATGTCAAATAATGTTTGTTATCTTGAAGCGAAAAGTGAAGGCATAGGTTCTTAGGTGGCCCATTGACCCAAAATAAATTTCCGAATAAAACTTGCTTGTTTTTTCAGGGTCGTCATTGCAGGTGCTCGGCAGTCAATAATGCCTGACATCTTTATACATCGTGCTGCGTAAGGTTGCATAAGTGGTCGAAGAATGAGGTTTGAATGGCTGGGAATGAATTGTAGGTGATTGCCTAAGGTATTAATCCCTGATGTTTTATCGACAGGTAAATTAGGTAATCATTTTGATTGGCTCATGAGCTTTATCAATTGACGTGGTCAATACCGGGGACAGGGGCCAGGGGGAGTAAGCTCTTACGGATTGGCACTTGATGATTTTCTTGTACGGTGTGTTGGGTACTTTCGGTATTCTTTTCTTGAATTCTTTTCTTGACCGACACCAATTATACCCATGACGTATCTGAATATAGCTTCAACCTCCGGATTGCCAACCAGATTTGCTGGGATGAATTCTCTGATACCGTTTTCAGGATTGGAAGTCTTGGACAGACTGAATGGAGGACAACAAAGGTAAAATCAGGATCTCAAGATCTGTTCCTGGTTTTCTTTATCCGCTCTGCGAATGGATCTCTTGGGTGCGTGCTTGGGTGAATTTAATAAGGTAGGAAGAGAAGGAGAGTTGTGTTTCGTGTCATGCCATGGTCAATCAATTTCTTATATGAATGATTCATTTATCGTTATCTAAACAATGGTTGAATGGTTGGTGATTGAATTGCTCATAATTTCCTGTTTCTTTCAATTGTTGATCTCCTAAAGAGCAGATAAGTACTCGTTCATTCCATACATACCCACCACCTGGATATCATCCATCAACCATCATCACACATCAAATATTCCAATCAATCACTTTCCAAGATGCAGCCACTAGCTGCCATTCCGTTAGCTTGTTCCATCGTGACATTCGTGCTCGGCATGTTGTGTCTTTTCGCAGGTAGTAAGCCTGGTTTCATGGAGGACTACCACATTGTGACAGTATGTTCATAAGTCCCCATTTCCAAAGAGACCGCTCTAATCACATACTCTCCAGCTCAATACCTCCGGAATTGGACAAGACCTCATACCTACAACAACCAGTGGTTCTGGCTCCACACCCACCTCTCTATCCCCAGGTGGAATCGTTAGTAGTCTTAGCAGCTTGATACCCCGTGAACCTGGAATTGGCGATGACATTGCAAACGCACTCGGCGATCTTGAAAACGACATTGCAGATAAGCTTGCGGAAACTTTAGGTATCGAAGAATGGTACTCATTTCATTTGATGGACATGTGCCAGGGATATTATACGCCAAATGCAACTGCTAAAGGGGCAGGATTCAACGTAAGCTCCTGCACGAATCAAACTGCTATGTGTAAGTACTATTACTTTCCGAATGGTTCTGCTACTTAGATTGCTCATATCTTCTCACAGTCCACTTCGAAATTAGTTCCATAATCTCCGAACAATTATCTATCGGCCCCCTTCACCTGAATCTTAGCGACATAGGCTGGCCCTCTGCTATCCAAGATGGTCTCGACACACTCTCCACGGCTATGAATGCTACCTTTGTATTCTACTGCATCGGCATTGCAGCCGCTGGTCTAGCCATATTGACTTCGCTCGCCGCCATCTTTATAACAGGTCGTCTCTTCTCCTTCCTGAACTGGGGCTTAGCATCCCTGGCCCTCCTGGCTCTTACTATAGCCTCAGTCATCGTTACTGTTCTCCAAAACAAAGCTGCAGAAATTATCAATAAATTTGGAAATGATATTGGAGTGTATGCATATAAAGGACAGAAGTATCTCATCCTGACATGGGCCGCTACTGCTGTTATTGCTGTTGCGACTATTGCTTGGGTAGGCATCTTCTGCATTGGCCGCAGACAAAAGGGACGTGAATTCCATGAGAAGAGTCGATTTGGAAAGAAGTCGAGAGAGAGTGAGAGTAGCGAATTTGCGAGAAGGGGCGCGTAGATATTATGTTCTTTTTTGTGGCCCAGAAGGTTCTTTTGGGCACGTGGATAGAGGGATGGATTGGGACGAATTTCTTTGATCAGATATTTGCAGATATGTGGCATACTGCAATATCCTTTTATCATCTTGTACGGCTTAATGGGAAGGTGAGAGTAAGAAGAGGCGAAATGGAATGCCGGATACATGCAAAGTTTTAGCAGGGGCATGGCGTAGATTATCATTCGGATAATGGTTGTATTACAGCGAGATACCCAGAGAAGTAGAAAGAATGCAATAAAGCAATATTAATGTATGCCGATTGGTAGAAAATAATGGGCGTAGTGAAGTCAATAGACATGTTCCTTCTCACGGTCACGCAGTACAATAACACATCTTTTTGAATGCTAGAAAACGAGGTAGATATCTAAAAGGGTGACATAGGGCTTAATGAGCGCCATTCAAAGCTGTAATAAGTTGCTTTTGTACGAGGATATGCTTACTATTATGACCATGTCAATTTTCTGATGGCGAGGGTCCTTGGATATTCTGAGACCCCCGTATCAATGAGACTGCCTCCCCTACCATTCTAGGCTTTTGTTGATTTGATTTTTTACCTCCACTTTGGCTGAGATGAGACTGTGAATTAGAATCATTGGTCCCACATCTTAGAGCATGCATTTTATTGGCAATTTCGTTCTTGTGTGTATGTAATATTTGAGTTCGACCTCTCTATGACAGCGCCCCATCCTATCAATGCATACTGGAAGCTCTTAAACGTCATCGATAACAATTTTCTGTGTAAAACGAGTTATGTTAAACATGTATGAGCAGTTTATTACATGAAAGAATTAGCTAGGTAATCTTCCTCTTCCTCTTCCCCTTCCTCTTCATCTCCACCTTTCTGTCCACCTTCCTGTTCCCTTTCCCATTCTTCCCATTCACTCTCAGTGTACCCCTCATTCACTTGTCTCCATGTTTTATTCCAGTCTTTCAATACAGTCAATGCTTCTTCTTGGCCCAGTATCGGTGGATCTAGCCATGTATCTGTCTCACCGAATGAGCCCGTTACTCTTCTCCAGAACAGGTCTCCTTCTTGATACAGGTCATGTTTCCTCAAAGTTTTCCGCATATCTCCGAATATGTATTCTGTGTTGGGTTGCATTGACACAAGAAGTGCATCGCGCCGAAGTATGATGGCATCTACTATAGTCTGGTTTTCTTCGAGAAGAGTCGCGGCCTTTTCTGGCCCCAAAGCCTTCTTCCATAGGTCCGTCCGTAGATCTTCATCCGCCTCCTTTAACTGTTCAAGCTTCCTCATCCATGTCGAATATTCCCAATGGTTTTGTAGTACATCGTTCCAACGTTCTGTCAAATCTTCGGTGAGTACAGTTGCTGGTAATTCTCGACCTTCAAGATTCACATGAATCAAGTCTGTTGAAGATTTCACCCCTATTCCCCATTTATTAGCCCATGATCTGCTAGAAGGGGAGGAAAGCTATTTTACTTACTGGGACTGCTGCGTTCGTCGTCATCGTCACCGTGCTTTGCACTTCTTCTCTTTTCACTTCTGAGATCGTCAATCTCTCGTTGAAGGTTCCTATTTTCATTTCTCAATTCAGCCATGTTTTGCTTCTCAGCGGCGGCTTCAGCTCTTAGCTCAGTAACCATTTGCCTGGTATCCTTATGTGCTTCTCTTTCGACTCCGAGGTCGACCTTAAGTCGCTCCGTTCGCTCTCTTTCGTCATTCCTTTCCTGTTTTAACTGTTCTATTGTCTGCCTTGCTGTTGAAATATCCGGATCTTCGCGCTGAGTAGTGTAATGAATACTTTCACGGATACTCCGTTCGAGACTTCTAATTTGTCTGCGCAGGAACTCCACGTCATCACTAGTTGAGACCCGTGGTGCAGTTGGTGGTGCTTTGGAGCTCTGAAACCACGATCCCCACCACGAAACCGTTTGATTTGACTGTGTATTCCGAACCATTTTTTTGGGTTGTGATGAAAGCAGGTCGAACGCTTTTGAATGAGTGCAACCTTATTCTTTCTAAGTCGAGGCTGGTCTCACAAATTGGAAACTTATTGATAATGTTGTAATGTGTTTATTATTGTTTCAAGAAGCTCGTTGAATCTACATTCTTGAAGTATAAATAACCTTTGACTTGCTATGTCAAAATCCTGGATCATACGGCGGTCTCTTAGGCGAATACAATTTGTCTTTATTCACTAAAGACAATCTACGCCGTACCGAAAACCGAAAACGGAACTGTAGTAACAAAGAATTTTAGCCGATTATCTGTTCACTGCCATGCTCTATCAAGATCATATTCTATCACGGACTAGCAATTGTGTCAAGTGTATTCCTAACAATACTTTTTTGCAAAGAAAATTAAAATATTCAAGAATGGCTCACCAAGGAGGCACACAGGGAGACGGTGGTGGGCGGGGAGGTTCACCAGCAGCTTGGGGTCGCGGTGGCTCTGCGAGGGGCAATGAGTTAGGATTGAATCGTAGTGTCTCTGGAAGAGGTGGTGGGCTAGCTCGTACCACTAGCGGGGCAGCGAGAGGTTCACTGGCTCTTCGAAAGGGTAGAGGTGATGCGCCAGCTCGGGGCGGTGGCCATGCTGGAACAGTTTCGGGTAATGTGCCATTAGCACAAAGGTCTGCAGCTGCAGCTGGAGCCCCGACCCCGTCCGTGATCATGCCGATATCGCAGGGCCGAGGTCAACCGGCTCTGTTAAAAGGAACAGCGCCCGTATTCCAGCCAGGGGTACCATTGGGTGCAAGTTCTGTTTCATCAATACCGCCCTCGGGCCAACCTGGAGTAACCGCAACAGCACCTTTGCCGGCCTCTGGGCAGCTTGTTCCTTTGCCTGATCCTAGAATGGAACTTCCATATGAAGGTCATGATCTCCCTCGATTTCCTCACGAGCCTTGGGAACATGGGAAAGCAATGTTAGACAATCCATTTTGGTACGATCCAGTTCCTAGCACCATCACAGTAGACGAGATAGAGAAGCAGAAGCTTGATAAGAAGCTTTATGAAGCTGCGGGAGACAAACAGCCCGATTGTAAACCACCCCCATTGTATAACGAAGCAATAATGCAAACAGCGCCATATAAAAGAATAGAACGGTACGGATCGGTACACACGGCACATGCTTACCATCACGGGGACGTAATATGTGCAGTAGAACACTACCCCGACTTTGCCAGATCAATCCCGCAACAAAATGATAGATATCGAACTGACACAGTCTTTGGACCTGTATTCTCGAAAGAACGTAAATATATCATCCTTCAAAAATATCGCGAGCATTGTGTTGTGATACCAATATTTACACACGCAGGAAGAGGCCTCTCTGCCAAGCCACAGGCGGTAAGGGAGCATTATATATCAATACGGGATGGAGACCGACCTAATCAGGCTCCACCAGAGAACAATCATGGTAGTCTCCAAACGCATAGATACCCGCAATTTGAAGACCGGCGAGATGGACGGAGGGTTCCAAATTTTCACATCATGTCCGATAAATCTGCCGCTTATTTCGTTTATCCAATATGTCATAGTTATTCAGTGCCATGTATCTTCGAGTCGAGATTACGGACAGACAGTCTCGATTACCTCTTGCATATCTATTTGGATTATGGCCCGAATCCGTCCCCAGCATATTTTACGCATAAGGCGCATCGGTGGATTACAACTGCGGGGGATAATATAGCACAAGGGGTGTAGCAAGGTATGTTTAGCATTTTCTTCACATAGTATTAGATCCAAATATCTAATTCCTTTTAGAAATATAAGCTCCTCTTGACGTCTGTAGCGTCAGCGATGTATAATCTAAGGCATAGTTGTGTATGAAAAGGGTACAGCGCCTTGAAGACAAGATGTGCTTTTAAGATAAGAGATACTTTAAAATGATTTAGTGTATAGCAGAGTAACAAAATATACTGGAAAGGAAGCTGGGGATCTGGACACTCAGACTTCAAAGTAAATGTGTACAGCCCGCACCTGGATTGCTTTTTGTAGACTAGGTCAATATGCATAATATTCTGACTTTACACCACCTTGATGTTGATTGCGAAACGCGCAAGTAGGTAAAATCATTTAATCCAGCGCATCAGTTAAGTGTTGAGGTATCTTGTTCTTTAAAAATGTGATAACATCATTCAATTCATACAAATCACGGATCTATGAGAAGCTATTCCAATTCCCCTCTGAGAATATGAGCCCCTAAAGGGCAGGTATCACTCATGTACTTGCACATGAATCTGTCTCCTAAAATCCCACATTTTCCCGATCTGACTCCCCGTCTATGCATTTCTTTCATTTGCCTTTGTTCTTCTTTTTCTTTGTCCACTACCTTTTCTTTGCTTTGTGATCCTTTCATCTTGGTCATTCCTGGATCTTCCTACGCCCCCCATCAATATCTCTTTCTCTCTGGAACCAATCCAGTAAATATCTATCTATGCAATCGTACGCAGCGACCTATTTTCTCTAGACTACGCTTCTCTACATAAAAACTATGAGCCATTAAGGTGCCCGATATATCATTTTACAGTGTGTCTTGTGTCTAGTCGATCTTTCTATAAAATTTGGTTCATTTCTCAAATAACCCTATATTCGGACCTGTGTGTTTTAATTTGATGCACCCCCTCCATACGAATACAACCTCACTTGATTGTTAGTTTCCTCTGTTCGCAAGTCCATGCTGCGAATTCGTCACAGCTTTCAACAATCCATTCTAAACCGTAAACAAGTCGTCTTTGAAAACGACATTACTCAATATTACTTCTTCCTAGTATTCAAATGTATCCTAAGTATTCAAGTTCCTTATTCGTGAGTATTATGAACTTGACACATATTTGTGCAATAAAGAATGATAGTATGTCCAATCACCAGATCGGAGTTCCTTTACCCAGGTTCCTTCTTGGCTAGTTCATTTTTATGATTTTCCTTTTTGGGGTTTGCGCTGAGCAAGTAAAGGACTTGTCAGTCTTGGAGGAAGGAGCTAGCCTGAATAGGCATATAATGTATTATAAGATCGGTTTTCACGCCCCTAGGGGTATGGTCTAGCTCAATGGTAGTCTAGTCCATTTCCAATCAAATTCAATCTTCTGTCTCCTCTCACACAACGCCATTCATTGGCAGTATCGAGTTATTTTTAGTCAATAGCTCAAAGTTCAGTTGCTGTAATCTTAAATTTAGGATCTTGAGGGAATAGAGATAATACTACGACGAAAAGGAAACAAACTCCGATTGTTAAGTGAGAATTACAAGGTCTTCATGTGGATTTGAGAGAAAATCGAAACGTATCCTAAGTAATAATGTCAAGCTAGTACTAGAGAGATGAAGATGAGAATACCTCTATCCCAAATCTGATTGTAGATCAAAGATCAATGACGATTATAGCGTATGAAGTTGAAATATGACATGGTGACACCTTGTTCGCTAACCTTCCCAAGCCTGAAGTTTGAGTCACTCTTATTAGCTTCGCGTTAAGGTTCAACGGTCTGTCATTGATGTGCCCCTAATTAATTTAGGCGAGTCTGGTGCAATGATCTGCTTCTTAAAGTTGGCCTCGCGTGACACTATTTATCAAAACTTTTTGACAGATATGACAGATGTATGTTTTTTGTCCCTTTTTGACGCACTTATCGAGAATGAGTGCGTGAGATAAAAGACCAGAGAGAAAAAGTTTATTACGAAGTGCAAAATCTAGTCCATCCTTCCTCAATTAGCGCCTTTACTCTCATCTTCTTCACTATATAAAGAATTTTCTTCTTCACTTCACACTCCATGAAAAATATCCTCAACACACAAGTCGAACGCAAGAAGTCTACACAACTCGATGCACACAACATCTTCATGAATACATTGTCAAAATGAAGGTTTCCAAAGCATGTGTCTTCGCTCTCATCACTTTCTTCAACGTGAACACCGCAGCGGTGATCCCAGAAGCCTCTACTATAGACGGAGATCTGGTCCCGTTCAACATGACCACTCCCGAGATCCCCCCACCATTCGTCATACTCTCCTCCTCTTCCTCCCCCACGAAGACCAAACGCGATGATGCTAGCAGATACCGAGAGGCCAAAGAAAAGTCCTACAAAATAGTCGATGTGGTTCAGAAACCCTGGCCCTGGCAAAGGAATAAGAAAGAAAAAGTAAAGCCCAAGGCTACACCACGTCCATGCAGATATCCCGAGACTCGCCCATGCATCACGCAAAAAGAGATTGATCAAGGATGGCATGATGTGGCAGGCTGCTTCAATGAGAATTTGTTTCTCCTCGGCGTCGGACCTACACATTGCTGGGACGCGGGCGATGATTGCATTAAGCCGAATTGTAAATATTGAGTGTGAGCGAGTGACCCCGACAATGATAGACGGAGATACTAACTTACGCTAGGGATAAAGAATGATGACGAGATAAATCAAAACTCTTGCTCTTCAATCCTTCCGTTTACTGAAGCTGAATCAAAAGCAAAACAAATGCTTTAAACCCTAGCGGCAAATCACTCTATCGAGGTTTTAACGGAAAGTTTGTGTAGATGGTGTAGGGCCTCTTCTACCAGGCTAAATAATATGGTTATAAGATAGGATATATGGTATAAGGACATTCAAACAATACAGGGCCAGTAAGCACACAATTAATATACATTACACATCATGAATCATGAATGTTTTGAAATAAAATTGGTTTCTTTTCATCTACAGTGTCCATTGATCTAGGGCATATTTTCACACAAATTTTCTCAAAAGCTTTTCTCAGTCTACTATTGAATGCCCGACTTCAGATGGGATATTGAAACGCTTCAGAATACCCCCCAAGACCTTCAGTTGTACTTCAGGAAAAGCCATAAACTACACGCATGGCCTCTCGGATCCTTGACTTTAACCCAGACTGTGAAACACATCGGATCATTCATAAAAGATTGCACTTTCCCTTCGCAAGATTTCTTGAGCTATACAAGCTTGTGAACACCCCGTTTTAATACAGAAATTGAGATCTTCCGAATCGTGCCCCAAATTTTCGCGGTTCTCATCGTTCCAAAAGCAGAGCTAAATCGACTACCCAATGATCCAAAGCAACTGATTTATTGTGACATCTCTGATCTCTTCCAACGTTTTTGCATCCCATCTTCTACCAACAAGAAACACCTAGGATCTAATTGCATATCTGAATATTCCATTATCATTCAGATATCGACACACCTCAAAGCACTTCAGATGGTACGGTACAAGAGATAAGAGGGCAGGAATAGTATCTGCTAATACAACATCTCCCAACGTATAGAAAAACTAGTAAGAGTCCAAGAAGAATTCCAAATGATCAATTCCCTCCAGAACGATCAAACACGGGTATCCAGCCGCTTTCTCGCTAAGGATCTTTTAGAGCATGCGAGAAAATCATGGTGCGGAGGTTGGAGCGGAGATATTGCGTAGAATATCGACTTTCTTTGCTAAGCTCAATGATAACAATATAGTTCAGATATCGTATCTACATTAGAAGATGAGCTTTTCGATACAGAGACGTACTTCGAGGGGAGGGGGTGGATCACAAGGGGATTCCTCTTTATGTCTACACTCCCATTCCCATTGCCATTCTCATCTCCTCTCCCAAGCACAAGAGCTCTATAAAAGTGGAATCATCAGCTATTCTTCGTTTAATCATCGCTCTCGTCATAGATTTAAGCAACTCTTACAGTATACTAGAGTAATAAATATCCTTTAACCATATAATTCAAAATCTAAAAATCCTAACAAACCACTCCTAAACTACTATTCAATCGTAAATGCTATACCCAAAATAGACCTTTAAGTTCCCGGAATGATTATTCTATTCCGAATGATTTATTGGGGATTTAGTTTTGTACCCATACAGATATTCATAGAGGTCTATAGTATGAGTCTCAAGAAGATGAAGAAACCTTAGAACGATTATCAGCTCGCTTCTGATTAAGCTGTAAATACTTGATTTTATTGCGATGAATATTAAATTATGGAGGAAATTTTAATTCGTGGGTGGAGTTTTGAAGGATGCAGGTCGAAATTGAAAGCCAAAAAAGTCAATGTATGCCACAAATTATAGATCACAAGCAATTTGAAATGAAATTAGTTCCTTTCTATCTTTGATATCTATTGATCAAGGGTATCTTTTATACAAATCTTCTCAGAAGCTTTTTCAGTCTACCCCAGATTATAATCATCATTATCTTCTCCAATCTATCCATCCATTTATGTATCCGCCACAAAAGAAACACCACTATGATTTTGACCAAAAACTCCATCAGATCAATGCCTCAAGCTCAACTGGACGATCTGGCAGTAGATGAGCCTGTCAATTAAAAAGTATAAACAACTTTTGACAATTCCCGCTCCAATCCAATCATATACCCTTTGTACACCCAACTCCCCTATCCTATATTACATACCGTGTCACCATCCCGACCATCTAACCTACTCCTAAAGAGCCCATAACAGCCCCAAGCCAAGCACACCGGCCAGTAAGCCAGATTCCGAAACGTCCATATTTCTTCCAGCAGCCGCCGTGACTGTAGTCTTAGCCGCCGAGGCTGAAGCTGTGATTGATAAGCTCGTAGTTCCTTTCGAACCGGTACCCGAAATGGTAGGCGCTCGCTGTGTAGTAGTATCAATCAGTAAGGCGGTTGAAGATTTAGAAGACGCAGGCAGAGCAGATGTAACAGTAACAGGGACCGATGAAGCAATTGTAAGACGACTGGACAAAAATGAGGATGATGCAAACCAAGCAGTAGAGTTGGCATATACTGATGTGTTGCAAGATACAGTGGTACTGTGGAGAATACTGACTGTAGTTGTGGTATCGAGAACAGGCGCGGGGGTTGTAACAGCAAAAGTCGAAGTCTTTGATTTAGAAGAAGAGATAGCAGAGGATGATTTTAAAATAGACGAAGGGAGTGCAGTAGAAGATTTTACTTCGGAAGAAGTAAAAGTAGAGGGCTTTGCAGTGAAAGAAGGAACTTCGGGGGAAGAGTATACCGTAGAAGAAGAACTAGTCGTGCATGGAACTGTGGTACTTTCCAGGATGGTATCGGTCACGATTACGTCTGTGGATGAATCAGTGGTTGCGGCGCTGGTAGCACTGGTGATCGCATTCACACTACTGTGACTTGAAACACTGGATTTTTCGCTAGTGCTAATGACGGTGGATAAAGAAGCTGGCGAAGAAGAAGAAGAAGAAGAAGAAGAAGAGGGAGTAGAAGATGATGATGATTGAACAAAGGCTTGGCCTTTGACGACTGGTGGCGCGGCGGAAGAGACAAGCAATCCTTGAATGACTTCCAAAGCACTCATTTGTTGTCCAGGGCCGGATATTCCATCATTCGATCCCGTATACCATTTTGTACCACAAGCATTAGCGTCACCAGCGCAAATACTAGCCGCTGCGGATGCTGATTTGGTGAGATATGACGTGATAGTGGCTTTTGTAAAAGGTGCCATTTGAGTAGTTGCCCACATGAATCGTGCAAGATACGCCTTGAAGGAGAATTGATCATTGTTGCAGGTGCTTACTTCTTCGCACGCTTGTTCGTACATGACACTATCGGATGTGAAGAAATTGGAAGAGGCTTTTAATAAACCCTCGGTTCGTGTTTGCCAAGTGGAACTGGTGGTGTAGTTGTACATGACAGAGGCTCCGTACAGGAAAAGGGCATTATTGTAACTCCAGGTAATTTTATTCGGATCGGTACAAGCTTTGGATTCATCGGCACCGTCGAAAGTGTTGAAGTTTGAATCAATAAATCCAATCTTGGTAGTCCAATCATAAACCTTTTCTGCCCAATCGACGTATGTTTGATTTCCAGTATATCGTGCAAGTCGTGCTGAAAGTTGAAAGAAAGCTCCATTAGAAACCGAGTTCTTGTATGTATATCCATTGTTGAATGAGAAAATCTGCCATTTTAAGCCACCACCACAAGCCGACGTATCCCAGCGGGCAGCTTGGGTATTCCACAGATTCTCGGTCAATTCTACCCAAGTAAATCCCCCGGTGTTGGAGGGCTCCGGGAAATTCTTTTCTGCCGCAGACATGGTGGACATTCCCCAAAAAGCTTGGTCATCATTTCCTTCATCCTTTTGGTGGTTCGGCATCATGTAATCGAAGAGCGGGCCAGCTTGAGATGCCAAGGCTTGTGTGGTGATATCATTGTAGGTAGAATCTCCAGTATAGTGATAGTAATCGAGCATGGTTCCCCACATGGCACCAGCTTCCCACCAGTAGTACGGCGCTGGCAGTACCGCAATGGTATCTGGTGTATTGGTGACATTGCCGGTATAATATTTCATGAGGCCATATGCAATGGTACCTGCTGCATTTTTGATTGAAGCTGTACACACGATTGTCAGTCGGGGCTGTAAGTATGGTAGCGTCAAAGATGGAAAAGGAAACGTACTTGGATCCGAGGTATCGAGTTTGAGACCCGATACGGATTGAGAAACGGAAAATGCGAGGAGGAGGCCTCTTGAAAAGCTTTTGGGAAACATATTGTTGATTATGAAGTAAAGAGAGAGAGGAAAAAAAATGAAATGAAGGTTACGATCAAGCTGTCGAAAGATCAAGAAAACAAGGTATTCCGACTTGTTAGTAAGTAGCTAAGTACGGGTACTAGATAAATAGTTTGGAAGAAACTCTTGGTAGTTTCCAAGATATGATGCGATGCCAAATAATGAATCATCAAAACGCAAAAAGAAGGACCAAATACGGGGGAAGTGAATGTAGTTGTTGAAGATGATTTCAAAAAGGATCGTGTTGAAATTGACAAGAAAGATTGAAAGATTCCCAGAATTATTTGAGTGGAAAATATAAAGAAAGTATCATCGAGGGGTTCGTCCGATCTTTCCCAATTGGGCCTTGTGAAGAATATGGGGGCGGCTGTTTCGAAGGGCTACCTAGGGTACTTGTTGGTGTATACTGAGGGTAAGTGGTGAACCAATCAGAAGTGGGAAATGTTTCGAAACTAAGATGATCTGATGCGAAGCGAACACGGATCGGTGAATGGTGTTGGAAGTGAATGTTGGATTTGATGATGATATTGGTTGGAAGTTTATGGTCGGAGTCCGAATGAGTGAAGATCAGCTGAATTGACTGGAACGAAACGAGACGAGACGAGACGAGACGAAACGAAAGCAAAAAAGGAAAGAGGAAGGGAAAGGACAAGAAAATGAAGAAGAGTCGGAACAAATTGGAAGGATGGGTTGGATAGTAGGCCAGTGAGTACTACTTATTCACCTCGAGATACACATTCGCACAGCCTCCGGTGTAATATTTGATGCTTGCTCAGATGCTTACCCACCCTCCCGAAGGAATGGGTGATGAGGGAAGGAAGGTAGGATTGTCAAATGATACGACCTAGGACCTAGATGAATACCCCGTGGTAGATCACTCCTGCCTACCATCTACCTTGACCATCCCATCCAAACACATTTATTTATAAAGAAAGAGATTGATTGCACTTCTTGTATCGATTTGGATCATGGCAAAGGATACCGATAGATGTGCACGTGATCGAGGTTACATGTTATTTCGAAAGGACTGTGGTATGGCTAGAGAGACGCCAACCAACCAACCAACCATCCATCCAACCAACCAACCAACCAACCATCCAACCATCCAACCATCCAACCATCCAACCATCCAACCATCCAACCATCCAACCAAGCAAAGCATGTTGTAGGGGAGCGACTATTCAATCCAGCAGATCATTCAATCAATGTCCAAGAATTGTTCTCTAATTAAGCTTTTGGATCTAGAGAAGTACCCCGTACGTAGTATGAAGTTAAGATAAAGCCCATCCCCAGATGTAATCATATGTGGTGGATCGTCAATGCAGAGAAATTCATCAATTGATTAAATCTGGACTTTATTTTTAGAATGTGATTGTCACGTGTTTTCGAGTTCACAACTCAATTACTCACCACCCCAGGTAGCTCCACCAGATTCGATTGAATCTTTGAGCCACAGGACAATGCAACATCAAGACGTGAATAACTTCGTTTCCCCTTCATTATTATCACCATAACCATAACCACCTTGTCTCATCGTCGTTCATCCTACAGGATTTTACTCCCATGCAACAGCAAACAGCAATGGATTATCAATCCATACATGGCCCTGGAAGATCAAATTTCTCTTCATCTTCCCCACGTAAATGCTCATTTCATCACAATTCCTCACGCCACGCCACAACACAAGTGATAGGCTGACACATTCTAAGATCGCATGCCTACAGTTTCCGCCGCCCAAGCTTTGCAAGATTTAGAATCATCACCAACGCGTTGCATTCCCACCGGTTTGGCGAACTTGGATGTAGCACTCCAAAGTAAAGATCCCTTGCAAGAATCCACAAGTGCGGATCAAAGTCATGGAGGTATTCCAAGAGGAAAGGTGACGGAAATTTATGGTCCACCCGGGGTTGGCAAAACTACTCTGGGGTAATGGAACACGCTCAAGTGTCCGTATTAAATGACCATGTATGCTAATTACGTGTAGTATGCATTTGGCAGCAACAGTTTTACATCAGAATGAAAAAGTTGTTTGGGTAGGTAAGTCATCTTTCATCTATTAGATATTTCTGTTGTAAGCATTTGCTATTTGTCTATCGTCTTGCATTTCGAATTCCCTTGCTAGTTTCCCACTGCAGGAATATTCCGGTTATCTATAATCGCTACCATATATGCCACTTTTGATATGAGAGATCTTGGGAATGTACTTTGCTAACATTCCCAGACGCATCACATCCAATATCAGGTCCTAGATTCGCTCAAATTTTACAAAACCTTCCATCTTCAGAACCTCTCAATGACGACACCCTTCTAAGCAACTTCAATCATTTCACAACGCCCACATTATCTCATCTTCTTGCCTTGCTTACTCACACTACACAAAAATTCCCCCCTGAAAATACCAGTCTGGTCATCATTGATTCATTTTCTACTCTAATCGACAGTGCATTTCCCCGCAATGCTGACTCTCTATCTACTCCTAAAAAGCTAGGAGGTATGTTACAATCCGAACATTTTCACATCATTCTATGTCTACGAGCCGCATCTATCTCATCTTCTCATGTTGCCTTTTATCCCTAAACTAACGTTGACAGTTCCCAACCCGTCCTCGCGCAAATTCCCCCTTCTTCAATACCTCATTAACGCCCTCCAAAAACTTGCTACCACCCGTAATATCGCCATAATAATCCTCACTCAATGCGTAACCAAAATGCGACCCGGCTTCGGTGCAGCCTTGATACCATCAATCTCAGCTACTGCATGGGAGCAAGGCCTTGGGTGTCGAGTGGCTTTATTCAGAGATTGGGGTTGGGACGATGATGAAGGAAATAAAGTAGATAGTGTACGGTTTGCACAAGTCATTAAAGTGGATGGTACGACTCTATCGGAGGGAAGAGGGATATTTGCTGCTTTTGTCATTGGAAAGGCGGGTATCTCCTCCATCACACCTAATCGAGGATCTCCTTTACTACCTAGACCCACACCTGCCGTCGCTCTCCCTGCTCAACAACGTAAAAGAGCCGATTTTGAGATTCCGGATAGTGAAGACGATGAGGATTATGGATGGGCGGAAGAAGATGAAGAATTGCCACCGATGCCTCCTCAATGGCAGGGGAGCGAAGATATATTAGCACCGCCGCAGGGAGACAGCGAAGATGAATTAGCTCTTTAGATGTAGCTCGGTGCAACATCGTTTTCTGTGAAATCCAAGGATACTGCTATCATCTGCAACTTAACTTGGGGTCTCAATTTTCCAAAATACAGCTCGACACTCACACCCACAATCTACTTGCCATGTTTTTTCGACGGCAAGTCGTTTATTAATCACTACCCAGCCCACGTTCGAGGGATGCCTATAGTCCACGAGTATCAACCACAGTAACCCCGCAGATATCAACACGAGTGAATTCACGGATGTTGAAATTGAGCACTATGTGAATTACTTGCAATTTCAATATTTCAGAAGGAGGAAATTACCATGCGGGGTACCTTTATGCTCGCTTAAATACTAGAGCTACTCGTACATGGCATGGAAAGGAATGGTTCACTATCGATTAACCACCCTTATAATACTTCCTTGTCCTGCTGCGACTTTGCATATATTTTATCATTGCACATGGTCCTATAAAGTTAAATTCGTTTTTTACGCCAAAATCTGACATTGAACAACATCAAGCATCCTTCGTCACTTGAAATAGATTCGAGCCTCACATCTGCCATCATGAAGTGGGCGATTCTCTCGAGTTTAGTGCTCAGCTTGGCTCTTCCTGTCATCTCTTCGCCTGTTCCTACTGGTCTTATACCATACAAGAAATATGCCGGAGAAGATCACTACTCAAAGACTGAAGTACAAGGCGCAAACGTAGAAATTGTCTCTTCTCTAGAAGAAAGGCATTCGGCATTAGATCTCGCATATTTTCCCCTAGCCATTCATCTACCGCCCAATTCTGTTATGTTCCAGGTGTAAGTTACTGTCATGAAGTCTCAATGTACAAGCTCCTACTAATATCAAGTTTCTCAATGCAGTAAAAGCTACACCTGGCGAGGGAGGAAAGTAACAGGATTCAGCAAGGCGACTTGCGTGGAATCTTTCACCACCGGTAATGCAATCGTTACAACTACCGAAGTGGAAACGGACGATTCTATCTTAGGAGACTTTCTACATTTTTTGACAAACCCCACAGAAATCATTGTCGACGCACTCGATCTGAACCTAAGACTCGGATTTCAAGGGGTAACTGGGCATTTCGAGATATATATTAAGTTCGCTATAGCAGGAACTTATATCGTTCCTATATTCACATCAGAAAGTCTCCTAAGTATCCAGGTAAGTACGACCGCATATTCATACTCAATACTTTCTTGTTGACATATGAATGTGGTTTAGCTTAATGATAAAGACTCGATTGGATTGATATTTGAGATTGAATTAGCATTCAAAGTCACTGGGCCAGTGAATGTTATTGCTGGTTTTGAAGTAGAAATTCCAGATGATACTTTTATCATCCTAAATTCACTTAGTGGAGAGCTTGTAGAGGAGAACCTGTATGCAAATTCCATTTCTATCAAAACTCCATTCCTTCGAAACTAACAGAACACAGGAAAGGAATCAAAGCGAAAGCCACACCGGCAAAATTCAAGTCCGGAGCTGGATGCTTCAATGTAGCTCTCAGATTCAAATTGAAAGCTGGTACTCCTGTGGAAGTTTTCAATTTCGGCTTCAAATTCGAGGCAGGCACATACATTGACGCTCCTCTACACAAGGCTTGCATTACTTACCAGATAGACCAACCATATACCCTTAATTTTACAGAGAATTTCATTATCGACGTTGCTGTCTATGCTGATGTAGCCAAGGCAATCGACATTGCAACATGGGCAGCTGGGCCTACTGTGGTGTCAACTCTGTACATTGCGCCGTTACCTTCGACGTGCTTCGTCAGTACTACTTCAACAGCTCAGAGAACCCTTGCGTCTTCGACAATAAGCAATCATATTACTTTAACACCGGAGCTCGAGACAACGTCGAGGAAGAGTACACAAGAGATGCCTTCCACAACTATCCGGACATACTCAAGCAATGCTACAACATCGAGTTCTTCTTCCGCAGCGACAAATACACCCAGTGGAATAATATCAGTGCCTGCAACGGTACCATTCTCAAATTCAACAAGAGTCTTCATCTCGCATACTCGCCTCGTTCAAACATATGGCAGTGAGACCGATTCATTTCCAGCCGGTGTCATCAAAATACCCAGTTCCTCTGATTATACTACCAAAAGTGAGACGCCATTACCGATAGCCACCACCGACAATACCTTCATCGTACCAACCCAGAGCGAGGAGCATGATGATTCTGCATCTATCTTAAACGATCTTCCAAAAGTCACTGTTAATTCTAAAAGTACTTACACCATCTACAGCTGTGCAAAAGAAGCCATCTGGTGTCCATCAACCATGCTCTTCCCACAGATTCTGACAAAGACCGTCGCCGAAAACACAGCCATCAGCTCCTCATCTAGCACCCTACTCAGAGTCTCTGCCATTCATACAGTTTCAGACCAACCATCTCCTACCTCTATCACTCTCCTTCCTCCCACTTCACTCCCCGCCATTGAACCCCCCCAGATCACCAACTCACATTCCGCCCTCGGCACTGATACCCCCACACACCAGCATCACCGACGATGCAACTTTCATCGCTTACCCCACCCCTATCATCGAACGAATCGAAACCACCATCATCTATTCAACAATCGGTATCTCCATCGCCACATATTCGCCTACCATCCCCCAAGTCATCAGCGGTAACACCTGGTATGTACCAGGACAAAGCTTATAGAACCCCCCCCAGGAGTTGCTACCTCTAGTGTCACAGCTAAAGGATCTGGAGGACTAGAAAGCTAACAACACTCTTTCTAGAAGAACCAGAACCGGTACGATTGAGGCAGATCTGAGCTGTGATAAAATCAGAAGACAACTTTTGGGAAAGATACCAGAGACAGCTTCGGCAGCGGGTAGAAGACGAACCACCAGTAGTACTAAGACGACTGTGCCAAGTATTAGCAGAGGTAGTAAATAGGCAGAAAACATTGGACATTGGAGATGAAACAAAAATCCATGGTGAAAAAGTCTAGCGACTGTGCCATGGGAAAATCTGGCATTTTCCTCGGTAGTATTACTACATCGACAGCTATAATCATATCTTAATACTATCTAGACAACAAGTACGTTTGAAAACTTCAAAGTCAGAAATTTGAGCGGCAGTGAGTATGATGAATTTCCAAACTCATTGATATACGTTCAATTTCCAACCAATTTTCACAACAGATGCTACGATTTGCCGCCAACAATAACCTGTAATTGTGTGCGTCTTCCAGCCTCTCTCTCTCCACAATAATAGAGACGGGTAAGTAAGAGTGGCAGCACCCACCCGACACAACAGATGCTGCACGATAAGATGAGCGGTAATCTCCCTTCACCTCATACCAATGATTTAGACTTTGATACCGTCTAGACAGTTAGTGACCATGCCTTCCTTCGACTCCATCTAGAATACTGTTTCGCTTCCTGTAATCTTCAAAGACTTGTGAATCCGAACTTTCGGCGTGCTTTTCGGATAGCAAGTCCCCCGGTTGTGCTCTGTTGCTTGGCCAAGGAGAACTTAAGCGCTGAGGCTGGTATCTAGCGAGTTTGTGTTTCCTTTGTTGGAAATTTCGCGGGTCCCATTAGTGGATCCAATTGAGTGATTTTCATAGTCTGCAATACTGAATTCAGTTTGTTTGTCGGGTAACATAAACCAGATTCGTAAAATAATATTAAAAGAATCCACCAAGAAGAAACATGAGATATCATTGAAAACATAGTTGATCATTACACCTTCATCCAAGTCCAATTAGTATCGGAAATCTACAATAGTTACATAGAAGTAATGTCATCTAAATTGTAGAACCAGAGTAGTACATAAGAGAAGAAATGAATTATCCTCACCGATTGCTACGGAGAATAAGCCTTTTACGCCCTCTGCGATCTTCGAGTTTATTTTTCACAGTTCTCACTTCTCAATCTTGCCATCACAGTTTCACATACTGCTCATACAAACGCCAAACTCCTGTCTACCACCCATCGCCTTTATTTAGCCGTTCAAATAGCTTCTGATGGCACCTTGCAGTTTGCTTGCACCCTCCCCAAGGACTTGTGTTAAGTTATCCAAATCATCCCCGGCTGTGACACCAAATTTTCTCACAAAGTCCTTTGCAGCGGTCTCGAGATCACCGTAATCTTCTCCGCCCTCTTCTTCTTCAGGTCTTCCGAAATAAGCGTTGGATGAGATAGATGTGGCTCCTTCGAAACCTTGTAGGCGAGTTTTGGCTTCTGATTGCGCGCTCGGATCAAATGACCCCTTGCCGAAAAACTCATCGGACGAGATGCCTTTTTGGCTGCCGAACTTTTGACGAGCGTATTTCTCATCATCATCTGTAGAAATGTTAGCTTTGAGATTTGGGAGGTGGTGATTTTTAAATGTAATCTCTTACCTTCTTTTGTGGCCTTGATAGGCCCAACTGAGCCAAAACCGCCCATCTTCTTCTGTGCAGTAGCTGCAGGTTTTGGGCCTCCAATCTGTCCAAATCCAAGTCTTCCCATTCCCATTCCGAGTCTTTCAACCTCACCATTTGACCGTTCTCGGCTGTGACCAGAACCATATCCCGCCCTTCCTGGGCTCACAGGTGTTGGTGCGGCAATGCTCGAAACATCAGCTGCCTTGGCGGTTGACTTCTTTGTCGCAGCTTCTTCGGCCTCAGGGTCATAGCCTAATTTCTCAATTCTCTCGGCTTCTTCCTTTGCCTTACGCTCGGCGGCATCAAAATCAATTACATCGCCTGTAACCTTCTTTGCGCCCAACTTGGTTTTCTTGGCGCCGAGGACGTTTGCTTTTCTTGGTCCGGTCCCTGTTGTAGCGCTTTTCCGCAACGCAGCAGACGATGTAATGCGGCTAGCCGTGGGCGCTGCAGCTGTTCCTTCTGTTTTTCCTAGTGGTGATGTTGCTCTAGCGATTCCATTACCAGCGGCATTGGCACCGGCATTGAGGAATGGGGAAGGTGTTCGTCCAACAACGGGTGGTGTGGCAGTTCGAGAAATTGGGGGTGTTGGTCGCTTGATCGAAGGCTTATCCCAGGAAGAAAAGAAGTCATCATCAGGTTCGCCGGCAGGTGTAGAAGTTCCGTCAGCGGCATCAGTCGCCGCATCGGTAATAACGACTTCGTTGGGGTATCTGTACGTCAATCAGCATTAACAAGTAACATCCGCAGAAAATGGCATACTCTGCAGCATCCTTGGCAGCACGTCTCTTCAATTCTTCCTTATATTTCGTGGCCGCGTTCGACTGGTATTTAGTTTTGGGGTCCTTGCTATTGAGTGCTGCAGTACCTCCATTTGATTGAAAGTATTTCGTGGCAGATTCGTTACCTCCAACTTTCATAACCCGGAGTTGATCCCATTGCCATTCTGGTCACAATGTTAGCCCCTCGGGTCCTTTCCAAGGTCGTGCCTTATACGTACGATCAAGGTTTGTCGATCGCACAAAGGATATGTGAACACCCAAGTTGCGATGATTCGATGAACAATCAAGGCAGAGGTAGATTCCAAAAGGCACAGACGTCCATGTTGGATTCTTTGCCCCGCAATCAAAACAAATCTATTGCGCGAAAGCATATCAGCACATGCATCATGATTGCATTCGTCCAGAGGAGGTTTGTCTTGCGTACCCTATTTGCTGGCTTTGTCTTTAACTTCTCGAAGAGCTTTTGGGATTGCGCCTTCGAAGCAAGAGCCGCCATGTTTGATAGCCTTCTAATATGTGTAGATGTTGTTATCTCTGACGGGAAGTCGTTGGAGTTGTGTAGAAATAAAAGACCCCTTTTTGTGATCGGATTCAAATTATTGTTGTAGTCGAGGGGATGGCCAGATTGCCATGGCGTTCACACATCAATGAAGGTTAAAATCCACTAAGCTTAAATTGGTAAAGCGGTGTGAGGTCAGATTACAGGCATAGATTAGGTAATGACAGGGTATTAGTGTCGAGGGTCACTCTTGCCTTTAACAAGCTTGAAAGTCTAGATGATGACCAATATATAAATTTGAAGGTGTTCAGAATTGGTATTGAATAGTGCACCTTATTCCAGCCCAGGAATGTTTTGAATGTCCCAATTTGAACTGGACATTCAAATCACCGCCAAGTGACCTCTCATAATCCATCCAGCTTTTTCCAGTTGTCTAAAAGGTAAACGTTAAACACCACCTCATCCCGGCCCAACAATGTTTTCAATGTTCCAGTTTGAACCGGACATTCATATCATCGCCAAGTGACCCCCAAGAATTTGCTTTTTCCCGGCCCACTATTTGTTGAATCTGCGTTCTCAAGGTAGATTCTTTGATGCCCTTTCACGTCCAAGAATAAGTACTTGTATGCGAATTCGCTCTCAGACGGTCGCTTGACCATATGTAGGTTCACCACACCTTGATTGAGCGGACCCTCGACGTTGAAATGCATAACCAGATGCTCCACCCCTCTGCGATCCTTCGAAATATTGGATCTTAATGAAAGTTAGTACAATTCGAGCGCAGATGTAGCATAGGATACATACGCAATAGGCCCAGCTCTTGCCCATTTGCTCGCTGTTGGCTCGCCATATGCTCTTATCTTCTTTCCATCGCCCAGTATTTCTATGCAACGCGGGTCCTTCTTAACTTGATCGGCGGCCCTGTTGAATTGGTTGGTTTTACTCTCGGGCGCAAATACTTCTGTGTAGAGAAGATAGATGACGCCTCCCTGTATTGAGTTTCAGTGGTGAAGTGTGTGAAAACATTGCGATTAACATACCGTCAATACTGTGCCGACGAGGACAGTACCAAGATTAAACGTTTGTTGCGTTGTTCTGGCAACCTTTTCCCGCCGCGATAAGTCGCGCCAAGGAACTCTGCCATCATCATTGAAAGTGGTAACGGCCTTTCTTTTTGGTTGCGATGAGGAACTTGTGGTACCTAAACCAGTGTGTGTTGCGTAAAGCCGTGACAGGAGGAGTGGTCGCAAAGATGAAGGGAGACTGAGCAGAGATACTGCTTTCGTTGAAGGCAGCATGGCTGGTTTGAGATGGTTTGGCTATCAATACACGAAACTAACAAAAGCTTTGTGTGAAGTTTGTGTAGTTGTTGGGAAGAAATAAAACTGCCAAAGTTGAGAAGTGAAAGGTATATATACCTACAAAGTGTAAATAATTTTGAAGCTTCAAGCTATTGTGGGGCGGTTGCGATCAGTGAATACAATCGAGAATTGTGGTCATATATGGCAGTTGCAACAACCCTCCAATATAGAATCTGAGCTACCGCGGATGCAATTGCTAGATTGGTTGTGCAATGGATGTATGATTGCATCAGTTTTAATCATATCAAATCAAATAGAATAAAGTTACTCAAAACCGATACAGGCCGGCCATTTTCATATTTGCAGATGCAGCCTGCTAATTGGTCATAACCTTAAGTAATGTACTGACGCTAGGAGCAGGGTTGATCCGGCCGATCACTTTCTGAATAACCTCAATCTAGTACACGACCTTAAATAAACTGATCAAACGATTAGGAAACTGATTAGTAGATTCAAGTAATTGAGGGCTCTCAGAATGTATGATTGCTTTAAGGGTGAGATCTACATTGGTGGTGGGGACAATTGATTGAAGTTTGCAAAGATCAATTGAGGTGCATTTGGCGGGTGCATTTTTAAGTGGGGGTAGTCAAAGGGGGCGTATCTGACTTGAACGTTTTTTCGATTCTTCAAACTAACTAGGTAGAATCTAAATTAGAATCTAATTGTGTGTAAAAGCTAATGGGTAAAATGCCATACAAGTAGCCAAACAAAAGTAAAAATAGAAATTTAAATCAGAATCTCAATATTCTACTATTAAACTAAAAAAAGAAGAAAGTAAAGAAATTTTTATAGACTGAAAATTTATGATATTATTGATTACTATTTATATAAAACGAGTATAGTCAATCGAGTATCTATATTATAAATTTTAATTATTAATATTATTTTCTCTTTGAAGAGCTAGCTATGTACAGAAAGAAGTAATTCTTATATGTTGAGGCTAACCCCCTCGCTTAATGTACTCTAATGGCCTACCTAACGACTCCAGGTTATTCATTTACGGTCATATAGTTGAACTCAATATCTATTATTGATTGAGATATTCTTCTCGAAATTGATGACCTATGAATGGCAGATCAAAAGCATGATTCATCTAGGAATTTAATCATTCTATCGATCGTCAATACAAAGTTCTTATCTTCAGTTCGTCTGACTTACAGTTTCATTTCACCGATGAGGCCACTCAGTCTTAGGCCGGCACAAACCTGAAGATTTACACAAGGCAGTATTTGAGACATTATTCATAATCACTTGCAGGAAACCCAAGTATCGAGAGCAAAAAAGTGTATTCTCATTCATGGCAATAGCTCATCTTCAAACCCCAGTATTAATTCCAGTCTGAATCCCATTCCATCGTTCTCGTCAAGCTAATGTTCATTTCAATCCCAAGCGACTAACCACCAATATAATATCTCTCTGACTCAGCAGCCATTGATAACCACTCCCGTCCAGCATATCAAAGTTTCACCTAAGCTTCAACAATCAAATCTCCATCGCCAAACCAACCAGTTATAAGTATTCACTTTCATCCAGCATATCATTGTCCCCCTTGAACCTCGACAATCAAGTCTCCATCGCCAGACCAATCAACAAATATAAGTAATCACTCCCATCCAGCATATCAAAGTTCCACTCAAGCCTCGATAATCAAATCTCCATCCCCATCGCCAGACCAACCAACAGCCATAATAACTACCCCCATCCAGTATACCAAAGTCCCATTCGAACCTCGACAACCATATCTCCATTCTTTCATTTCAACAACGTCTCGGCAATACCCGGGTGAAGCTCCTCCAAGCGAGTCCAAATCTGTCCTTGATGTTCCTGGAAAACAGCTGGATCTCTTGCCATCATAACGAAAATGGTACACATAGCTCCCTTGAATGGAGCAAATGCAGCTCTCGCAATTTGTGATCCTGCAAAGCAAGCGAAAGCCAACAGAATTTCGGGTTCTAGAAGGTCGTCGATTTTCACGAGATGGTGAGGCATGAGGGTGACGAATAGGAACGTCGAAATAGCGCTGATCACACCAATCGCAACGGGGAAGTACGCAATCATTTGGAACAATCCAGAGTCTTTGAGAATGTCCAAACCAGTTGCTGACATCAAGGCAACACCGGATTTGTTAGCCTGCCAATATGAAGTGGAATCAAGGGCAATCATCGAAAAGGTCCAATCAGAAATTTTCATATCAACAGCGGTGTAAAATGGTCCGAGATACGTCAAAAGCCCCACCAAGCAAGCGGTAGTTGAAAAACGGGAAGAGCTTTCAGGTAAAAGTGTTAAATTTTGGCCCAGACTCAATGCAAAATCTTTCAGGAAAGCCAAGGAAGAAACGAGTCCAGCACCACAGCAAACGCTATTGTAAATCGATTTGAACCCTGTCCGGGCTCGTGCTCTGCGCATCGGTGATTGTCCCGATTCTCGCCGGACATTGTGAAGTAGCTGATTTTTCGTGGCCAAGGCTCCGAGTGTCTGCGCAAAAGAAGATACTACATGCGTAATCCAGTATGTCACGATCGATACAACAAAAACGACTACCATGAACCTTGACGAAAACAAATCCCGATCTTTGGTGCATGAAGGAATCATCAATTCCCAAACATGTCTCAAACTGTACAAAATCGTAAGAAAACCGGCGTATGATAAAATCGTGACCGAGCTAGCAAAGAAACTCAGCGCAACCAAGGTCCACAGTCGAGTTTTGCTTATGGTGAACGCTACGGCTCTCGAAAAATGCCTAGAATCAAACCAGGAAATCTGCCAGAAGATACAAACAACGGCAAAGATGAAGATGACTAGGCAGGCCGGAATTTGCTTGTAGAAAGAGAGCGTGACTGCGACCGAGATTGAAACAAGACCGAAACCGCCGGAGATCCATTGACTTAAGCTGGTGCGTCGGAGAAGGTACGAAGCGGCGAGAACGAAGTAGGTAAGGAGCCAGGAACTGCCAAAGGCCGGTGCCCTAGTCGAGGTAGGTTAGCGTCCATGATAGAAAGGGAAGAAAAGTTGAGGGGAGGGGGAAGAGGTTTATATAGAAAAACGGCATGGTCCGTGCGAGCCCGATTCAAGTCTGAGCAAACAGGACAAACTCGTCCATCTAGAGACTAGCTCCGTTCAAGTGTGAGCAAACAGGACAAAGTGGCCTCATAGTGGGTCTAGCACATATGTAGGATGACAGTAATAGGAAGATGTGATGAAGGAAGTGGCGACAGTGATAGATCCATTGTCTCCAGCACTTTGAGGACATCTGGGGTTGTGAATGTCTGATAACCTCTGAATGATTGTGATTGTGTGAATATCCCAAATGCTTTGAATTATTGAAAGGGGTTGAATGATTGTGAATGTGTAAATGTCCCAAGTACTTTGAGATTATAGGAGCCTTTGAATTGTTGAAAGAGTTTGAATGATTGTGAACATGTAAATGTCTTAAGTACTTTAAGATTATAAGAGACTTTGAAAGTTCGACGGCCCTTGAATGTATGAGACCTTGTAAATGTATGACAGCACTTGATTGATCAACAAAAACTGGTTGTTGACGACAGCCTGATAGTCTGACGTAGCATGAATAGAGACAATGTGGTGGAATGAATAGATGAAATAACAACAAGGAATGAGAGCAACAAGAAGACGTTGGCAACATGAGAGTGAGTGATGGAATGGAACGATAGTGATAGCACCGGATGTGATAGATAGAATAGCAAACAATAGCAGTAAGGTGTGGAGATGATTACATACAACAGCAGCGGGAGAGTGATGATGTTGAGAATTGATCAAAGCGACAGCATAGGGGAAAACTCGGGCAACAATAGTGGTGTAGTGACAGGAGTGTGCAGATAAGAAAAAAGAAGCAAACCAAATGAAAGGTGGGTAAAGGATGAAAGACGATCAAGAATCAAAGTGAGAAATACAAAAATTTAAGAAAAGGAGAACTTACACCCAGATCACCTCCTTTCGGAGGAGACCCGAGGGCTTCCGAGCCCCGACAGTTCCCGGTCCGACCCCACAATCCAGCTCCTTCCAGTTGTCTAAAAGGTAGGTGTTAAACACCACCTCCATCCGGCCCGACAAAACGACCAGATAGAGCCCGAAGGCAAACAAAGAGGCCGAAGCCAAAAGAAAAGCGATGAATGCCCAGGGGACACCACCCCCTGGGACTTGCAAAGAAATGGTGGAAGAAACAGGACCACCAGAATAAGCCCCCGAAGGGGAACGAGAGGGTTGCCCGGAGGCGCGACGCTTGTTCTTGGCCATTTGGCCGAAGAGAAGAAAAGGGGGGAAGGGCGGAAGGGGGGAGGGGGGCAGAGGAGAGGAGAGGAGGTGGGAGGAGAGGTAACGGCGGCGGCGGCGGCGGGGTTTTGTTGTTGTTGTTGTGGTTGTTGTTGTTGTTGTTGGTGCTGCTGCTGCTGCTGCTGCTGTTGTTGTCGTTGTGGCCGATTTTTTCAAAGAAGGGCGTGGGAATGAGAGGGGTTATATACCCATACTGACTCACTAGCTTGACCTTGATGGGTACTTTCCACAATTGAAAACGGAAGGAACAAACATTGAGAACATGATGAAAATGTTAGCTCGATCGCCGATCCTTACGCTATTAGGGCCGATGAGAAATGAGAATGGTTCGATCGCATGAACTAATTGACAATAATCATGTGTTATTACTTATCTAGGAAGTCACATCTTCTCGCAATTGTCATTTGACCATGATATGCTAGGAGGTGGTTACCTAGACAGGTAGGAAAACGATGACTCTCGCATCCTCAACCCCTCAACAATTACCAATTGACTTGAAATGAAAATGACAACCGCAGGAAAAGGAAGTCTCGTTTCGCATTGAATCTGGGACGAGGAAGTTACTGGGTAAGCACATACCTACCTACCTTCCTCGAGATATCATCAACTTTGTTAGGTTGTGTTCCAATTCTATCCTGATCAGGTGATTTGATGCGATTTGGTGCGAAGGGATGGAAACGAGAGTAGAAACAGCAGGTGCCATTGCCATTGTCGGCGTCATTACCATGGCTGTTTCCACTGTCGTTCTCGATTGATGGCCATCAGCTCATGATCGGCGTAAACATAACGGTCATGAAAGACACCAGTCTATCAAGACTCCTTACCGATTGGGAATGCTCTGGTTAAGACTACCTCAGCGAAAGGAACATTCGACATATTCTTCATTCTTGACAGGACTATCACAATGCCCATGGATTTCAACAGTAACGTGACTATGCTAAGTGGATTGTAATTCAAACATCCCACTGGGTAGGTATTTCTTGTGTGAAGTCAGCATTGTCGGGAGATGAATACAACGGCATACCATTAACATGCCGAAAATTTGTTAACTCACCCAGCCGTCGAGATATTTAGGATGTTGATCGAGGAATATGAACGATTACTGGTCCGACTACTTGATTCGACAATTTGATGCGAGGTTGAAAATAAAATAAAAATAAATGAAAATCAAGATAACGTGACTGGTAGACTAACGTTACGTGTCTAGTCACATCAACACATCGGCATACACGCCTCAATTCCATCAATAGTCTAGATTTAGCATGTGTATATCTAGCCAAGAGATTCCCTCATAAATATCAAATATTCGAGCGTCACATATCACAAACTTGACATGAGGTTGAACCATACGAACAGTTTCATATATCGAATGAGTTCTACATGTTGGACTTCATTCAAATAATGAGGACCTCAATCTCATTCGTTGGCCCGCATTGTGTTTGGCACTTTTACATGTGCGATAGTGATGACGATTGTCAGGATATTCAACGACCTTCAAACTGCATGAAAACTTCAATGGAAGATACATCTTCTTTGAGAGTACTACCAGATCATTGATTACCTTGCCCGTTTTATAAATTTGCTACTTTTGATATACTCATTGAGAGATTTCTTTCCACAAAGTATGATCGATTCATTTTGAACACCTGAAGGTAGGTAGATAATCAGACCAACCTAGGAAGTCGGGAAATACCCGGCATTTGAGGGATTGTGAGTGTGAATCGTGAAGATTACTAAGCCTCAAAAACATAACCCAACCTTCTCTGCCTACTGTACTTTCAGAAGCAAAGATGCAGTCCATTGATTCAAATGCACATCATCTGTATCTTATAAATAAGAGAAACAAGGAAGAAAATCTGGGTCCTCTTCATAAAGCTACTTGACACAAGGATTTATCCTGTGAATGAGAATACATCCATGTTTGAGAGTCTCCAAGTACACCCTAATATTTTCTACACCCTCTTCGTTTCACTGCCCATGCACCGCATAACAACCATCCTCTTCGAGCCCTAAGAGGAAACGAAAGTAGAATTGAAGGTCAATGTAACCTGGACAGAGTCGGTGATGGAATGTCCGTTGAGCGCGACATTGGATGTATCGTCGGGTTGTGCATTAGCGTACCATAAAGGACCTCCCCACGGCGCGGCTCCGGTTGTTCCGATTTGTGCTTGGAGCCAAGCAGCATCTCTCTACAAAGTGAGAATCTGTTAGTATCATAATTCAATGCTATGATTGTAGACATATGTTACTTACGCCTTGATTAATATGTGTTCCGACCCATGCAGTACTCCAAGTACCAGTAGTTATGACTATGCTGGAGCTAGAATCGAGGATGACATATCCAACATCCGATCCGAGTCCACCTTGACCATTGCCTTCAAAGCTAGCACAGGCGCCTTTCACAGTCCAAAGACCTTGGTCATTAAGGCAACCGGTGGAAGCGCTATGACCATTCAAGGTAACCAGAATCGTTCCCGGTCCACCTGGAGAAAAGACAGAAAGATCCGAAAGTTGAGCCAGGCTGGCTGGGAGGAGAGAGAGTCCAAGGGTTGTGATCTTTGGCTTGCTGAAAAGCATATTGGATATTAAGTTAGGTGGTGTATAAGAGATGTGAAGAGATTCTATTCTGATAGAATTTATTATTGTCTCTGGAAAAAAGAAAATGTGTGCGAGTCGTTGGTCTTTATAGATTACAGTGGGCTATCTCAATGAAACCGGTGTAACAAGTGCGAGCTCCACGTCGCGAGAGTCTACCAAAAAGATCTTACGAGCATGCATCTTGTTTCCCAAACAAATCATTACCAGAGCCAGGACTAAATTACTCAACAATTACGAGGCAAAGATCTCGTGAATCTGGCAATCAGCTGATTGCCCTCACGTGTATGCACCGTTTGTAGTCAGCGGCGCAGAACTTGCTCGTTTCTGGTACCCGAGCTCGGAACACTTCCGAAGCCACATAAAACGTTTCATGCAGCTATGAATTAAACGGCTCCTTCAGACTCTCTTGGTCCATTGTCCATGCATGAGTGTCCTTTACGAAGCTTTCCAACAAACCATCTCTGCAGAACCAAAGGGAATGCATGAATAGAATTTGCTAGACAAGGGACTCGTGTTTACACCATCGAAGAAATCAAGGCAGAGCACCGCCGTTGTAGATAATATTGGCCAACTCACTTGAGATTTGGAAGAATCTGACTTCTCGCAGCCTTGAGACCCGGGATTTCAAATTTTAGTTCGAAAGTGTCGTGAGCACAAGCAGATTCGTCTTCAAGTTGAGATTGCTAGTAGTACATGCTTCTTAGATCGATAAGCGCTTGACTAAATCAAGAGAGAATTGAGCATCTTATGGTATGAGAAGGTAAGACCTGTAAATTTGTGCGTTGTGATATAAGTGGGAATGAAGAGGTAGCGGTTAGCGCTTGGTCTGTGTTAAATTCCAACCTCATATCGTAATTCATGATAACTTCTGTATAAGCGAGAAAACAGACGGAAAATGATCATTCTCAATCTAATTTATTCAATTGAATCATAAATTGATTCCAAATCAAACAATGAAATCCGAGAAAACCAAACGAGACATTGAACCTTATTCATGGTACTGATTGGACTTGGTTACATTCAATATGAGACTAGAAAGAGATCTGAATGATTGAAGTCCCCCCAAAGGTACTAGGTAGCCAACTCCTGTCTGTTGTTTCGCTAATAGAGCTCACCAGTTATCACAAGCAAAGAGAAATTATTCGACGCTGAGATCGGATAGAAACTAGCAAGTCGTATATGAGATTTGAAATAGATAAGACAGCTTTTATTAGTGCATCCGACATACGATGAATTCTATACTGTATTATTCTCTTTAACGTGCGAAGAGAAATGGTCACATCAAAGATGGCATTATCTTTTCTCGGGTGGTTCTAATAAATCTGACGATGAAAAGGCTAGCTTGATCATGTGATGAGACTCAAGGGTGGATAAACCTGCACCTCAATGAGCACTAAAAGCAACTCGAACACCTCAGGAATTGCTCCTCTCTCCTGGAGTATTCTGTAATGCAGTCAAGCATCAAAGACCCAACCCAATCTACGGAACAGAAATCTCACGGTGTTATTTGACTCTTAAGACCTATTCACATTCACATATGGGCGGGCATCCCTTTGTTCGATTGTAATGCACTGTATGACTCCATTCCGATTTCTTTCAATCTTACTGTCATGTATCATTTTTAGGTCAAAATGAGTCAACAGCTCCAAGACACATAGATATTATAGCATTAGTAATGTGGAGTGATTACCATGATTGATAATGAGGATTCCGAGTCACATCACCAATCCAGACATACAAACCCCAATGAGAACTCCATTATTGACTACTTCGTACTCTTTCGTACTCTTTCGTACATAAAACCCATTCTCAGTGACTCTTTCATCAATCCCGCCTCGTAATTCCTGTGCTGTAAGTGTCAAGTTTACAGGCTGAGACAGGGTTCTAGGGTCTCGAACCGCCTATCTAGATGGTGTTCTCCGCTATCTTGTCCCTCTCGACCCTGTAGCCCCATCTGTAACTCCATGGCTTCATGCTGGACCGTGCTGGAGCCATCATCAACATAACTACATCATTGCTCTCCCATCCCCAATGATTAACCTTCTTCATATTCTAAACAGCAAATAAAGCAACCAAAATTATTCTTCATGCCGAAAAAGAGGTTCACACCACATTATTCAAAACCTGCGAGTACAGTTCATCCATCACTCAATTTCAATGCTTCTGCATCGACATCGGCATCACAAAGTACGTTCGTTGGAAAGAATCCCATTGTACCCCGCCACCTTTCAATCGATCATTCAACTAATGCGCGCGTTGTACAACAGACAATAATGTTTCGTCCGTAAATGATTTGATAAACTCCGCCCGGAGACTAAATATCTCTCCCACTGAACACCTCCGCGCCGCCTCTTCTCTCAGTCCATCATCTCACACCCTGCCTCCTCAAATTCGCCATCTTCTCTCCCAACCCGAAACCCCCTCTCCCACTCCTCGCAGACCCCTAAACAGTCGACGTCTTGATGTCAATGGTCGTCGCATACCAGCTGGCCCCGCACCACCCAGAAGTTGGCTAGAAGGAAGTATACACGCACCTCATGATGTGCGAAGGCGATTCCGCTTAGGTGAAGAAGGAAGGCTATTTCCGAGAGGAGTGGGCTATTTTCCTGGTCTAGGAGATGATATAAATGGAAATGGGCCTAATGGAGGAAGGAGTTTGTTAGAAACATGTTTGAGGAGATTAGCAAGGGATTGGCAGAATATGAGTATTTACGAGTCGAACAATCTGGCATTGTTGCCAGCGAGCTTGAGGATGGGGCTTTTGAGTTATATTGCGGTCTATGGGCCCGAAGAAGGGATTGGATTTCAAGGCTTGGAGAATATACTTCTATTGCCAATACAGGATAACAATGTAGTAGAGGGACCGATCAAAGAAGAGGCAGAGGATTGGGAGGAAGAAGCTGATGAAAGGTCTACCGGGGGAAACAATGATGATTTCTTTCGACTTGACCTTGGTGGCTCAATAGGAAGATCAGTCAGCTTGAAACAGCTCGCAACTCTTCTTACAAATACTTCTGTACTCAAAGAAGAAAGAATCCCTCGATTGTTACCCATAGCCCTTCCACACCTCACCCATCTATCACTTTCTCATCCTCCACCTTCGATCTCCTGGTCTCGTCTCCTAGCTCTCACGCCTCATCTCAAGACCGTTACGCATTTATCCCTGGCTTACTGGCCTCCTCCCACGTTCACACCAAACTCAAGTACCAATCTTTGGGGGTCACCAACCTCCCGAAGAAGTCAATTTCGATATGTCGCTAGTAGTTTGCATGCCCAGATTATGGATGAAGAATTTTCAGAGTCGGCGTTGGTTTTGAAGAAATTGGCGAGTGGTGTCTACGGACTGGAATACCTGGATCTGGAAGGATGTATAGATTGGACATTGGCGTTACAGGATTTAAATGGTGTAGATTGGGTTCATCAGTGGAGAAGGCTAAAGACTTTAATTTTGAAGAGTGGAATGATGGGAGATGATCCGGATTCTGATGTGGCAGACCTTGAACGATTTTCCGAAAAGGAAAAAGATGTTTTTGAAAAGGCTATGATGGAGGGACTGCACACGGAAGATTACATACATGAGATGAGGAGAGGAAAAGCACTACCGTGGATGGATGTTATTGTTGATCGGAATCCTAACGGCGTGAAAATGCGGGTTCCTAGGGAGTTTTCTGAAACCCTCGTTGGAGGTGCCGGTGCTAGGAATTTTGATACCGCATTGGCAATGGCTATTGCGAATAGTACTTGGGAGTCTTAGGAAACACTGGGGTTGGATGGCGTCTAAATCATTGGCGTTGCATATTTATAGACAGGATACATGGATATGTAGACTCTAGTTCTCATAATGGTGGGTCTGTATACACACTTGTTACATATGTATTTATAGTACGGCGAGTATATATACAAGCCAATGAATGTTATTCATCACATATCTCTTTGTGCCCAAGAGTTTCTGAAATACTGCAGAGTACATCCACATACTCTCCCTGACTCACTGGGCGTATTCAATTCCAGATGTCAGGAGGCAGAGACAAGATGATAACTAGTGGTATCATGTAAAAAGAGCTTGCAATGTTTGGAATTTCAGCCTGGGCATAGGAAACCATCAATTCTCTTTTCCGGATTCATGGGCTGAGCAGGTAGAAACCATTTTTCACCTTGACATCGCTCGATATCTTTAACCTTCACAACACACTGGCTTCATCTAGCTTCATTTGGAACCTGTAACCATCTAGCTCAATTCATAACCCTAGTCTCAGTACTCCATGATTTCTTGAAGCTCTTGGGATGAATCAACTCATCGAGTTTGATTACTAGTCACTTTGAGTATGGAGATTTCTCGTATGCTGTTGAGATTCTGCTCATGAGACGAGGAGAATAGTGGAAGAGGTGGAAGTAGTGGAAGAAGGGAAGGCGGGAAGGGGGGTATTCACAAGCATCAGAATGTCGATTTGCGGGAAGGGGTTCTGGTGTGCGGCTGTGTGGTTCTTGTTCATGGGTACTGGGAGGTATGATTGTTTGTGTTGTTTTCTTTCATGTCTGGATCCTCACTGTTTATGGGTGAGCTTTGAGATACGGGAAGGAGCGTTGAGTATGAAGAGGAAGGTTATGGGATTTTATGGGATGATTTGATATGAGAGGAGAGAAGGAATATGGAACTCTGTGAAAGGGAATGAGATGGCATGTTAGGATGATGGATATAGGACGAGAAGGGTTAGAAATTGAAATCGATCAGAAATGTCAAACTGCAGTAGATAGATATCCAACATTCACTCACCCTGACATGGGTAGGTCTTACTTGGACGCACTGTTTCGATAGAAGTGATATATATTGGAAGGGGAGTTTTGATTAAATTCTTAAAGTAGTATATTAGAACGCCGGGAGAGATAAACATACTCATGAGCTTGGCTATCACAAATTTGAACGGTGGAGATAGTTCTCATGAAAATCACACATCTTGCTTTTTGCAAAAGAATGAAGAAGTGACAATGTTCAAATTTTATACCAACGTTCTTTGATATTGTAGATGCCTGATCTAACTAAAGATCTGTTCCATTGAGAATCCCCGTAAATCCCACATAACAAAAAGAAACACTCCACTTCATCTCGATCGATCAGACCGTTGACATGATTCAACTTCTCTTCAAAACGATCTTATTCCTACCCCAACATCTCGATCTCATTCCATGGAACTCCCATCGACCGATCCATTCTATCCAGACTATCACCGATCACAACCTCTCACCCCCATCCCTCCATCTGCACACCAGACCAAAAAGCTCCCCAGAAGCACCGCACGCAAACTTAAAAAAACACATACCAAAAATCCAACACAACACAACACATGCACCACACCAGTCCAGTCCATCAATCACTCGACTACCCAACACCAATCCTCATCACCACTCCGCTTCCTCAAACGTCAAAAAGCAAGAGTCGATAAATTAAGCATCACGCATCACGCACCAAGCATCTAGGGGGCAGTGCACAAGCGAATCGAACTATCCACCGCAAGGACCAGGAGCTAAATTTTGAGTTTACGCCTAGACACCTGGGTAGACTAATAACTTTGTTGCATGTGTGTGTCTGTGTGCGTGAGTGGGGCCGAAAGATGCACTTGACACTTGAGGGTAAATATGCTGCCGGCGATGAAACGAATATACCCTGTAAGAACGCACTCTTAGATTTTATCATGTAGAAATTGAAAGATGGGGGTTTGGGTTTGGGGTTTAGACGAAACTAGAGTGCGTGAACGATAGATGGGTCTACGGGATCGGTTTGATATGATTAGATTAGGTTTGATTTGATTTGATTTGGTTGGGTTTGGTTTGATTTGATTTGATTTGATTTGATTCCGGCTAAGGTAAATTGAGCTTTTGACGTTTTGACTTAACATTACATGGGATTGTACTTTCGGGATTGCTACCGAGATTCACGGGTGTAGTTGATGGTGATTCTGCTGGCTGGTTCAAGTAAGTTCGATATATAGATAGATAAATGGGTCAAGTTAGGACTGCTCCGCACAGGTATCTTTCTTGCTAGGATGGGTGCTGAAGGATGGGGGATCTGCGCTATGGTGGTACTGGTAGTGCGAGAACCTTAATTGGACATACAAGGCGAAGTTTTTGATTGAAGCCTGGAGGAAGGAACTTGAGTTTGGGAGAAAAGGTGCTACGGGTTGCATCACTCCATTTCACGCTGGATTAATCAAGGTGGGAATTATGGATGCTGGTGTCACTTGAGGTGTAACTTATATCCGGTTCCGAAAGGTGATGGTGGATGGACGAGGTGATGGGTAGGTTAGCATCGCCTATTGACGGCAAAATTATCATTCATTCATGGAAGACTGCAGAAACGAAACTAGTCTTGAAAATATCCAGGAAGTGAAGGAGAGAAGACGGTGAGTGAGGGTGTTCGAACTTCCTCTTGGCGCAACAGCACTGATGAACCCCCACCAGTTCTTTGTCTTTACTTTCTCTCATCTGTCCACCGCCATCTCGTCTCCTTTTCCTGGCCTTGTCTTGTCTAACGTGCAATTTGTTTTGCCCCCAACTTTTATTGGCATTAATTTCCATGCTCATAGTCAAATCTCTGACCTAATAATATCATAACATCATTATCCACTCATCCACCCATTTCCAACTAGTAATAAACATCCATGAACATGCTCGCACCCCATCTCAATCCAACCAAACCAAACCGGAAGCAAATCAGCCCTGTACAACCCCGGGATGGGTTCTCAATAGCGGTTTAAAACACTCCACCCAGAAACGATCCCTGGAAATCCCACTTCAGCAGTGAAGTAATGAGATCGGAAATTGCTCTGCTTCACTTGCTTACTGCTTACTTGAATATGGTTCTCACACGCACACGCGCACGTACATACATCTGCATTAGGGTAATTTCTTTTCACAGCTGCCATACTCGGGCCAGATGCAGGAGATAGATGCAGGCATGTTTGTCTTTGTCTTTGTCTTATCTTGTCTTGTCTTGTCTTGCCTTGCCTGTCTCGTTTGTTTGTTTTGCCACGGTGATGCTATGGTTATGCCGACAAAGGCTGGAGGTTCATTGCAGCATTGACGAGGGACTGGATCCGAAATGTTGGGCTCGGGCTTCGCGCATAAAGCAAACATGTAGGAACATTGTGATTTCTCTGCCTATTATTGGGGAATGGGTCTTGGGTATGCCATGCAATGAATGTCAAGGTGTGGGAAAGGAAGCATAGGGAAGTGGCATGTGATTATTTACCTTTGATGGGCTGTAGGGAGTAGACCGTAGTATGAATGCTCACCCAGCGACTTAGACCTTGAACACTTCACGGTGCCTTGCTTTACCCCTTGATTATTGCTTGAGCATATACAGATGCATGATGTTGAGTTACCCAATACATTTGCGAAATGAGATATCTCCGTTAGTAATGGTAATTGGGAAATGTCGAAGATGGAAATTGAAGATTGCGGTAACATCCCGGAGAACACCCACCTGACACTCCTGACGCGATTGATGATTCAAACCCCCACTCGAACTCCAATCTCAACTAAACCCATCCAAGCCCACACCTTGCACAGCGGAAACGCTAGACAAGTGCTAAGGTAGATACCGTGAGATGAAGAGAGGCCGGTCTCACGAAAACGAAATAATCCTTAGCCTTCCTTGGCTTGACCCCCAATTTCGATCCCTCAGTCCTCTAACCTAATGTACCATATTAATGGATCATGATCATTCTCGTATTCATCCGTATGAACAGGATACCGAGTAACATAGAAATTGAATGATCTCCATTGTGTTCATTTCCAATGGAGTCTCAGCCCAACGCTAACCCCAGCCATGGAAATACGACTATCAAATTGAAAGATCCTCAACTCATTTCAACGCCACCAATCATACCATTTCATCACGAAAATCATTGACATCTCTCACCATTTCCATTACCTATCTCTCTTTCAAATCTCGCCCAAGGAAAAATCGTATCATCGCGCCCACATTGAAGAGTTCTCTTCCGCATTTCTATTGAGCAAATCGGAAGGCTAAAAACACATCCCCATTCTCCAACGGAGTCGAGATTTGACCCTCCTTCATTTTCCTTTTTCCTCTTTCCTCTTTCCTCAAGTCTTCCCAGTGATTGTGGCAGCACAAGAAATGGAATCGAAATTCCATGCACCAACAAAACGAGGATTCAACCGAAAACCCATGGGGGCCGGACTCTATCTCCGCACTTGACGATTACTGGCTGGATAGCGCCATAGTTCGAAACTTTGTGTAGCCTTTGGTCATGCGGCTGCATGCTGCGTAACATGAGTTGATTTGAGGAGAGAGGAAAGGACAGGGTGAGATATTGGTGGAGATCTGTACGTCGCCATCTTGCTGAAGAATGGCCATTGTTTGGGGATTGTGACAAGTGATGATTGGTAAGAAGCGAGAGGAAGACGCTTGATAGTTGCTATGTGGATACTTCACCAGCTTTACAGTACGGCATCTTGTATCTCATGAATGGGTGCGCATGTGCCTGGTATAAATTGAGGACATTACTGTAAACCTAAATGCCTCCTTACTTATAGGTAGATAGACTTTGGATGAGTATCGCCAGTTCAAGGCAAGACGGCAGGGAAGACGAGAGCAGACCGAGACTCTGGACCCGAAACCGGAGACTCGGATTTATGTAGATGTCAAAGGAACAGTGTCACATTCCGGGATTTATGGTCAAAAATCGAAGAGGCATAGGTACGAATCCAGTTTTCGGGAATTCTGATGTTGGTACAGGGAGCAGCGGAGTAAGTCAACCTGTCTCTTAGCATTCGTAAGATTAGATTCAAGAGGATCATGAACATCATCATCAGAGTGAAGCTGAATTTGATTGATATGATAGTATTGAGGCTTTGCATACAGATGATGTACATATTGTGATGGAAATTCGGAATCATGAAGGTGAAAAGGTTTCGGGACGGCAGATTATCATGGTGGATATTGCCTGGAAGCGAAGGATGAAACAGAACAAGAGAAGAATAGAAATTGGTTGAAGCCTTAGAAAAGAGGGAAAGAGAAAAAGTAGATATGATTGGATGAATAATCATATACTCTTTTCGTTCAAGTCTATTTTGATCATATCTCTGGAAGTAAAGGTCGCAAGAGAAATGGCTCGAGGGTACAAGGAATTATTTCTGGGGTTTCCCCATACGTGTATGAGTTGTTGGAAGGTTTGGTGGGTGTAGTGAAGGGGCAAATCAACGCTTGGACGATTTTATCAATGAGCTTGTAACCTTACCAACCGTGCTAACATGTTGATGTTATTCATTTCTGAGGATTATATCTCTATCGATCTTTCTAATCTTAAGCAACCGTTCGGATTCATTCACTCAATAGGTAATCGTACGATGGCTGAAATTATAATTTCCAAAATAATCATCCATTGCCTTTCACCCAAGGGTCTTTCTCTCATCGGCCTCAGAATGTTGTTGTTCCGTCTCTGCTAGATGACCCCGCATAGTCCCAACCATTAGAAGGACTAATAATGCAATACGAACAAGGGGTGACGGGTACAATCCCCAAGGATCGGGATCTGGAAGTGCGCGAGAAGAGGTGCTGGCTATATTGGATCCCGTATATTGAATCCTGTATGCTGCATTTTTTAGGTTATTGATAGTGATGCAGTGAGGATCCACTTGCCTCTTCTTTCGTTCCATTTCATTTGACTACCGGTGATCTCTTGCAGCACTTATTGACCACATACATGCCAAAGCGTAAGTCCACCGATTTGATGTTTATTAAAACATGCAGCAGAGACCTAGGTATTTGATCAATTTGAAATTGGTTCATTTTGTCTGCTTACCTACTTATATCCCAGTCCATGACCGTCCGGATGCACCCCATTGCTTCCCTCGCTAAAGCAAACCTTTCCCGATATTGATACAGTCCTCGTTAACTTTCCCTTTTTATGACGAGAGATTCCGTAAGAATGGAAAAAAGCAACAGTGACTTTGATGCATTTCCCAATTCAATCTTGGATACGATACTATGCCACCTTGACCTCGGACGTTATATTGAGAAGCAAGCCACAAGCTTCTCACTACTCTTTTCACATCCCAGCAAAGTCATCTCACAGACCTAGAAACCACAAACCACAAACCACAAACCACAAACCAGACCCATGTCAATCAACGGCACATGAAATTCACCATCTGCAACCGTTGCTCCATTCCCAATCAAAATTGAACGAAGAGAGCAAAGAACGAGTTTTTTTTTGTTGAGAAATATAAAAGTCGCATTTTGCAGATAAAAATCCTCCTTTGGATTGGCTGATCCTCCAAATGGATGTGCTACCTGAGGTGTTCCTGTCTTGAGCGGGAGCGATTCATCACATGGCACAGAGATCGCATATCACCACACAATTGGACACGACAGTGCCGCTGTAGTGAAACATTTATTGCTGTGAAGAAGTAGAATTCTTGAGATGGTTAATATTTGATAGGCATGGATTGATGTTGATACCTCTCGAGTAAATTTGAAGAGAAGCTCGAGACCTCACGATGGGGTTGATGAAACGAAACCTCAACAGACGGCAGTTTATTACACTTCTTCTCGGCCCTACAAATGTAAATCAATCCATGTCATACCTAATAAGTCTAAACCGTTGAGGGAAAACAACAATCCCGGCCCGAACCGACAACTTACTTTCAACGCAAGCAATAATAGAAAACCTTCTCACCCTCAGGGTTCACGGATCGTGCGTCTTTTTCCTCTAGCTTGTTAAATCATCAACGAACCAAGAGCCAATAGCAAGGGGAGTTTCTGAACCTTGTCTTGATTTTGCACTCGAGACAGTCCAGATCGATTACTTTGCAGGCAATCTGGAATCACTCAATAGCATTCCGCTTCGAAGCACCTGAGGTCGTATGCAATAAGATATGTAATTGAGAGAAAAGAATCCTGACTTTCCATTCAAATGGTGGGAAGCAAATGAAGTTGTGTGTTTGGTAAACCTAGGTCTAGGTGCATTTGGCTGAAAGGAGGAAATCTGACTTCTTGGACTCCAAACTACGCATTATCACTGTTCAAAGGGGGCGGAAATGAAACAAAACTCACGTGGTCAGAAGGGAGCTGTGTTCCGGATCCGTGCAGCAAGCATCTTCCTTCATGCAGATTCTCTATGTGCGTGACTGGATATCAGCGCGGCACCTTTCTGTACACAGACTTAGCGGCATGTGAGAAGGCGAATCAATGTTTGATATGTCAATATGCCTGTCCGTAATATTCTATAGAATACGAGATTCCCATTCGTAATTCGCGAGGCCTTGAAAGTTATGGCGGAAAATTAATCCATGAAGCGTAGCGGTGATTCCCTTGGTTGTTCTCGGTCTTCGGCTTGCTATTTTTTTTTTTTTTTGGCTTCTTACCTGCTCACTGATACGCTATGCAACCCAAGTCCCTGCGGGGAAGAGATGGGACCGGCATGGCCCTGTAAGCCATCCAAATGTTATCGAAATGTATCTCCCTAAATATGCTTCCGACTCTCGAAATGAACACTGGAGATATCCAGGGTTTGATAGGAATGAGTGTGTGAGATGTATGTTCAGTGAGTTTGACATCAAAGATGACAACAGACGCCATGGGGATTCTCCGTCAATGGTCTGGAGTGAGACCTTTGCACTATTGTCGAAGAAGGAGTTGTGAAGTCCATGCATGTTGAATGCGGAAGATGATTGCCGGCACATTGCATTTGACATTAGTATTAGGACTTACTGGGCTGTAGCTCGGTCCAGGGCACACGATGTTTACGAGACCGTCAGCATCTACTCTATCAAACAAAGTAATCTCGTCTTCCTACGTGATCCTCACTAAGATGGATCGAGTTAGAAAGAGGTGCGAGCAGATGAATGAAAAGGTTCATCCATATACCGGCGTCATCTTGGATTCCAGCTTAGAAACGTCAAAAATGTCAAACATGGCGCAGTCTAGGGAAGCAGCTGATGTGCCTACTAGGTACCTACGAATGAAAGCCGCAGTTGTCCGTCAGTAGTTAACCATTTGACTCGGTCAGCTCGAAGTGGAGAGGACGATAATAGAAAGAGATGCCTAGATACGTTTTGATACCTAGATAATCTATCGAAATTTATCCACATGTATCTTGATCTCCCTCCCTAAAGCACACTAACGACAAGCCACTACCGTCTGATGAAGGGCTCCTATTGACTAGGGGCCTTTATCTTTCTGATATCAACGATAATTTCAAGGGGCTGAGACATTGAAGTCCGAAAAGCTTCAATAGTACCATGTCACCATGAGAGACGGCCCTTTTTACCTTCTGGGGGAATTTGGGATGAATTAATTTGGTAGAAAAGTAGGCTGATTGGATGGATATTGGATGGATATTGACGTATTGACGTAATTATCGGTAGTCGATTACGCCGTCGCCATACCTTTTTTGAGTCCTGATGAGAGGTTGAGAAGTTGAGAAGGGTGCGAAAAGAAAGTGTGCTGTTGCTTGCTGTTGCTTGCTGTTGCTTGCTGTTGCTTGCTATTGCTTGCTGTACTTTACTTTGGAACCTTGAACCTTGCACCTTGCACCTTGCACCTTGCAGCTCTAACCTTGGGGTAAATCCGCAAAATACTTACTTCGGTCTAGAAAACTAGTGGACTTCCCCTCGTACGCTAATTGATTAAAAATTGCCGTAGTCAAAAAATAAATCGCGCAAGATTTTTTCTAAATTTGGTAGCAGGCAACGACAAACCTAGACATTGACTTTACCGGAACTTCAACTTACTCTTCCAACCCAGGTAGCTACAGCAAGTCTGATTGTGCATTTTCTATTCAAAGGGTCCAAAATGCTTCCCTGCAGCCTCCAAAATAACTTTGACGCTGAACCTGCTAATGTTGTAGTGTCACAACAGGTTGAAAACCCCCCACTTACAGTCTTCTCGGAAACGCTTGCAAAAACAAGAACAAGAACAAGAACAAGAACAAGAACAAGAACAAGAACAAGAACAAGAACAAGAACAAGAACAAGAACAAGAACAAGAACAAGAACAAGAACAAAAACAAAAACAAATACAAAAACAAAAACAAAAAAATATCTCAGGGACTTCAATTGGTTGTATGATGCACCTTTCCTCCCTTGAATGGCCAATAGAGGTATTTCGATCCTTTATGATGGCACATTTCGAGGATCATAGCTCGTAACAGGCTCTGCCAAAATTGTATCTCCTATTGTCCAATCATGATTCTCGCTTCAGCATGCACATCAGACCTCAGCCATCTTAGCTAACTTGGTCAATACCTTGCTTGTTGATTTTCATTCAACTTTCGGCTTGGGATGGACGAACTAAATCTTTCCCCGCCCGCCACTGATGATTTGCAGAAGAAGGAAATCGTGTGAGGCTCTCAGAGACGCTTCGGGCACCCTAAGCCGGCGGTACCTGATGGATGTGATAGCTCAGATTTGGTAAATCATCCACAGACTTGCTCCACCAAATCTAGATAGACTTCCAGCAACTAGATATTTGTGTTCCTGCATCGAAGGACCCCAAGTTCAAGTGTTAGTTTGTCAACGCGAAAGAAGGTCGTTACGGCTGGTTGCTTGACCACGAACTTTAGTTATTTTTTTCATTGGCTCTATTCTAGCTTCCTACACTTCGCCCTAAACTCTCGACAATGATCTTGAGCTAGATCCTACATCTTGTGCTGCTTGTCAGTAAAGCTTAAAGGAAGCTAATACACTCGACTTCTTCCTATCAAAGTCTTAGTTGATCCCCTCTCCCCCCCCCAAAAAACACTATCACTTGGCCTTTGATCTTGCGCAACGTTCTGTTCACCCGGAAGCTTTATTGATTCAAACTTTGTACGAGTATCTTTCGGTACCTCCGGCTTTTGGTAACGTTAAATCCAGTTCCAGGAGATTGGAACTTGTTATAGCCAAAAAAAAATCACGTCAACCTGCTCGAAAGAGAAAGAACTGATATGTACTAGAAGAGATAGACGTATTGACTACTCCACGTGCTAATGGTCAGCAAACATTTTGAGACTTTCCAACCAAACTCGACGGCGTTAGTATCAACATTCGGGTATCATATATCTCAACATCTCTCCTCCTTGAAAATAACCTGCCGCCTGCAATATACCTATCATACCTATCATACCCATCATACATATCAATATCATTAATCTGGAAGATCCTGCTCCTTCAACATCATCTTGCATCAATATAAAATTACGTTACCACAGAACGTTTCAAGTCAACATCAGGGATACAGATTATCATCCATCTATTCATACATCCATTCTCCGCATATCAAATTTGTTCAGGCGGAAAGTCCAAGGGGCCATCAGTTGCCAATCAAGCTTGCACTACTGAGTTCAGCACACTGGCACTCTTCATACAAACATCCAAACTTCAACGAATTGAAATTTCGCTCATCCCGTCAGTACATGAATCTTTCCTCGTTTTTGTTCTCATTGCTTTATCACCATCATTCCATCGACCATTAACCGGCGCATTGGATCAGCCGTGCATTTAAGACCCTAGTCACGCTTTACCCTTTTGGTGGAGGAGCATAATATCTCTTCTTCACCCACAAATTATATTCACCATCCCGAAACCGTCCTTCTTGCATCGTGTCGAGCTTGTTATCCTTGTTCATTCGATCGGAAGTCTGTCTGAGAAATGCTTTGTAGGCTAACTGCATCGTAGCCAACAGTTTTCGTACGTTAGTTCTCAAGAAATTTCTGCAATTTTCCGCAATCTCATTGTTTCAATTGAACTCGATCGCATTAATCCCCGAAGCAAACATTGAATCAAAATAAGAGGATATCCAGAGGGAAGAGTGAAATATTTTCATCTCACATTACAACGTTCTCAATTTGCTCTTTGATCTTCTATAAAGGTACACACAATACCATACTTCGTTGAGACATTCGAAACCACCATACACGCGCACACATACCCACTATCCCAGACTTATCCTCGCCTGCATACTTTCCAGTACACCCACTACAACCCACCGTACTGTGCTTATCTCAGTCAAGCAGCGACAATCTGGAACGCTTTCATAATCGGCATACTCTTGCCTACACACGGGTAGTTCTCACTACACGCACGGCCTGCTCAACGACCGCTATTACTCTATTTTTCCATCCTTGGCCCCCAAAATAAGAGGATCAGCAGGCATGAGATTTTAAGGGATCTCTATTCTATTTTCATACCCATACAGCCAGCCTATCAAGGACGCATTAAATCATCACTATCATTGTCGGAAGCTGGTTCCAGTTCCCACGAGACGCCAACTACCACCCCCGAAAACTCAGATTGCGACCATAACAGTCAAGCTCGGAGCTACTCTACCGTTGCGCTTCCGCGACCAAGTCGAACCCCTAAAACGGCAAAATAAACAGCCTTGCCGAAGACAGCAAGCAATTCAGCAAACAAACCAGCGATAAGGAGTAGTGCAGTACATTTCAGCACAGCAACGAGCAACGACTGGGCTAAAAGAGAGATTTCTCAAAACACATTGGAAGGAGCCCATCAATAGAGAGAGAGAAAAAAAAGAATTCGATTAAGAGCAGCTCTCTCGATTGTGAGACTGCCGAATTCTTTAAGTCTTCTTCACACCACCTTTTTATTTTCTGGAATTCACTCCATCATTGCACGCCGCTTTCAAACGTCCCCCCTGTGCGTAAGGATTCGAAACAATAAGCCGGGTACGGGTAAGATTTAAGCAAGAAAATCAACATCTCCCTACCGAACGTTGAGAAGTACGGACGGTACTGCGAGGATATTCCTGGCAATTTCGTGCATATTACCGCTCCATTACAGCCGTCGCATTAATCATACCCTCGATACTCTATTTAGCAGATTCGACCCTGTTCAATTGCGATTCTTGAATATCTCCTACAGCCCTTTCAGCGTAACTCTCGCCGAGTGCTTTACTCTTGGTGGGTATCTGACGCCTTTTCAGGAGACAACCTAGGATATTCTTGGAACTCAAAGGGAGAAGATTAGCGGCGCAAAAAAGCCACTCTCACCAATTTTGGATCCTCTATCATAGGTCTTTTTATCTTTTAATTCTGGTTTCGACAAGGCTACTTGGGACCCCATTAAAATCGACCCATAACCAATCCCAACCCCAGGACTCATCTTCCAATCTACAGGGACTTTTCAGGCCTGTTCGAACAGTGCGTTTGCATCAGTACCTATACAGAAATCAGGCGACTAATAAGGAAAGGCAATTCTGCGTTCACATTCTTGGATTGTAATTTCGCGAAAGCACGCACGATAGCTTCTATCAGCGAGTAGCAAGCAAGAAGCAGCAAGCAGCAAGCAGTAAAGAACGGCGGCCTTTCAGAAACCAGGAAAAAGACCAAGACAAGGGAAGGAAAGGCAGAGAAGTAAGAAAAAGAAAGAATAGGAGGCAGAAGAAAAAAAGATTTGTTCCTTGAATTATTGTGCATTTCTCCTTGGGAGGCTTTTTTTTTTTTTCATTTTCCATTTTTCATTTTTTTTCTTCATTTGGCTCAAGATTGTGTTTTATCGCCTTTACCCTCTATCGCCTACCGTACCACCCTTTTCCCTCTGGCCTGACTTAGCACAATTCCGTGCACACACACTTACATCAAATTACTACCTATATCATCCATCTTCCGCTAAAATAAAAGCCTCCTTCAACAACTCCTTCGTTCAACCCAACTTCCGGGACGGACGACGGTGACCAATCCGTTGTTGCTGGTGTTTGTCTTTTCGTGTCTTACATTAGACGACTCATCGTCATAAGAAAATTATACCATCACCATCACCATCACCATCACCATCACCCTCACATCCACAATCACAGCTCTCTTCCGTCGAGTATTCTTGATTCGTTTTCATCACCATCAACGATTGGTACCGCTTCTACGTCTTATTCTCTTCTATCCGGCTTGACGTCGAATTTTCAGTTCAAGGGTCCATCAAGATAACATTATCGTGGAAAGCCGGTAGATTTGGACGGGGCGAGGCTGCAAATGAACGATAGTAAGTAAGCCAGCCATCAATCTTTTTTATCTGTGATCGACGCCTCTCCTCTCTCTTTCATTTCTTCAACCAAATTGTGCTTCTCTTCAGCTTTCAGCTTCGCCTTTTTTGCGGAATATTCTCTATCCACAGAAAACAATTGATTTTTGGTTGCATTCAGAAACATTTCCCACGTCTCTTTTTTTTATATCTTCACGGAAAAATTGATTGAAAAGAAAAAAAGTGTCGAAGTCAAAGAGAATAATTTTCGATACTTTCTCGTTCTATGCTGGAGTTGTCGTGGATGATTCTCGCGAAATGGTTGGTGTAGTAATTCTCCATTCCTCCAATGCGGTCTTCATATCAAATATCAATCATATCATGCCTATCATATCACCACCACACTTCAACATCTACACTGCACACCTTACACCTTACACTCTAAGACTCACATTTTACATTTTACATCTTACATCTTACATCTCACACCTCACACCTGATAAAGCACAAACCACAGAGCAATACAGTGTAATGCCGGGCCCTTACAGTGAACTGGTCAAACGGAACGTTTCATGGAAGAAGTTCCCGAGTGCGACGTTCAAAATCAAATCATCAACACAACCCTCCATCCTACAATATTCTACCATTCATCCTCTCAATCAAAAAATTGAGATTCAAAAAGAGGCGCACAAAGTAGCCTAACCCCAAAAACGTTATACATCCCACTCCCTATCATATCATTCAATCTGCATTTTGCCAGAATCCCCCTCCCTCTTCCACTCCCCCCCCATTCCAAAAGCTTCATTAATCACGCCTTTACAACATAATTCACTCTCTATCCAATTGGCACAGTCTTTGCAATCTTCCTTTTCGTTCTTATTTCTGGTTCGCCTCGTTTATGTTTTCTTATCCATAAAGATTTCAATAACCTATCTCAATCTTATTACCTTGAATATTTCGGGAATTTTATATCATCCCGATACTAACCATCTTACCCAATAGTCCTTACACCTCAAAAATTAACACTCGATCACTTCATGTGCTCTCAATCTGGTAATATCCAAGACCTAACTGCCTATTCAGGGCATTCGTCTTCGTGTATTGTCGGATCCGAACCAGAGCCTGACAGCTCTTCAAGACAGGAATTTGTTCACCCTCCGTCGTTACCCTCTGATATGGGGATGCGATACATGACAATTCCAGCGACAGATGATGTACGGTAAGTTTACCCCCAAATTTCGTTGGTCATTTCTTTTCTCCCGATGTACCCCCTCGTCAACCTTGCATTTAGGCACATACACCATTCCTTGGGTTGTCTCTCATTATCGTTAATTTCAAATTTATGCATGTATCTACCGCTTGTGCGATCTGCACTAAGGCTGGTAATGTAATGAACATGCCACGACTCACACTCCATCATTGTTCTTATCCAGTTGTCACACAACTTAAGCCTCAGATCAAGCCAAACCGCCTGCACTTCCGCAATGGCTCGCATCACGCGAGTAGTCCCCGCTATTCTGTACCACTGACGGCTGTGCTGGCTGTCATACATATGCAGTCCAACTGGGCATCATTACCGCCATGAAGTAATTTTAATCCATAGGCCGTGTCTCCTCAGAACCTTATCTTCTTTTGTCTTACACTTGTTTAGACCCGTGGCTGATATGATAGCTCAGTTACACTTCCGATTCCGGTACCTCTCATAGCCCTGTGTTCTCGATAGAACCCACGATACCAAACTCAATTCCGTCCAATATCCCATTCCCCCCATACGCGCATGCCTATCAGTCAACACTGAACGGTCCCACGTACTCAGGTGGGAGCAACTCGTACTTTTCTCCGAGCTCATCTCTATTTTCTATGCCCGATCTTAAACCCCGCTTGAACTCTATGTACGTACCTTCCACCCCCTTTTAAGTACTTCGATACACCACCATTTCTGTGCACAGATAATAATGATCTATCCGCACAGTCACTCCTCCCCTGGAATGGCACCACCCTCACGCTCACCAGCCTTACCACATCCACAATCGCCAATAAGCACACGAGATTTATACGCAAGTGCAACACCACATTTACGAAGAACGGACGGAATTTCAAGATCTCCGTCAACCTCTGGAACTGTAAGAGGCGTACCGTTGTCACCATCTAACAGCGGATTCGCAAGTCCGCCGAATATGGAGGGTTCCCAGCTTGGAGGGCCACTTACCCCTCCTCTAAATCCGACAGAAGTTATCCTCACTTTGCAGGCGGCTGACGGACAGATCATCACTCCAGAAATCTTTGGCAAAATTGATAAAGGATTTTTTATGGCAGAAAACGATTGGACCTGCTATAGAAGAAACTATTTTTCGCTGAGTTGCTCATTTACACTTCAACCTATCGTTCCGGGAGCAAATGTATATCTTTTGTTGGCTGGTGGAATGAGGCCGCAGGTACAGCAGTTTGCGATGTCCATAGCTGCAGTGGTAGATTCGCGCGATGGAAAATCAATAGAGTTGGTCCAGCACACTCCCAAACGAGACAAAGGACCACAAGATAAGCCGCCAAGAATCGCGGTGGCCCCAAGACCGCACACAACACACAACATGTACGGCGGCGACAACGGTATTGGTGGTGGACCGCGCGGAATGTACGATGGATCCTTCGGTCAGTCACCAAGCTCACCACCAAATGAAGCAACTTTCGAGCGCATCCAATTCAAGAATGCGACCGCGAATAACGGAAAACGGAGAGCTGCTCAACAATACTATCACCTACTTGTAGAACTTTTCGCAGATTTGGGTACTAACCACAATCATTCGGAACGCTGGGTAAAAATTGCTGTTCGTATGTCCGCACCGATGGTGGTGCGTGGTCGCTCACCCGGACATTACCAGAGCGAAAGACGCGGTAGTAATGCAAGTTCTGGACCTGGAGGCGCTGGTGGTGCTGGTGGTGGTTCATATACACCATCCGGATCATCTCGCACCCCGGGCGATGTTACCATGTCTGGAACTTCCTCCATGCTACCTGGGTCTAACAATTACGGTTCCTACGATGGTCGGTCCCATCATTATCGCACTGGACCTCTTCAAATTCCTATGGAACCAACACTTTCTGCTGAAGAAGCCAAAAGCATTGAGGATGCTCCTTGCTATATGTACTACCCGACTCCAATTTGGGAGAGCGCAGAGCCACGGAATCAATTGCCTAGTCTTCCAGAATATGTGCCAGGAAAAATCAAGCAAGAATACAATACTGGTGGCTACTCTTTACCGAGTATCAGTGGTGCACAAGATTCTTTGGGTAGACATTGTGGAAGGTGGGAAGGAGTTCCAGAATCAAAGGGATATTTTCCAACAATGGCACTGGCACAGGAACTCAATATCAGCTAGCCATTTCACATGGGGGGCTAATCGCAATTTAACACGCGATATAAAACGTGTGCTACACTAGGATGCAGCACTTGTGAGCCCCGTCTTATCTTTCTCCCTTCTCCGCTCTAGTTCACTTTTAATTGTTTGCGCATCGCATCTCATGGTTGCACATTTCTTCAATTGTCAGCTGGAGTATAATGGATTGGCTCATCGCTTGGTTGCTTGATATATCTGCAGAAAACACCCTGATTATGGAATTGATTGGCGCAAGGAATAAGAAAGGATTGAAGGCTAAAGGGTCACGTTAGCATATTAATTTCACTTGGGGAATATTACAAAATCGAATGGGATCGGGTTCGTATCATCTCGGTATGACACACATACAGTATGGATCAACATGGATCAGATGAATGGATGGAAAAAGCTTGCATCTAGGTTTGGTCTAGGATGGAACGGGAAAAAAATACATTGAATTTCGGTGACGGAGTTGGATTTGGTTTCGGTTATTTCCTTTTGTGCGGATTTCGGGCATGTTAATGATGGATGAATTGAATTGATGGACAAATGGGCAACAAGGGAACTGGATTGGGATGGATGGGTACATGATCTCGCCAATCGCGGATCCTGGTGTTTCTTACATGTGTCGTTGATGGATTTCTCATCGTATTTCTTGTTATTTCCTTTTTTGTTATTGGGTTTCATGTGAAGCTACTTGAGAAGGCTTATTGCCTAATCAAATCTTTCGCATCAGGCTCAGATACAATAGTTCCTCTTTGCTTGCATCTGATTATTTCTTCTACCTTGACTGCGTGTTAGTTGATGTTGTTGCGTGGATGGGCCTGCTGTTGATGAATGAATTTGAGTTGTGGGCTGTTGAGTGAGCGTTTCGTACTTTGAGTTGTGTCTGTTGTTGTTTTTGAGTGTGGAGATTGATATTGTTGAGAAGAGAAACGAGGAATGAGAGGTCGAGGGAGTATGGCAAATGACCAAGGGTACCAACGGCTTGTGGGGATGATGACTGCCAGTGAGCGGATAGAAAAAACCAGGAGAACCATAGCGAGAGATTGGGGGTGGTGAACGGAAAATTGTGTGTGGGAAGCTGAAGAGTTGATATTTTTGTTGAATTCTCGTTTTGCCATGCCAGTCAGTTAGTCGATTAGTCAGTCAATGCAGGAGGCTTTTGTTGATACATACATATATATATTTCATGGTGATGACAATCATGATGGTGAAGTCGTGAAACTGTGAAACAATACGATGCGATTGAGATACCGGTAGCTCTTGCATTTCCATGAATAACAAACCATCGTGTGTATTGCTAGATGGAAAAGCTAGGTAGGATGCAACATGTATACGTTGACTAAGCTAGTTTTCTATTGAAGCCCTCCGACAGCCTCCGTTCCTCACCTCTCCTTTCTTTCCTTCTCATGAAGAACCAAGGGACCAGGAGCTGGGATCTGGCATGGCCGGCAACATCGTCTCAATTACATATTACAGGTCGTAGTATAAGCCATACAAGTAGTCTGAGGTAGCATCTACATCTTAGTCCTGGTATTATTTGCATCATTCCGCGGTCATCTTTGATCTTATGTTTTTTTTTTTTTTTGCTTTTGGGGGTTTCATCGTCGCTCTTTCTGTATAGTTCCTTGACAGTGAGCAAGTAGAAAGGCGACGAGGATAAGTCGTCGAAATGCATAAGAGGATCTAGATTGAGGGAGAGGGGAAATGTAGGAGCTGTCTAACGCAGTCTTGATTTTATCTATTGCAGATATCCATTGATCTTATATGGAAGATTCTATCTTGCTTGCTCAAATGTGGGTCTGTCGTTAGGAGTTTTGTTGACACTATTGTAGGAGAATGAGTCTTGTTATTGATCATATGGTAATCTACAAGCAAGTTATACGAGGACTATCAATGTATGATTGGATTTCATCGATTTTGCTACCTATAGCAACTGCGCCCTATATCGCGACAATAACCGTGCAAATCCCATCCTAATACTCGCAAAGAGAAGCAGTCGCAGCTGGATACCTACGTCCTTGCACTGGAAAGCTAGCAAGAATCTCATTGATCTTATCAAGATCTAAATCCGTCAATTCAACTTCCGTAGTATTCTCCTTAACCCTCGACTCAGATCTAGCTCCAAATACTGGGACGATAGGAGGATAGCCCGGCTTTTTGCTCTGTGACTTGATCCAACACAAAGCTAACTGTGCGGGTGTACAGCCCTTACCCAAAGCCAACTTTCCCAATTCTTCCACCAGTTCTAAGTTCTTGTGAAAGTTCTCTGGCTGAAAACGGGGAAAGTGTCGATGAGGATCACTCTCCGGCAAATCATCCAAACTCTTGAACTGACCGGTCAGCATACCTGCTCCAAGTGGCGTATGAGCAACCATAACTATTCCCAATTCTCCACAGGCTTCTGCCACGCCGTTCTCGAATACATCCGTAGCCCATAAGCTAATCTCTGCTTCGAGCATGCCGATTTTTGCCACTGCACTAGCTCGACGAATGGAATTGGCTGAGACTTCACTCAATTGAATTCCACCAATCAACCCCTTCGCGACGCACTCATCCAAAGCCTTAACAGTATCCTCAATCGGCGTAATCTTATCCTGTCTCGCCATGCCAAACAGATCAATATGCTTGCGACCTCCTAAAATCTTATTCGCATTCTCAACATACTTATAGACCGCCTCCGGCGAACTATCCATCGTAAATGTCTTCCTGTCCGCAAAACCACTCTTGATACAGAGAACAACTTTCTCAGCATCTTCAGGATATGCTGCGAAGTAGCGCGCGAGGAGATGCAGCGAGTTATTTTCGGCAGAGCCGTAAAAATCGGCGCCATTCCAAACATTTACTCCGGCTGCGAGAGCGGCTTTTAGGACGGGGAACGAAACGCTGTCGGGTGTGTGCGCGCCGCGCCAGGTCATACCTGTGGGGAGTAGTGAGCGTTCGATGACTGGAAAAGGTTGGGATGGTGTGCGATGGTGAGGGTGAGACTTACGCATGAGACCTAGGCCGTTTTGGGATATTTCTTTTCCTGCGAGAATAGGCATTTTTGTCTAGGAGGTAGAATTTAGGTTGTTGTTGGTAAGAGAGAGAGAGAGAGAGAGAGAGAGAGAGAGAGAGAGAGAGAGTACACAGAGCTCTGGTACAAGAGAGGAAAAGTTATATATAGGGAAAACGATGTAGTAGTAAAAAAGGCTTTCGAAGAAAAAAGTTCAAAGTTGATACTGAACAAATAGGAACTCTCGGAGTTAATAGTGAACTACCGGACGTGCAGTTGGAAGAGGAAGGTACGAGTGGCATGTGACAATGATGGTGATGGTGACACAGATCGCATATCGCGGTGTCTCTAATGTCTTGAATCGGACTTTGAAACCAAACTTTCGAGAATGACTTGCCGTAGTTCTCGAAGTTTTCATTTTTTTCGTCATTGTGAAATTGTTTTGCGCGTTAGGGGTTGGGTCATGCACGCGAATCAAGGTTCGGATTAGTGATAACTTGCATATAGAATTCACATGTCTTGGATACTATCTAGCTAATATCGATTCATCATTTAATTTCAAGACTCGGACATATTTTGTTACGACTGTGGTAGAAAATGGTATCATATTATGAACATCCATCCAAGGTTTTGACCATTGTGAAATGATTCCACAAGCCAAATATGTCACGAAACTTCCCGTGGTATGATATGTCTGAATTCTAGTGTTCCCCGAGAGGAATGTTGAACTCTTACTGTCTCATTACCCTTCACATTCGCTCACTACATAGGAAAAGATTGTGCTCGGATTTTGTCATCCAGTCAAACACCGATATCTCCGGTCTCATAGGTGAAGAAGCGAAGGTTTGAGTAACGGTCGCTCTCATGATGTGGCTTGGTATGAAAAATTGCTTGATTTGAAGTGGGGTTTCAGACATGTTTAAGTATCGACGAATGAAAAGTCAGTCTCTGGTACAAACATCATCTGGGTGAGTTCAGGAATACGGCCAATCGGAAGAGACATTACGAAAAGGGGGTTTGGTTTCAGTAGGCGAGACTATGTCGTATTGTCATTCAGGAATACTAACTACACGGCTCAAGATTTCTGGCTATCTTTAATGGCAGTGAGTCTCACATTTGAGGAATCTACACGGAATTACTTAACGGATATGATGTAAGAAAATACTTAAACATCAAGCAACAAAAGAGAGCCTGATTAGCTGTAATTAAATTGTTTAGATTGATCACTATCGTCTTAATCTCACCTAATATATACAAAGAATGAAAAGCATTTGACAGTGCTTTAAAAAAACGGCAATAGCAATATCAAAACATACAATGACAGATTGATTACTTCTCACTTCACAACTGTATCTCAAGAAATCAGCTCACTGTTCGTGCTACACTACCGTAGGTACTACTTCCTCCTATGTTCTCAGCTGTAAAACCAGAAAAACACTTCTTCCCTATGAGGCAAAGAGTATGTATTTAATAGAAACAAAGAAGAGGGAGTGCAATTGAGTATATAGAGGAAAAATGGCTGATTTATACTGATTAAATTCACGCCCGAATCGGTACGGACCGGACAAACTTTTTCAATTCGGGATCATTTTCGAATTTGTAGTCTCTTAGGACTCAAGAAAATCAAGCATAACTTGCATCTTTGCATGAGCTCAGTACAAACGATGATGATATTTACTATAAATACGCCTTGATATCCTCTCTAGCCTTCTACTACCAACGCCTTGATGGTTGATAGAATGGCTACGAGGGCTATGAACTCTGGAATATATTCTGCTGGGTAAGGCAGAGAGAATTGGAACTTGTCTTTCTACAAGGCTTCTTGCAACTTTTCACGGCTCCATGATTTCACTCTTAACATCTGTTGCTGTCCAAGACACGAAGGTAGAGACAATAAGCGGGTGAAGATGACGGTGAAAGTGGTGAAGTGATAACAAGGAAAGGGATGAGGGAATAGCAATAAAATTGAAAGATTATACAGCAATAGATACACTGATCCATAATTAAATTTCCATGAAAGATACTCAATATTCGTCCCCTTTCAAACACACCACCAACAACACCGATCATTGCTTTGCCGCAGTAAAATCTACCAACCAAAAAATGGTCTCTTCTGGAAATACTCAAACTCCAGGTCCCATATCCCACATTTGTTTCAAACTTGGGAGTGGCGAGTGGAGAACGTTAGGGGTGGTTGAACGAAGTATATATAGGAAAATGGGCTTTTCCGTGCTAGCCCAATCAAAGTGTGCAAACAGGAAAAAGTTGTCCAAAATTGGCTCTAATTCTAGGATCTGACTGGAAAAGTCACCATCCATCCTTCCTTTCTTCCTCTGTACACATCAATTCCGTTTTCATCAAAGACTTAGGGGTGATTGGAGCAAGCCTCGCTCGTTCTTACGTAGATGCCAACGTGACTTTGGTGGTTGTATTGTTTTGTTACAACTGGAACTTTGAGATCAAGTATACTTTACTCGGTGAATGCAATTTGAAGAGGAGCACATGAATTTCTAAGTATTGATGATAAAAGGCTGTTTGTGGGTGACGCAAATTCGTGGTGACAGTGAAATCTTACAATTGTAGTTTCAAGAATTGTGCCAACGACAACACATGAAACGTGATTTCGACAGTGAGAGAGTGAAAAAATCACTAGACGATCATACTTGTCTGCGTGAGTTTGGCCCTTCGGTTAACTCCACGGCATTTGGTAGAGTCTGCGAAGTGAGAGGAGCAAAAGATGTTTATACTATCCCTCGAGCTTGGGAAAGCACCGAGCCGTCTCTCGTACTCCTTTTCCTACTTTACTTTATCCGAAGTGGCAGATAGCAGTCAATTATACCACCAAGCGGTCTTTGGGGCTATCATCGCTTAATAGAAGCAGTAGCCTCAGAACCGAAATTAGCATCCTTCCATTCTTTCGTCATCGTTTCAACTCAATACTGTCAATTGTATCGTTGTTATAATCTTTAATTCATCATTGCCATTAATTCCATAGTATCATAGTACGCAAAACGATTCGACGACGGCGGGCATCACTTCAACAGGTATCTCAAGAGCACACACAGTCTGTTTGTCTTGCAGAAATTTGTAAAGATAATCCCGCATATGTACCTAACCCCCAACCAAATGCAACACACCATCCCGATCTAAACAATACCGCAATAGCTTATGAGAGAATTAATGAGAGTATTAAAGGAGAAAAAGAAGGTTTAAATAGTAAAAAGGCCTGGTACGTACGAGCCCGATCTACAGCTCGAAGTCAGGCAAACAAGACAAACTCATCCAGATCAGATCTAGCGCATTTCATATTGCTCATCGCACCCATGGCTGAGCAAATAGGTCAAACTTGTTTGAACCTAGTTTAATGTAGTATGTCTCCGTTCAGAGAAACGAACATACTCTATCTCTGTGAATGAGAGCCACAAGAAGAATTAGAAAGTCTATGTTCAACCCCACTGAGAATATCATGAAAGCGTAAAAATCACATTGATATCTTTTCAACAGCCTATACAATTACTACCCGAGTGGATCACGGCCTCAAAACTGCACCATACTCGATTAGGACGAGCTTGTCCTGTTTGTGTAGAATTCAAACCCTCGATTGAGCTCACACGGACAACACCATTTTTCTATTTAAATGTTCCTCTGTCTTATCGACTTCTCCTCTTTCTTTTCCTTCAAACCGCACAAGCCGTGTTCTCGCCGCTCTGTACAGGCAGTTTCTTTCTTGGCTGTTTTCTCTGTGCATTTTTTACCTCGTGAGAAGGGTGTCGTGTGTTTGAGCCGTAAGCCTGTAGACTGACGACTCCTCGATAGATTAGATGCGACAGTCAGCAACGTTTTTTCTAGTGAAAGTAAAATGCTCGTTGCCATTAAGTCTGTTTTTTTTGTCATTGATTCGGTTATGCAAATAGCTTTGAGCAACATTGCCTCGGCAAAACTAGAATAATCACTTTCGTTTAAGCTACATTTTTGTTTTAGTGGTTCAACTAAACTTTCTTTCCGTGTTTCTGCTAGAATCTACTCTCATTCCAGAGCACCATGACGCCGCGCAACAAGTAGTTCCGTATGAGAAGCCAATCGTTCAACTTTCCACACCTCCTGAAAGAGAAGACCTGAGTGCTTATTTCTGAAAGGATAGGAGAGAAAGAGTTGGAGAAGGAGAAGGGTTTCAAATAGGAAAGCCGGCTGGTCTGTGCTAGCCCAATACGTTTGAGCAAACAGGACAAATAGGACAACCAGAACAAACAAGTTCCAATTAGGTAGTAGCTTTTCCCTCGAGCCTTGATCCACTTTACTGCCGATTTAATGGGAACATTGACGTCTCCAAGATGTTCCAGATAGGAGCAGACATTCAAACTCGCCTGGAACTATTTCTACCAAATACATTCTACATTTAAGTCTAATCGAATGACTATTTCCAGATTTGATATCAAGAACCCAGATCAGCAATAGAAACTAGACCTCGAACCTATACAAACTTATACATCACCACCCCACTCCACTATCCCCTTCTCTCTCTCCAGCCCTCTCCCCACCATATCAACATTCCCACTGGTATATAGCTCAATCCCAAAAGACTAGCGAATATGAGCCACGCCCAGAAGTAGCCGATACTTTCCGCTAGAGGTAAAGCAAAATAACCCACTACGAATGACAGTCCTCTCGAAAGATTGAAAAGTATCCCCGTCTCCGGAGTCTGCGGCTTATAACAATCGGAGATGTAAGAGTAGAGCGTTGTGGAGCATATTTGAAGACCGAAAGAACCTATACGCAGCAGAGATGATTTGTCAGTTTCCAGAATTGTGATGATGCAGAATAAAGTAGGAATGCTGTTAGAGACCTACCTATCCCAAGCCCAACCAAAGGTCCCACAAACCCCGTTTTCCCCAAAAGTCCCCCGAATATCAAAAGTCCAGCGGGCATGAAAATTGCAGATAGAGGCGAGAGATATAAACGATACTCCGGTTTTCTCACACCGTCATATCTTTGGGCCATATGGTACATGATGGCATCTGAAGCACGACCAGCACAGAGCTCGCCTATCATGCTTCCGATCGTGAGGGAGATACCTAGAGAGACACCTATAGGTCCGCTTTTGAGATGGTAAAATTTGGTATAGATGGTGGCTAGAGAAATGGCAGGGAGAACATTGATAAATGTCCAGGCTAATGTGTAGTACCAGAATGTAAACAATACTGATGGGTAACTCAGCATGCGGAATGCGTACGAAAAGTCCCGCATGTGTAGTGTTCTCGTGGTGTTTTTGTTCCCCTTGAAATTGAATAACATCTCGAAGTACGTTCGCTCGTGTTTTTTCGTGGTAAGAGCCACGGTATCGCGACAAAATAGAGTTTCTGGGAAGAAGAAAATAGCAAAAAGAAGAGCTGAACCGGTGATAATGACACCAACCCAATAATCCCATTGCCAACCACCTGCTTGGCCTATGTAGCCACCAATAACTGCGGCTATATGAGCACCATTTGTCACAAAAACGGAATATATACCCGTTTTCTCTCCCCGCTCGTGGAGGAAAAACACATCGTTGACAACGGCTGTACCTACGGACATCATTCCACCCATTCCGACGCCACATATTGCACGTGTTCCGACTAGTGTAGCGAAGTTTGGCGAACAGGCAGAGCCAATCCCGCCGATAACAGTCGTTGACATTGAAAGGAGAGCAATTGGTCGACGGCCATAAACATTAGTACAAGGGTTCCAGATGAAAGGCTGTGGAATGTTGGTCAGATATTTGTTCGTATGAAGAATATATGACCTGCTTACAGAGAGGCCACCAATGATTATACATGTGGTTGTGCTATACGCAGCGGTGTTGGAGCTAACACCCATAGCTTTGCTTAAAAGAACTAAGCTAGGATTAATCGCTGCGGCGTTGAATGGACCTAAGAATGCCATGAAGCTAACTTGAATTAACACTGTCCATTTCAGCCAGACAGGCCAATTCTGGAAAGTGTTAGCCGCGGGTTATTCCCGACCAGAATCTAATGTTCCGGACTGCAGTTTGATACTCGTAAACTTTCAAGACCTTAATAAAACTAGAAACGCAGTGTCTGAGAGCTGAATATATGGCGAACATGATACTATCCCGATGAGAAATTGAAAGCTCCTGATTATCAAACTGCACTACAGACTATTGGAAATACCATTGGTGACAGAAAGATTGTAAAAACTAACCAAAGGATCATCTTTGAAACGACTAGGCTGAGGGACAAGTGGTAGACCATGATGATCTAATATGGTAGCTGAAGCTTGCGAAATGGTGCTATCAATCTCAAGATTCGCTGATGTTGTCTTTTCGCTACTCCCTTTAGGACTCATTGTGTGATTTTTGCTATCACCATGAAACCCTTGATCATCTGACATCGTGATTAATGGCATTTAACGTTTCTACTATTGAAACAATATTTAAGAATGAAGCGAGGATTGGTGGTACATAAATACTTCAAGTCGACGGCTTTCGGAGCTCGAAGTGCCGCATGGTCCCGTCAATACGGTTCGCTCGCCCGAACCCCTCCCTATCGGATGTCCGGATTGTTTGCCAACCAACATTGGCAATGACTTGTAGCCCAATTGAAAAGAAATTGCATTCTGTGATTTACTTCTATATTCAATATATCGATGAAAGGTATCAAAAGTTCATGAGCCGTGAAAAGTATCGGAATCACTTGATACTATGATTTTACAACCAATCGACCCATTTCCACAAATTTATAAGCGCTTGAATATCGCAAAACTGCAAATCCAGACGGCAGCCGGCACTCAGGTCTATTGAATTTCACAGCGCCAAGAGTTGATCAGCGTCAATTTACCATCTTTTTCCAAAATCAGGATCAACTTTGGTGACATTCGCATTTTACCATTTAAATTGAACTTGTATGACAATTTGACAAGCGAGGTCCACCAAGCTGGCTATTGAAGAATTTTCTCTGGGCGGAATATGCAATCAACCACGACGTGCAGATTAAGTTATGGAGCTTATATCATTATTGGCATGGTGTAACTGTTTGTTGCTGTATGCTAGTGATTCGATGACAGAGATATAATTTGATTGGTATGACTTGTGACGAAGCGTCTTATGCTAGTAATTATCCGGATAAACGAGGTCTAAGCTCTACCAATAATGTTATCACATTGACCTCCAGCCGCAATACTGTCAAAGTACTGCAGAAATATGGTCCAAGGTCTTGTAGGCATCATAACCAAATAGTTCATCCAAGAATTCCTGCCGGGACCGTATATTCATATGTCCTTGCCAAATACCAGGATGGGTCAATAGATATTCATCCCTAAGTTTTTGCGTATCTCCATCAGGCATTTGTGTAAAGTATCGTGATTCGATTGAGGCTTTAGCAACCTTCGCAGTCCGCTTTCGTCGAAGATTACAGTACATCGATAATACTTCTGGAAGAGAATCCTTAGTAGGAAACTTCTCCAGAAGCGCGCCAAGTATAGCTGCATCCTCGATACCCATGGCTGCTCCTTGTGCGAGATAAGGCGTCATAGCATGGGCTGCGTCTCCAATCAGACAAAGTTTTCCTGAGTTATGGACCCAGTTATCTAGTTCTTCATGAGTATACAGCTGTCGCGCGTATGCGTTAGCAAGTCTTTCATAAATAAGGACAGTAATCCTACCCTCCATTCTAAGGCGGTATCCACATGATCAAGGATCATTCCAATTCTGTTAATGCGTCAGCCGTTGTTATATCCCCCTGTAACGTCGCAATTACCTTGTATCCCAATCTTTGAATCTGTCTCGAAGCTCTGCGCTGCTTTGGATCCGCTGGTTTGTTCCATCCGGCATATTTGCGTCACATCTGAAATTGTCACCAAAATTGTCAAGCTAAGCACCAAAAGGGATATACTGACGTGAAGACAAGATTCAATAGTTTTTCCTCCTTTCCCTCCAGCAGATATGATAAAATGGTCGCATTGGGACCAAGCCAGTGGTTGTTTCGAGGAACGGAGATAATTTCCTCCAACTCGGGAATGCCTTCAAGCTTTTTGGCTGGCAGTACTACACGATACGCCATTTGACCAGTTGGAATGGGTGCTCCAGCTCTGCCTAGAATGACTTCGCGGGCCATTGAATGTAGACCTGCATTTTGACTGTCAGACTTGAAATATTATTAGAGCCAGTGGTTAACTTAGTCACCATCAGATGCGACGATCAAGTCTGCAGAGTAAATTTTGCCATCTTGTGTCGAAAGCGCGGGCAAGGAAGGATCAATATTGACCACACGACTGTTCAATCGAATTTTGCAACCAAGATTCGTCGCAGCGTCAAGTAATCCACGATGGAGATCCGCACGATGAACATGCCTATTTTCTATCAGTCTATTTGTACAATCAAGTGAGTTTAACTAACCAGTATGGAGACATATAATCATTTTCCGCAGGCTCTTTCAACGGACATTCAACAAGAATCTGACCATCTTTCCAGCGCATCATCCTCAAATCCACTGGATTTGTACAATACTTCTCAATGTATGAATCGATTCCCAACTTACGAAGGATCTTTGAAGAATTTGGTGTGACCTGAATACCTACAAATCGTGAACAGATGCACATCAAATCGATGTGCTGAATTGCAATGAGTGCACCCGCGTCACTTACCAGCTCCAACGTAAGAGATCCGCTCAGAACTTTCTAGTATCTCCACAGTATGACCTCCTTTTGCAAGTGCTATAGATATGGTGAGGCCAGCAAGCCCACAGCCAATAATTAAGATGTGCTATCCCTGTCAGATTCTAGTTCCTAAAATGATACGCGGAAGATCAAATACCATGTTGAAGCCAAGTTACTTTGTACTTGATTGTTCAATAGCCATCAAACAGATGGAAATAATGACGAGAGTTGAGATGACAGTGAAGATTTCAATTGAGAATGATGTCTCTACCTTTTTATTTCTTCATGAAAAACAAGTGGCGGACACGTAGATTGTAGGGTGGTCAAGACGGATGGATACTTCCGTTTCCCTTCCCGGAAGGTAAAGTTTTGTCATGATCGCAACTACCTAACGGCTTTGTGACTAGTCTAATAATTACACACAATAGCATTGAATATAGATAATATATTGCTGCATGATTAGAACATCGAAAAAGTATACACTGGTCAGGCCTAGCCGGATGTAATGAAATTCGAGGCTGAAAGCGCCAAGCCAATTGCAATCGACTCAAACATAAAAGTGCAACAACGGCGAGTATAACATGATACAAAGAAGCTCGATATATTGAAACAAGATGACACAACTGAGAAGGTATAGGATAACTTTTGCTAATGTAGTAATGTCCATTTCTCAAAGTCCTGGTTCTCATGCAAAGCATGCAAGTAATACCACCAACCTTTAACCATCCAATTCCTTTCTAGCAGTTCCCAAATGCTTCACATGCATATATGCATGCATAGCCGCCCTTCAACATAAAAAGCGTTTAACAGCCCAGGTTTCCAATAAATCCTTTACAAGGAGCCGTGTAATGAGTCTACGATAGACCCGGTCTATTTACAGCACACATCACAGCATACAGCTCACCGTTTAATCGTGTCATCATCAAAACAATATCTTGGCATAATGCTCAATCTTGTCTCTTTTCCTTTGCTTCCTCCAATTTCTTTTTCCCTTCTGCATGCTTCGCCATCTTTTCACTCATATACCGCCAAGTTCGACGGAATCCAGCTGTGAAGGGTCCCTTCAAACTCTGACTCGTACTAGGCCACCCAATCGTGTTCTTGATCACACTTCGGACTTCAGACCTTAAATCTTCTGGAGGTTCTCGAGCAATCCTTCTTTCAAATCCACCTCCTTCTCTCCTATTAATCCTGGTCCCATCTTCATCACGCGAAGCCTCAATCATTTGATCAAATTCCAGTCGAGGTATTTGGTATTTCTTCTGATATTGGAAGTAGAGCTTCGATCGGAATGATTTTGGCAGACGTCTCACCATGTTTCCCCGTCGAATTGGATCCATATCTTGAGTTAACCGTATATTTGTTGATGGATCAGATGCCCATTCTGGATCAGAGCACTTAGAATCGTCAAAGCCGACATTAGGAAGGTTGTCAATGAGGGGCGCATAGAGACGGCGGAAGTGAGGAAGGTTATTCCCAACAATATTGGCGACTTTTGACGGATCCTCTGTCGGTAAAACCATCCTTGGATCGCCCAAGTAACTGATGTTTGCAATGGTGCCATACAGTTCCTGTTCGGTAAATTCAGGAGGTAAAAGTAACAATGCTGTTCGCAATGCAGAGATTAAATTAACCTGATTCGCAAGACGGACTCTTGCGTCGTCCCGGAGAATTTTAACAGGCTTCTGTAACCTCCCTGCAAGATACAGTGTTGACCACTCGGAAAGATCTGTACACAATGTATCCAGATTAACGACACCATATTTAATAAGAGTGCCATTGACCGTAACGTATGGATTGAAATAGACACCAGCTCCCCATTTTTCTTGCACAGCAGTAACAGCCCCAGATCCGAGGGAGCCGAGCGCCGAGTAATGATCTCGATGTTGATTTAAGTTCAGGGAATGCCAATGTTGACTGTAGGATACACCAAATATAAAGTCAATCATCTTAGGGGTGCCTCCTTGTTGTTCAATAATTGCTGGGGGTGGTTTTGAATGGATGGATGTAATGCTTGAAGGTTTCGCTTTCGTATGTTTCGATTGAGGGAAGACGCCGGATCCATACGCAAATGCATACCTAATGGGGGCTTTGAATTGCCATAAAATCTGCCTCAAAGCTTCTTTGAACTCATCATTAATAACCATGTGCTGATTGACCCCAAAATTAGAATGAGGTAGTTCTGAGAACTTCTCGATATTGTAGTTCGGATTCTCTTCCCAATCTGCCGGGGCTGGAATATCGCTGGCCAAACTTGACGATGGAGAAGAGGAAGGCGAGGAAGATCTGGCAGATTCTGGACCAGTGGAGTCCTCATGTGCGGATTTTGTTTGCGAGTCTGTAGTTTCTTTGGAAGCAATGGCAGGGCTGTGCGTCGTAGAGAAAGTATGATGAATCAATTGATATGGACATCTTGCCTGAGCGTATGATACTGAGGAGCCTACTCTGGTTGGTCTGAGAGCTGATCTCAGAGCCTGCCAAAGAGCTGTTAGCTACAGAGCATAGAACAATAGGAAGGGATTTGTGCCAGTACAGGGAGCTTTCGGGTTGCCATGGTGTTAGGTTTTTAAGGAGATGTGCTCCCATGTGAAGTACTTTTGTTTGTTGTTGGAAGAATTATTCTGAAGCAGCAAGTCGCTGCGAAAGTGTCACCGGCTGTATTTCGCCATGTGAATACGTTGTTGAATCTCCATCTCCATGGGAAAGTATGGAGCTATCAAGGGCAAGGAAACCCACCTTTTCTTTCTCGAAGTTAATCTTAGTCAGCAAGCAGTTGGTGCCCCGTGTTGAGTCTTTTGTTGGCGTTGATGTTTCTTCTTAGTAGCGGGAGGGGCCAGACCGAGCCAAGCCAGAGCCAGCCAGGTACAGATCAATTGGACAAGTCTTGGTCCAAGAAAGTTAAAAAACAGACTTGTGAGAGTTTTGAGAAGAGAGTGCTCCGTATGTACCTAGTACCTGGTAATATATATGCACGCACATGCACCGTACAAAGGATTCAAGTAGAGCTTCGGAGGCTGTGACATGAATACATACCTAGGTAGGTATATATCTAGATGACTTATTATTGCCGGTCAAGAGTCCTATCCAGCATCGCATCTAGATGCTACATAGGAAGAAGGGAGAAGGTCACATGATTCAACTGACGACCTAGGGACGGAATAGATTGGAGTAAGTAATCAATGTTCATGTTCCTATTCCAGCCAATTTTATCATTGAAAGAGCATCCTTTGAGACAACATACAATGAATGGTAAATCGTCAAATACCTACCTACCTACCTACCTAGTACATGTACATACACACACCTATCTACTCGTGGTGCTAGCTTATGTTCTAACCATCTCTCAAAATTCACTTACAACACTCCTCACCCCGCCAACCATTTCCCCATATTTTCTGTTTTCTCCGGTACCTTGATTATGTAATACATATTATCTCCTCTCCATTCTCAGCCTTGCATCACAGATTCATGTTTGCGACAACTATCGACGTAACGCCAAAACATAAACCCGCAGGTAGCGGTACGTATCAGAGATGAGGGCGCATACTCCTCAAGGTTTGGGAGATTCTCAAAGGAGGAGATCCTCGACTAGCGGCGGTAATAGAATGAGTATGGGTAGTGCTATTCCTCGTGCGCAATCTAGGGTAAGGAAATGATCTTTTTGTCTTGCAATGTTACTTGTACACAATTGCATTATCTCACGGGAATACAATTCATTAGATGTCTATCGCACGACCATCGAATACTCAACCCAGTTTCGACTTTTTGACAGGCGCGGAGTCTACCCATAGACCGCCATCGCGAACAGATCGATTTCGCCAATCAACCAGAACCATTCTCGATGAATCTAGAAGAGAGCCAACTCACTCCGAGACGGATCAAGAGGTGGAGAAAAGAAGAAAAGAATTGGATGAATTAAAGGCCGAGGTGAAGACGCTGAAATACACAATTGATAATCACAAGCAAGAAGAAGAGCTTGCGAAGTTGAGGCATGAAAATGAACTCCGGGATGCGACACGTAAAGCTGAAGAGGATTTCAAGCACAAGCAAATTGCAGAAGGAGAAAGGAACCAGGCAGTGAGGCAATATGAAGCTTTGGTTAAAGAGATGAGTGAACTTCGCGACAATTCAAGTAACGAGAAGATAGCACTGGAGAAAAGAGTGCGTGAGATGGAGGAAAGCAAGCGTCTCCTGGAAGAAGAAATTGAGGATGTGAAAACTGAGAGCGAGGAGGGGAGTCGTATATTGGAAAGGAGAATCTCGGAGCTTGAAACGAGAAATCAGACCTTACAACGCAGCGTCCAAGATTTACAGGAGGATTCCGATCGAAGGGAAGCCTTGTTACAGGATGTTCAGCAACAATTGGCCGAAAAGGATACATCATATGGAGCACTTGAGGCTGAAGTCCTACGACTTAAGGCACAGACGGGAGATACCGATACACTGGAGGTGATCAAGAGAGAATTGAGCGAGCAAGTTACACACATTCGAAACCTGGAAGCAATGAATCGAGAACAATCGGCCGAACTAAAGCATTACAAGAGACTACATAAGAGTGTGGAGGTTGTTGAAGAAGAGAAACGAACTTTACAGAGAAAAGTTGAGGCTATGGATGATCTACAGAATGAGCTTGGAGAAGCAAGACTTCAAAGACAAAGACTTGAGGATGAGCGTTTAGCATGGACCGCATACCTTCAGAACCAAAGCAATGTTGAAGGTCATATTGAGTTTAATTCCCCGGAAGATCTAGCAAGAGCACTTGTTGAAGAAAGAATGCAAACTGCTACTTTAGTGGAGCGACTTGGTGCTATGGAGTCGGAGGTTCTTGACCGGGACAACATTATTGACGGGTTACAAAATGATAAGAGGTCTATGAGCGAAGAGATGGAGAAAGTCAAGGCGGCTGCAGGAAGCAGTACCAGCGGTGGAGATGCTAAGGTTCGTTTACGATTAGAGAGACAACGCGCTTTGGCCATCAAGGAAGTTGAATATTTGCGAGCGCAGCTTAAGACTTTCGATGCTGAAGATGAAGCTTTCGGAGCTGGCGATAATGTCGATGATGCTAAAATTAAACGCATTGAAGAGCTCGAGAGTATTGTAGATGAATATCGTCAAGAGGTGCAATCTCTCCAAAATGACCTTACGACCGCCGAATCAGCTCAACCCAACACAGCAACAACTCTTGCGGGTACCAAACATCCACGAGAAGAAAACGACGAAAATGAACGCATTGGAGTTCTCACTAGGAAGAACCGTAAACTTCAGGATACTATCACAAGCCTTCAAACATCACAAAAACTCCTCCAGAAAGAACTCTCTGTCACACAAGAACGTCTTACAGTCGCAACCACTCACTCACAGACTCGTATTCTATCCCTCCGTTCCAATCCTACCTCTGACTTTGAGGCAATCAAACTTTCCACCATCACCGCCCTCCGTGCCGAAAATGCAGATCTCCTCGCTCAACTGACCACCAATCTTCCTCCTGATGCCTCAGTTCCTCTATCTACACTTCAAACTCAACAAGACCTAGTTGCAGAATCTCAAGCCGCACTCAAGGATGAACGAACTCGAAATGATCGTCTTAAGAAAGTCTGGGGTCTGAAATCTCAAGAATTTCGCGACGGTGTATCTTCTCTCTTGGGCTGGGACGCTGTATTCATGCCCAATGGTAAAATGCGCGTAACATCTTTCTATTACCCTTCTGTTGGTGAAGAAGAGAACAGTATCGTGTTTGATGGCGAAAGAGGAACAATGAAGGTTAGCGGCGGACCGGAAAGCAAATTTGCTGGAAGGATAATGGAAAACATCAAATTCTGGGTCAACGAAAGAGGTAGCATTCCATGTTTCTTGGCGGCGTTAACCTTGGAGTTTTATGAGGAGAAAAAGGGAGATGGAACTGTAATGGTTGGCTGAGGATATTTGCTTTGTTATGTGTGTAAATTATGGAATGGACATGCATCTAAGGGAATAGGAGTTTATGGGATACATACGACATGTATGAGGTAGAAAGTATACCAAATGACACATTAATCTTGCCTAATCATTTTTCTCAAATCAATCGTGACGTTGGATTTTCTCAACCGCATCTAGATGTGGGGCTAAGCAATGGGCAAGGTATCAATACAGTTGAGGAATTGTCTTTGATATATTCGCTATGACATTTCCAATCGTTCGAAACTTACTTCCGCTGCTTCTGTGCCATCTTAATTACTCGCAGCTTACACCATCCCCTCTCAAGTCCATTCTTGGCTTCAAAAACTCAAAGCAAAGATATCAAAATATCAAGTATATATACAATAGAACTAGAATGTCGCCTCTTTTCCACCAAATTCCCTTCCATCATCCTTTCTTTCTTTCCCTCCTTTTGAATCCCTCCTCCATGTGTCATCCCAACCTAAGAATGCCCATCAATAATCAAACATTATCCTTCCCTTGACAAGTAGATGGATGAGATAGTCACCCATCAATCTCACTAATCTACTCGCCACATTCTCTCTCCTTTCCTTTCCTTTCAAAACCCAAACATAACGCCATTAAATGAGTGTATTGGGTATCTTCCTCCGTCCATTTCTTCCCTTCCATGCATACATGCATACATCATTCATACCGAATTAAAAGACCGTGATTTCGCATTTCCATACCATGCATGTATGCGCATTTTCGTAAAGATCGTAATGTATCATTTTCTCCCTCGTCAAGATTATGATTAAAAATAAGGATCGTGTGTATCATGTGTTTTTGTCGAGCATGTCTTATTGAGACATGAAAAAAAAAAAAAAAAAAAAAAAAAAAATATAAGGTATAAAACTGATCATGATACGTAAATATGACTGTCGCTCGCTTCTTTTCGTTTCATTTCGTTTCGCCCATTCGTGTCGCCCAGTCGTGGGAATATATAAAATACCAAAGCTGAATATCGAAGAATAAAATACAGAGTAAAAGGAATCATATTACTGCTAGCCCATGAGTCCCACAAGTAACATTGCCATCAATGAGAAGAACACTGAAGGCTTCAGTTTGGCTCCAGCACCTTCAGCAGGCCCAGTACCTGAAGGGCTTGCAGATCCAGAGCTGGTGGGTGAAGAGCTAGTTTGCGATTTCGTTGTAGGAGTTGGACTTGAGGTTTGAGATTGGAGGGATGATTCAGAGCTAGATGTCGAGCTAGATCCCGAATTTGACGTGGTACTGGAGCCTGAGCCTGATCCTGAGCCTGTGGTGCTTATACTGAGGACAGTCGAGGCTGTTGTGGATGGTAATATGCTTCCAGTTCCGGTTTCGGTTCCAGTTCCGGTCCCAGTTCCTGTCCCACTTTCGCCCCCACTTCTACTTCCACTTCCAGAAGCTGTCGGGACGCTAACGACCGCTGAAGAAGATCCAGATGAATTGACGTCGGTGGAAATCAGTGTTGAAGCAGAAGACGTATCAACCGGAGCAATTTGGCTCGTAATACTAACACTCGGGGTAGCGCTTGCAGTCGGGCTTGCACTAGCACTGGAGCTTAATGCAGCACTCGAACTACTGGTAGTAGCAGCTGGTTTGACCGTGCTACTGCTCGCCTCAACCGGTAAAACGGTTGCGGTTTTTGTCACAACCTGGGTTTCCGTACTACCCGCGACCTCACTCTGTGGTGCCTGCGCACTGCAGAAATCCAAGAACTGTTCAAATTGTGGCTCTATGTATGTTTGCAGTGTTTCTTTCACAGTGTTGCTATTCGCATCAATACACGCTGTACAGGCGCCATAATCAGATTCGAAAGCGGAGTTGGGATCGCAGAGAGCGGGAGATTTGCCCACTTTGAGCGCTTCAACGTAGCCATTGTTACACGTGGAGTAGCAAACTGCGGGAACAACAGTAGCATCCCTTTTGGTGAGGAGATTGAGATGTGCGGTGTCTGATTTGCGCTTTCCTGCAAAGAGTCGGGGAAGAAGCCCGCGACGGGCTGGAGCGGAAGGTGTGGCGAGTGCGGAGGTAGAAAGTCCGGTTCGGGTTCCAGCTGGGTAGTGAGAAATATCTGTTTGGGATGTCCAGTCGCCGGTAGTGTAAGTCTTGACAAGTTCTGTTCCTTCATTACCAATGATGATTTCGGTGACGACTTTCTCAATGAAAATTCCAAAGCTGAGACCAAACGCATTGGGATTGAGATTGAAATATCCGGCTGATGGTGGGTAGTACCCAGTTTGGTTCTGTGCCCAGTATACTTCAGTTGTATTAGGAGATGGAATACAGTATTTTGCTTCACATAGATAGTCTGCAGCAGGAGGATCGGCCCATAAAGCACAATGATCTGGCTTGGGTGGGTTACAAACGTATCCTGGTGAGCATCCGAAAACCGCTGATGAGCTGGAGTCTTGAGGAATTACTGAACCAGAGTTTGTAGGCGATGGACAAGTTATCAATTCGGTCACGGTTACAGTGGATCCGGGCCCAGTCACATATGCTGTTGATCCTGTCAAGGTTGCGCCGAGACTTATGGTCGTTGGATAGATACTGACGGAACCTGGAAGAGTTGATATCACGGTTGATCCTGCCTGAGTGAGGGTCACTGTTGGGCCTGCAATGGATTGAGTCACAGTTGAGATTGAGACTGAACCAGGAAGGGTTGTTACCGATCCAGGGAGAATAGTTATTGATCCTGGTAAGGTGATTGTCTGTCCTGGGGCTGTGAAAGTCGATCCTTGAATGGTAGTAGTCTGTCCCGGGAGTGTGGTAACCGATCCTGGTAGAGTGACTGTTGAGGCTGGTAACGTGATGGTTTGGCCAGGGGTTTTCGATGCAGGCAAAGTTATGGTTGAACCGGGAAGAGTTGTTACAGATCCAGGGAGAGTAGTTATCGACCCAGGCAAAGTAATTGTCTGCCCTGGAGCCGTAAAGGTTGACCCTTGAATGGTAGTAGTCAGTCCCGGGAGAGTAGTAACCGATCCTGGTAGAGTAACTGTTGAGGCTGGTAGAGTTATAGTCTGACCAGGAATTGTTGATCCAGGTAAGGTTATAGTTGATCCCGAAAGGATTATAGTTGATGTACTACCTGGCTGGGTTATAGTTGTCAGGGATCCTGATATCGATGTTGTAACTGTAGGACCAGGGATTGTTTGAATTGATGTTACTGCAGGGAGAGTAACAGTCGTCAAAGATCCGGATAATGAGACTGTTGGGCCAGAAACTGTCAAGACTGAGGTGCTACCAGGTAAGGTGATGGTAGTTAACGATCCAGACAAAGAAGCCGTGATGGTTTGAGCAGGAACTTTACCAAGTCAGTATGAACTCTATTTAGCATTGTTCATTAACTTACGTGAGGTGGTAGCGTAAACATTGGATGTTACCGTTGGGCCCGAAACTGTCAAAACGGAGGTACTACCAGGCAATGTGATAGTGGTCAAAGATCCTGATATTGAAGTGGTGATGGTTTGGGCAGGAACTTCACCAATTAGCCTAAATTCTATCTAACAATATTCATTCACTTACGTGAGGTGGTAATGTAAACATTGGATGTTATGGTTGGCCCTGAAACCGTCAAGACGGAGGTGGAGCCAGGTAAGGTGATCGTAGTCAAAGATCCTGATATCGACGTCGTAATTGTTGGACCGGGAACTAGAAATTATCAGCACAGAATTTAGAAAACCAATGGCACCAGGCTCACCTGAAGTAGTAATATAAACATCCGATGTAACAGTACTTGCGGGAAGGGTAATCAGTGACGTGATATATAGTTCAGAGGTGATCGTCTTGATAACAGATACAGTTGATGCAGGCTCTGTTATCGTGATTGGGGTCCCAGAAATTGAAGTGGTAAGGGTAACGGGAGGAAGTGTAATGATATCGATCGAGGTGAGAGTTGCGACTACAGGATTAGTATAAATCAGAAGGCCTCATGTTGCTTTAAACTTACTAGATATTGCGGTTGTGGTAGTAGCTAAATCGGATCAGCATTGTACACGTCAGAAGCATATGATATGTTTACTCACTCTGGAAATCAGTGGTTGTGTAGCTAGCGGTTGTTGCTGTATTCCAATCAGTTCTTATATCCAACTGTCACACTTCGAAAGGTACTCACTCTCACTATCTGTTACAGTTGCTGTGGCCGTGCTTGCTATTTTTTGGTAAGTCAACAGCCTAGATAATTTGAAAATGGCTACTTACTTTCAGATCTCGTGACCAAAGATGTATAAGTTGTTGGGACATACTGCGTCGTGGATATAACCTGCGTATATGTTGTTGGGACATATTGAGTTGAGGTGGTCGTATGATCGCTAACAACTGTGGTATATACCGTATATGGATATGAAGTGGAAACAGTGATCGTTGAAAGATGGATTTCTGTCAAAGTGGCGCTGATCGTGGTCAATTCTGTCAAGGTAGTACTATACGTTGAGTAGATATCTGAGATTGAGATACTTGTATATACACTAGTTTCCGTTGTCGTAGTAGGGACCTGGATCTTCATTAGCTAAAGCTGGAAAATTTGCGTGATAGGGGCACTTACCGAAGTTGTACTAGTTATCACACTAGTCTCGGTTGTTGTCGTGGGCACCTAGAGGAAAATCAGTACTTGATCACATGTTTCTTTGAAGAGGAAGACAGACTGAAGTAGTGAGTGTTGATACCGAAGTTAGTTCCTGGGTTGTCGTGTAAGTTGTACTTATATAGGAGGTAGAATAGTAAGTTGTTGAACTAATGATAGTTTGATAGACGGTATAAGGATAAGATGTGGAAACTGTCAGAACCGAGGTGGAGAAATACGAAGAGACGATTGTAGTTGGAACAAGGGAAATTTTGGTAGTAGTAGTTGGTACCAAAATTTCCTTCGTTGTGGTGTATGGAATAGAAGTAGTCTTTGTACTCGTCATTGTATACGTTGAAACCAGTGTATAAGTGCTATAGCTGTATTCGGTTGTTGAGGATATCACGGTAAATGGATATGAAGTCGTCTTTGTAACTGTAGCCGTGGAAAAATATGAATCCGTAATGGTTGTTGGGACCAAGGAAACTTGTGTAGTAGTGGTTGGCACGATGACACTCGTGGTGAGAGTAGAAAGACTGACGTAAGTTGATAGATCTATTATTGTCGTAGTAATATAATCCGTGAAGCTGTGGGTTATATCACTTATGACTGTCTCACTTACAGTATATGGATAAGAAGTGGTTATATAGGAAGTGTCCGTCGTGCTGTAGGTTTCAATTATAGTCGTATAGACGTAAATATCAGAAATTGATACGGAAGTTGAGATTGAAGTCGAAATATCCGTGACAGTGGTAGGTACAGAGGTTGTGAGAGTCAACAAAGAGGTCTCAGTGCTGTAAATATATAGCGTTGTTGAGGAAACGACGGTATAAGGTATACTTGTAGTAATCAAGGAGGTAGAGATGGTTGTGGTAGGTACATATGAGGTCGTGGTCACATAATCAGTTGATATTGAAGTCGAAACATCTGTGATTGTGATGGGTACGGAAGTCGTAAAGGTAATCAGGGAAATTTGAGTGCTGTAAATGTACAAAGTTGTTGAAGATATAACAGTGTATGGTATACTGGTAGTTACAAACGATGTGGAGACAGTCGTAGTAGGTACATATGAGGTGGTGGTCACATAATCCGTTTCAGTATCCGTTTCCGTCGTAGAAAATGTAGTTGTTTCCCGACTAGTGTAATACTCGGTGGTATATTGAGTGTAAGTAGTAGAGTGGTCGGAAATAACAGTTACCGGATAGCTTGTATTCAAGGTATATGTGGAGACAGATGTGAAGAGATGATCCACGGTAGTGGTGATATAAACATCAATCGTTGTGGGTAAAGGTATTGAAGTCGTTGAAGTGACCGTGCTGGTGGTCTCATAAGTTGATACCTCGACTCTCGTAGTAGTTTGCCATAGTGTGTAATTGTTAATAACAGTCACAGGATATGATGAGATAATAGTCACATCTTGCGTGGTAGTATACGTCGAAGGCTGATATATTGTTGTTGGTACGTAATCAGTTGTTTTTGATGTAACCGTGGCAGTTTCATAATCTGTCGTGCCGGTCGTGATGAGTGAAGTGAAAGTCGTTGCGGAATACGATGTGATCGTCGTGAGAGACCCACTTATCGTTTTGGTTATGAATACAGGAACAAACTCGGTGCATATTGTTGTTACCGTCTTAAGTTTTGTAGTTGTATGATCCTGGGTGGTCGTGGTAGTAAAACTAGAAGTATATCTCTCAGTGGTGGTCAGGGTACTATACTTAGTTATTGTAATTGGATATCCATAACTATTAATCAAAGTGGTCGTATATGGGATTGAAGTCGTGATCACATCTGTCAATATGGTGGTCTGCCAAACGAAAGTCGTTGTGGTCTCCTCATCGGTGATGGTGTCAGTTTGAGTTGTGCGATCTAGCTGAGTAGCAGTGAAATTGTAATTTTTAGTCTAGCATGAGAATTAGTACGGGTAAATTAGGAAATCTCAGAGCTAATTACTGTTGTGACAAGATCAGTTTCGGTAAAGCTAGCTGTAGATATGTTGGTCTATTTATTTTCAATATCAGCTCATGACTTTGAACTAAGTCCTAGAATACATACCACTGTGATAACATCCGTCAAAGTCGTAATCGCTGAAATGATACTGGGAGCACTGGAGCCAAATATTAGCGAAGTTTCTAATATTGAGCCTTTGTGCAACGAGTTATAGATATCTCATAATTGTGATTCTTCGGTAGGATGTCCGATAGTCCAGACTGCAGTCCAGCAATCAAATTTTTTAGGGCATCCAGCCCCTTCCAGATATTGGAATTGTTTCAGACATTGAAATAGAATCTTCGATTGAACTACAATCCAAGAATCAAAAACTCTGGAATATTCTACCTCTGCTGAATTTTGAGAGTGATCCAGACATTGAAATTGATTGATCAATAAGATAATTTGAGATACTCACGTTGTCGTGAAAGATTCTGTCTCGGTAGTTTTCTCCGTAATCTATTGTATATCAGCCCGTATCCTGTTGGTGATGATGCTGGAGGATCATACAGTTTGGTTCGCAGTTTGATAACCACCGACGGTTTTAGTTATCTAACTTGTGTAAGCAGCCGAGCTTTATCGTTGATTAGAAGTCAACCTAAGACTTACAGTCTGATTCTGAGTGACTGTCTCCGTGATCTAGAATCCATCAATAAATCGTTTGCTTGACTTCTCGAATCAGATCCACTCACAGTACTTCCTCCATATGGATATCCACCACTTGGGGTGGAGCTCGCGGTCAGAGTAACAGTCTCTGTAACCTTTTTCTAGTCAACTGAACGTCCTTCTATGTGCTCCACTATGCGCCCAACTCACTGTAGTTCCAGGCCCATAACCACCTCCAATTTCTGAGGTTATTGTTTTTGTAGTCTACCTCCCAGTCAATGATTATCCCAATGTCCAAATAGAAGATCGCTCACGGTTTGATTCTGATATGCTGTAGATGTAGATATTGAGACAATTGTGGTTGGTTTGCTAGACCGCGTTTAGAATATCTTCACTCTGCTTCTGCCGGCTGGAACTCACTCAATTGTAGTTGTCTCCCAACATGTAGTTGTCGATACAGATACTTGGGTTGATGTAACAGTTTGTGTGGAACATGACCCATATCCACCTCCAGGAGACGTGATAGTGACAGTCTTTGGTTCGCACGTTGAATAATGTTCTTGTCCCTCTGGTGTTATTGGAGTTACAATCGCCGCGGTTGTATTCAGATACTGTCCTTGTACAACCCCAATCAATCCCGCTATTAGTACACCGATCCCAGAATTGGATACCATTGTGAAATACCGTCCTGTCGATGTATAATGACAATAGTGTAGACAACAGCAATAATGCTGAGATCTTTTTCAACGAGCGGAGATAAAGAGACGACGGTTACGTGGTTCAGGAACGATTGACTGCAGGTAGGTGTATTTAGTTGATGTGCCTGACTATAATATACAACCAAGGTGCGTCAGCTCTAAGGCTGAAGGTTCGGAAAAGTCCAATTGAGGCGATTTGCGACCAATCAAAAAGTCAATTAACAAACTTCACAGCCATATAATTGCCAAGGTAACCTTAAAAGAATTCCGAAGCGGTGCAGGAAGCCCACGAGGACTAGTTGAACAACAAGAGAGACAAGTAAAACGAGCGAAAAGTCCAGACGATATTGTTCTGACAGAAAGATCTCAAAATGGAAAAGAGCTAGGGGACCCTAGACATTACGAACCTACAAATACACCACGTTACCTTGACAAATCCACTTTGAATATCAACTTCGTGAAATGGCAAAGATACAGGGCCAAGGGATGAGATAATAAAATCGAAGGGTAGTACATGGATTAGCACAGGGGCTATGTTGTGATTTGAGAAAGAAATGGAAGATCTATCTTTCGTCTTACTGACACTAGAGCAGGCGAGGCAGGGCAATTTTCTAGAAGAGCAACGCGGGAAAAGAAAAAGAAAAACCGTGAGCCTCAATAATAGAACAACACATTTTACTGTGCATGTTGTACCTATCCTTGACTAAACATCTTAGCATGCGATATACGATCCTTGCATACTATCGTCTAACAGAAAATGATATGCATCTTGGCAAGCGGATCTATAAACCCAATGCAATCCTTTGGATGACGAGAATAACGAGGATGGATTTCGCATATCACTACATGATATCGGAGCAAGAAGACCATGCCGTTCATGTCTTTTTCCTTCGGGAAATTCTTCCGTACAACGGATTGCCACCTTCTTTGCAGGACCGATCTTTTTTTTTCCAGAATGGCATGTTAATAAAATGTTTGTTTACTCTTGGAAAGTAAGATCCCGGAATTTTAACCTTGCCAGATCATTGCAGCCATGTCTATTTTGGGGGCTATTCCGTGTAGCTGGGTAGTTTGGCTGAATCAAATGAACCATGGAGATTTTTTGTGGCCTACCAACTGTTGTCAAAAGAATCTGCAAAGCGGTTGAATAAGAAATTGACAGGTGACAGAGTGGGATAAGAGGCTGAGTGGCAGTGGAGAACATGTTGGACTTTCAGTGGAATTCTGCTTACTTGGTAGAGGGGAGTGGTGAGTGTTGGGTATTGGGTATTGGATGAATGGATAGGAAGAGGGTCTTGAGGCTGTTAGGTAAAATCTCACTGCAGCACTTTTTACTTGTTCATTCTTCCACTTTTCACTCTCGCAGTCGTCATCATGGTGCCTCGATTGCATACGACCGAATATGCAGGTGATCGCTTCTAGCCTTTCGTTGCCTCAATTTTACGATGTTTACATACGTTAGAGACAGCAAATGGATAATGGATGGGAGCCGAGCCGAGAGTAGGTCGTATGGAGGTCGAGTGGGAGGTCAAGAAACGGAAAGAAAATAAGAGGTGGTTGGTGCGAGGTACAGTAAGTGGAGTCAAATGGTGGCTTGGTGGATCACACGTTGGAGCAATGATTGGTCGAACATGCATTACCTATCGTTATCATTCGAGGATGAAGGGATGAAATGTGGAATACTCGCTTAAGCACCCTTCTAGGGAAAATCGTCAGACCCATCCTCAATTGTATTGAAAGCTCATTATTCGTTCATTATGGCAAAGAACATCTCATTCATCAATATCCTCGTATCCATTTTACCATCCTTCCACCACGCTCCATGGACATTCACCACACTTTCACATCAACACGCTACACATGTTCATATATTTTCTCATTCACTTCCACCAGTGATCTATTCCCATCATGATATACGTAGAACATACCTTGCTAAGTGCTTACTCATACAAACAAAACATATATCAACTGCTTTATCATCTTACCGCATCGCATCCTCCCAGACTCATCTAGAGCCTCATGAATCATGATATACTAAGAGAATTTTGTCGTGGTTGCCCAAAAGTAATTTGCCTTCATCTGAGTCTCTGAAATCCTCATTACCCCACTTCGCGGATAAACAACCGAACAAAGTTAAGCCCCGCCATTTCATTCGATTTTGCGGAGTAACATCACGAGCAACCAAAAGTGGAAGGTCGAAATAGGAAAAAAACTTGGAAGGAACCACATAGGTAAGATTACTACCTAGTAGGTATTTATTTATTTTGAATTTTTTCATTGGAAAGAAAATCGAAAACTTCTTTTTGCAACTTCGAATCTGTACATATTTTGGCGTTACCTTGAAATCCCAAAAGAAATATGCCAGAAAAGATCCTAGACGACATCTCGCACAGGAGATTTAACCCATTGCGGGGTACTTGGCTTCTTGTCTCCCCTCATCGTACCAAGAGACCATGGCAGTAAGTTTTGGAATCTTTCTGAAAACATGAGAATTCGCCCCGGATAAAAACTAACATATATGGAAGAGGACAGCAAGAAGCGGCTTCGAAGATTACACTTCCAGAATATGATGCTGCGGTATGCCGAAGATATTCCCGAGTTAGATACCGCAGACTAATGTATCTTATAGTGTTACTTATGTCCAGGAAATAAACGCGCGCAGGGAGATTCTAACCCACAGTATAAAGACACTTTCGTTTTTGTGAATGACTACAGTGCAGTCAAGGAGGTTCAGGCTGAGTATGCGCAGGATGGGGAATCAAAAGGTCCGTTTGTCGTCTTGCCCTCCTACTGTTCAGTCCTCCCATCTCCTAATTTGGATACTACACCCTTCTTTCCATATACCAAGACGGCATCTAACAAATGATGTAAACATTCAGATCTCTCGAACACTCTCCTACGCGCGGAGCCCGTTACAGGAAAATGCTATGTTCTAACATTCTCTCCTTCGCACAACCTCACGCTCGCAGACCTCACTCCTGCTCAGATTCTCCCCGTCATACAAACATGGACAGAGATCTACGCCGCACATTTGTCTCCTTCCTCACCCCTGGCAAGTGTCGCTCAACCTACTACCCTTGCACCCTCAGGCCATAATATTGGAGCTCCAAATCAACAGTACAAATGGATGCAAATCTTCGAGAATAAAGGTGCCGCAATGGGTTGTTCGAATCCCCATCCTCATGGACAAATATGGACTACAACCGGATTACCCGAAGAGCCCGCTTCTGAACTCGTTAATCTCCTCAAATATCGCCAGGAAAATTCTGGTCGACATTTATTGGAAGATTATGTCAAGCTTGAGATGGAAAAGGAAGAAAGAATCGTATTCCAGAACGAGACCTTCTTGGTAGTTTGTCCATGGTGGGCAACCTGGCCATTTGAGGTTATGATCATTAGCAAGACACATAAAAGAGGTCTGGTTGATTTGAACGATGCAGAAAAATTGGGATTTGCGGAGGCTGTTGCGGAAGTCACGAGAAGATATGATAATTTGTTCGAGACTAGCTTTCCTTACAGTGAGTACCCTCAACTCTCATTGTGCATTCATTTTCTTTTGAGTATTTGCATATACCCCTCCCACTATTTCTTCTTTTGTGGAGCTGAAATTTTTGGCTAACCGACGTAGGCTCTGGCATTCACCAGGCTCCCTTGGAAGGTACTGAGGAGGAGATCAATGCTTCTTATTTGCATATGCATTTCTATCCTCCTCTTCTTAGAAGCGCAACCGTGAGAAAGTTCTTGGTCGGATATGAATTAATGGCCGAACCACAAAGAGATATCACCCCAGAGCAAGCGGCTGCTAAGCTTAGAGCATGCGGCGGAGAATTATATAGGAAGAAGTTGTAGAGGCTTACATGGAATGGCCAATTGGCCAGAAGAGGGCTTGAGCATGAATGTCAAAAGATAAATCTACAGCTTGGTAGGATTCAAAAAATGTATTCTAGACGTATATGTCGCTCAATCAACCCACGTACCCTCTGATATGAATGCTAGCTCGGCTATCACGACGCGTATTGTAGCAATTAGAACTCAGGGCTAGCGTTATTAAGAGGGCTTTTGGTCTAGTGGGTGGAAACTAGAGATGTGTATTGAATTCAGATGGAGATTTTCATCAGATCAAAATCGAAGTGTAAATTTACCTGGTGTTAATTGAGTAGATGAAATGTTCCGAAATCAGAGTGGATTGCCGTCCTACAAGCTAATTTCCTGATTGGGGTTAGCGCATTGTCTTATCAGACTAAATTTCTCATCGAGCTAGCCCACATCAGAGAAAGATCCCCTCAACCCCGTAAGCAACGACCAACACCAACACCAACATTGACCCATTTACTTCCTTCCTGCTTTCGCATTCCTAACTTTAGAAGGAATCTTCTGCCGAACCATGTGATTGTCGCCATCGTGCTTCCTACAGAGTACGTCGCGTCGCTGCACATGTGCAGAATGCCGATGTATACTCGCGGCTTTTCTTGAACTCTATGATCCAGCAACTACCCGTGAGACACCGAAAATATAGTCTCTTATGAAACTCACTCAGAAAGCCATCAATCTGCTGGTTTCTGATATTTATCTGCCACTATCAACGCCCGTTCGTGTTGGAAGTGAAGACATGCAATATATACTTAAATCTTCTTGAACCTACTTTTCGTTGGATACGATGGAGATCGGATGAGATTGCGTTGGCATCAGCTGAATTATTTTCCACCCACACAAGGCTGATAGATTGCAGGGAATGTTGAAGGCTAAGTCCTAATCCGTATCAATATTTCATACCTTGTCAAATCGTCCGTTGATTTACCCTGCTGTTGCAGCATGCAAGTTCAAGCATTCTCCCCACCAATCCTCAGTCGATCTCCATTAATCCACCCAGAGCGGGCACATTCATGAGAGGTCATTGAACCGATGGTAGGGTCGCATTTTTTCCTTTCCGTGCGTGTGCATTGATTGATACAGTCAGAAGAATTGTCAACTTTGAATACCGAATTCTTGCTCGGTCTCGATGAACATCAGGCATTAAAGTCAAGGCATCGCTGGTTTTGGTGGCGGAAGTGGCAACAATCTTTATTGATCTTTACTGGTGAAGGGAAGAAAAAAGTTTAGTGCAGGTACATCCACGATACAAGTTGTTTTGCGATGCGCCGGGCCTCTTCAATCTTCAATCCAAAAGGCACCACGCAAAAAAAGGTTTCCAACCTTCATAATTGTTAATCATAATGATTCGGTCGAGTTTCATCTATTGGATTGGCGCTTTCGTCCCGTTATGTTTGGGACAAGAAGCCGGATGGCTTGAAGGTCAGGTAAATACGACAATGTGTTACTGGACATCGCCCCGAGGTACGTTTTTGCGAATATGACATCTGCACGTTTGATTTTCCTTCACTGCAACAGCAACAGCAATTAACGATACTAGCTGCGGTGGTGCGAGACACCTTCTATATTGATGGAGGAGAATTGTACTGGGAGCCTGGTATGAGCGATGGAACATATGATCCTCCCGTCGTCGATGGTAGGTTCAAATGCTGAAATATTGAGACAGTACTTACTTTCTTAAAGGGAATCCACTAGGACTCGTATATCTTCTCAACTTTAGCACTCCTTTTCACACATCAGACAATATCTCTTCTATCTTTACAACCATTTCCAAGGCTCCGAATGGGGGATCCGCCAGTAATCTCGGACCAAACTATGTTGATGGGGCAATGTTTGCAAACGACGACGAATGGTACACTTATGGCGGGCTTTTGTCTCTCACAAATGCCTTTTCAGCGCCAGACGCAGACTCTGCCATATCATACGAAGTCTACTCAGATGGTACACCTGGTAAACAATTTAACCCAGGTTTTGCACAAGTCGACCTACCAACAGGCTTGACAAGATATGTGACGTACGGAGGAGCCGTTAGCATTCCATCCGAAAATCTAGGATTTTACTTTTCGGGATACAGAGCCGCAAACTTTGGACCTATTTATAAACAGCCAAGCCCGAGAAATGCGTCTTATTTAGCAAATGTGACATCTCAAACTTTGATTAGCATTGATATGGCGAGTCAAAACGCACCCAAGTGGTCCAATGACTCTTTCCCTTCGACTGTTCCAGGCCGCGCTAATCCTGAAATTGCCTGGATTCCCGTTTCGAATCAAGGCATATTGGTCGCAGTTGGTGGAGTTATCGATCCATCTTATTCTAGCATTGTCCAGGCCAACAATGCATCTATCAATGAACAAAGCGTGAGTTGTCGCTTTCCCATTCTATAACATGTTTATTGATTATCAATAGAGTCAAATAAGTCCCGGCTTTATGACGACTGTTTCCATTTACGACATCGCTGAAAAAGTTTGGTACGAACAAGAAACATCAGGAAACTCTCCAGGAGCGTTGACCCAAGGATGCACTGTAGTTGCATCAGCTGAAGATAGTTCAAGCCACAATATATATTGGTATGGAGGTTATGATGGCATTGATCCTACGCAACCTTTCTCGGATGATGTTTATGTTCTTTCGATCCCTTCATTCATCTGGACGAAAGTTTACAATGGAAGTGCTACTCACGGTCGGGCTGGACATAAGTGTGTCAAACCATATCCTGATCAAATGATCATTTTAGGTGGATACGCCGCTCTTACTACTGCAATTCCACATTGCCTTGAAGATGGTATAATCCAAATATTCAATCTCAGTGACGCGAAATGGCTGGACTCTTACGACCCTTTGGTTTGGAGCAACTACACTGTACCCAGTCAAGTTGTATCTGCGATCGGAGGTTCTGGGACTGGTAGCGCTTCACAGACTAAACCGTCTGGAGGGTTCACAAATTCAAGTATGACAGAGCTCTTAGCAACTGCCTACAACACAACAAAAATCACAAACTGGTATCCGTATACGCCAGTTTCATCAATCCCTCCAAATAACCGAACAATCCTTCCTACACCCGTCGCTACTAAATCAGGATCCCCTTCATACCTCGGACCTGTTTTAGGTGTTGTTTTGGGTCTCTTCTTCATCACTCTTCTCATTTTAGGCTTTATCATCTATCGTCGTCGCAAGGTTTTTGGCCTCTCGCGAGCGGATCGACAAAGTGAAGCTGGAACTCTGTATGAAAATCGCCGACGTACTCTCCGATGGCTTTATTCTACTCCTAGAGATGTAAAGGCTCCTACAGTTACAACTGATGAAACAGAACTCAATGCGGTATCTTCGGAAGCTGATACTGATCACACACGCGTATTTGCCGCCGAAATGCCAGGTGATACACAATTCCACGAAATGATGGGTATGTGACCCTTCAGCCCTTTATTTTTAGATTAAAAATTAACTAGCCTTACCTTGTAGATACATCTCAGCCCTCCGAACTCCACAACACAGGCTTTGTGCCTCTTTCCCCTAAGTCTAATGTTTGGAACAACGTTTCCCGTAACCAAACTCCCATCACGCATTCTCCATCCGCAGGTTCCAATCACTCGCATGCTAGTACCGTTTCTAGAAGCTCGGGTCCAAGATCCTCTCCCATTTCTCCTGCTCGCGCAGATAGTGTGACGCTCAACGAACAGGCAGGAGGTGCCACGAAGGAGAGAATTCATAGTGATTTGAGTAGTGTTACTGAAAATGAAAGAACTCACCTAAGACAGATTAGTGACGCGAGTGTAAGTGTAGATGGAGATTATGGGAATCTACCAACGCCTGAGATACAGATTGAGAGGCCGCATGAGGAGCGTGGAATTGAAGAAGAGGTTGAGAGACCTGGAGTGGTCAGTCCATTGACGCCACCGCAGGGGGTGGGACAAGGGAGACAGCATTACTTTGGTCCAGATAGTGTTGGAGGCAGTGTTGCACAGAATGTTCCGGCGCCTGAAACAAGGAGGAGAAGTAATTTTGAAGAGAAATTGGATGAGTAGAATTAAAGGGGCAATTACAAGTACATAGTTTCCATGGAAGGAAAGACGAAAAATTTACGAATCATGATGGCACTCGAGTGGGGATTTGGCTGGATGAACAGGATAGTAAAGGCATTGGGGGTCGTTACGGATAATCTTTACGGATGTATATTCTATGACATCATATCTACAGCTTTGCATTTAGTTTCTAGTCTTTAGTTTTTAATCTTATACCTTTCTCTTTCATCTAATGAGTCTTGTTGATTTCATTCGAAGCGTAGGTTAAAATTTAATACTTGGAGATTTGAAATTGGTAATTTTCTTCATAGACACATACACATGCACACTCGAATGTTGGGGCAACTTCATGTATATCCAATCATATTGAATAGTGCGGATAAATGTCAAAAGGCTTTTATCCGGTCGGGTACCTGTTTTCTTCGTGAATTCCGACTGAAGGGTAACATCGGCACCCAAACTTGCATGAAATCTTGATATTCGTGGCTAGTAATAAAAAGGATGACTGGTCCGATGTTTAGGATTTGCATTCATGGTCTTCCCACATATGGCTACGAAGTGAAGAAACACAAAATCTAGATCTCTAACGCTCTTGCATAATTTAGTAATGGACCACATCGAAATTTTCCCTGCCGCACACCATCTCGGGAGCTTGGTTCGTGAATTGAAATCTTGGGAGAAAGGCAAAATGTATGGATGGCGGATACTCCGTGCAGCGTACCGAGCTACAAAAAAGTCTACACACATCAGATGAATAGAAAAAATGTGTCGCGGATCATATATTTCCTTCCATTTATTGCGGATGACACCTTCGTTTGCTCCGGATGCAGCACCAGTGCTCAGTATTGATTTTTCGTATCCGTTGAAGATCTTGTCTTCATTTAATATATGTGGTGTGCGAGAAGTTTGGTAAGGAAAAACTGATGTGCAGCTCAATTGAATTCGATAAGAAAGGGGATTATTATGCGAGCGCGGCTTGCGGTACGGCCTGCCCGAGGAGGAGTAAAGAATTGGTCTTGATCTAAATATCGAAGATCCGAAGATGGTGTGGGCGAGAAGAGGGGAATTAGACAGGGGGTTTTCGGTTGACTGATTTGGGATGGGGGATGCGGTTTATGTGAGATGGAAATGTGACATGTGATATTGTGCTCTATCCTGGTATGTATGATCGGGACCGAAGTACAGGTGGTTGGTCTTGGCGTATAGATACAAACGAGAGGAGCAAGTGCGTTTGGGTTTGGAGTCATGTGTTTCTTCATAATGGGATGAGATTGGATTTTCTTCGTGCATCTACTTGTGTAGTTTTTAACTCTTGCTTGATTTTTAGCTCTTCCAGACTCCCCTTTGCATTCTACTCAATGCTGTTATAAGCTCCCTAATGATGTTTCCCCGTATTTCATGCTACTAGGTATCATGGAGGTATTTTGGAGTTTTTGCCAGAGAAAAGGATGGAGGAAACGAAACATGGACAAATTGGGGGGTTGTTATGTTCGTAACAGTCGATATATAGACTGTTGTTTTGTATTATACCTCTACCTCATGTTATAACGGTTCATCATTCATTAGCAGCCGTTCTGTTTGGGAGTAAGCACTAATCACATATTAGAAAAAGACTTCATGCTTTTTTATTTAACCAGTACAAGCTCTTCTCATTTCCTCGAATACAAAAATGAATAAGCGAGCTTTTCGGAAATCCAGGCCTGGTGGGCTTACTCTCTTGCTTCATAGGCTGTAGTTGTAGATCCTAACAATACCTAAGCCCTCATCATTCCTTGTCCAGACAACTCCGAAGTTCGGATTGAATTTATGAAAAGAATGAAAGAATATGTCTGAATTTACCAAGCGTTCTTGAATTTGGTGCAGAGTCGACGGCTTGTGCTTTGATTCACATAGATTGTAACGATGCAATGAAAGTGTTCTCAACGCATCCACTTTCACATTATCGAAAAACTACATTCCGACTGAATATCTAAATGGCTCATGCAGAGAAATGTTTAGTTGAGCAATTGCTTGACACACAGAGCAAGATCAAGACACCACAGTAATCTCGGAACTATGTCCCTTTGTTGTTATCGTCGGACTCATATACTGTACGCGAGTCTCTCTTGAAGAGCATCAGGTCTCACATGAAATACGGAATCTATATGAAATGTTAAATTGACACTCGGTGTATTAGATCCAGCTTAAAAGTTCAAACCACTTGGGTATTCCAGACAACTGGGAAATGAGTTCTTTTTGAGTTTCCGGCAAACGCTACTTGAAAAATGCTTCATGTATCTATAAGCAAGATGAGAATTCCCATTTTGTGATGGGAAGATCGTGTATTGATATTTTACAGATTTGACCTGCAATGATATGGAAGTTCTAGGTCTTTTGATGAGTATAGAATATATTACTATAACGCACAACAGGAAGATCTACGAGTAGAGGGACCGTAGCTTTCTGGTCGCCTCAATACCTCTTTACTTTCCACATAACCTATCAACTACAATCAGCCGCTCACCACAACAGACATTCAATTCTCGTTATTCTAGATTATTCGATCCTCATCCCCTCCTTCCGCCAGACATACACAATAGCAGAGCGCGCCCACGTATCCCAATATTAACAACAGCATACCAGACGCCCAGTAATCCCTCGTAGCAAAGAACATATATGGTGCTAGCCTAAGAGCCGTGATACATCTAGAAATGAGAATTTTGATAGACTGGCCCGACGTGGAAATAGCGATATCTATAGTGAGACCGAACTGAAGGGTTGCATATTACGGGTTAAAGGAAAGGTTATCCGAAGTCAAATCTATAGCTGAGACGATCGATAGAAGGCGTCGGAACCCAGGAAAATTAGATACCATCCGGATACTGGATATCATTGCCATTTGTTGCTTAAAAGGATACAGCGCGGCTTGCGATGCTCCGAGCTGCATTTCAGAATTCAAGAAGCTTCAACTCTTGATTCAAATTACAGCACACAACTCACCCAAAAGACTGAATACATGTTGAATTTCGAATTCTCCGTCATAGACTGAAAGCCGTTGAATGACTGACTGCGGGCCGGATATTTGGAAAATTTAGAGTGGTGCAGTCTAGGCGATGGGGAGACACCTGGCTAAGGTTTAGATTCAAGAATTTAAGGGAAAGAGTAGTATATCTGGAAACCGGACTTAGCCACACATTTGAGGAAGGGCTGATTGAGACGAAAACAATATTATGGTGGTACTGTCGATGAACTCGAGTCAACAATTTTGGTCTTCAGCATTTAGCCACAAAATCCCAAATAAATCGGAATTTATGTATAGATTCATGCAATTCTCACACCAAACTTCTTTTGCGGAGCTTCCTAAGTATCTTTAGAAAAGTAATCGTTGAATAGTTCAAATCATGTACCGATACGCATTGTTCCATGAATAAATCAGATATCGGCATCGCTTGACCTCCTGGACTAAATCCGATCTACCAATGTCTTAACTCAGTATTGTTTGCAAATAGCAGATGCCTAGGTGTAAGAATGCAATACTATTTGACATTCATGCAATTTCTCTGCGTGATTTCATAGGACTGAGTGTAGAAAATCTCATGGCTACACGACTCCGAGTAGCTTGCTTGCCTTGTCGCTCATTAGTTGGATCGGCTGTGTTTAGACTTCACTTCCAGCTGCATATCAGACTTCGATGTTCAAAACTATTACATATCACCTCAAGAAGCCAACCAGTTGACACTAGACTAACATGACGGGCTCTGCTGCTCTTGTTGCACTCATTGTTCCCTTGCAACGGAAGAGCTCAGCATGTCTGGAACTTTAGTTGCCTTAACATGTTAAAAACACCCAGCTCTTGGAGGGCTTGTGCATTATACACCGACCTTCAAGTATCGGCATCAAACTCGAGTGAATATAGAGCAGCACATGCCGCTGCGGTAGGGCAGGAAACGGGCGTGTGGGCCACCGCTGTCTTCGGCAAATTTAATCATAGGGGTCTTGGCAGGGGCTGCATGCATTTTGAAGTCTCAAGAAACGAAAGACTGCCTGACTTGAGGTCATGTGGCTGGCCAATTACCAGTCACATCGATACAATTGGAAGAGCTGCAGGATTCATAGCTTTAGTTGATGTGGATGTGTACAGATCAATTCTACCAACATGGATGAGAAGAAAGTCAGCACACTTTGCTGAAATTATTCTCAAGATTCATCTTGAACAGGTGAAAGCAGACGCAGATCTCATACGTATCCGCCCAAGAGATCTAGAGCAGAAACGGCATTCATTTCTGGAGAAAAATGGTTGCTCATCACGCTTTCTGCCTTGTTTTGAAGCAGGTGACCTTTATCCCCGGAAAATGGAGGATTCTATCAACGCCCCAATACCAGCACGTAAAACTATGTTTCCACTCCTGTGCCTTTCGTCAAAATCCATCATTGAAGCTGCGAACGGCAGGACCTTTGAAGATGACCCGAGACATCTCTTTCCGTCAGTGTGACTTACGGTATCATTAGTTATTGTGACAAAACGATGCAATCATACAGCAAACAGTTTAATATAGATCAGGAACCATTCAGATAGAGCCCGAATGAATCAATAGCCAAAGCCATATCCTCTTTGTTGGAAGCGGCATCACCATCTTGGTGCCAACCTGGAAACTTTGTTGAGGAACAGCCAAAGGAACTAGCAAAGGCACTTTCGGGAGCTGGAACTCCTGTGAGATTGTATGCTCAGTACTATATATTGAGATCGGCTTATGTGACTGTGATGATGACAATGCCTGGTGAATTGTGGCCGGGTTTAGAGGATACTAAACATGTTACTGCTCTTGCTTACTTGGCATGAAACTTTCCTGAAGGCTGAACAATACAACTCTTCTTATAATATGGAGGATTTCATAGATCGATAATATCCAATCCATGAAAATAGTTTATAGTACAGTGTGATAGTTCAAGTGTTTAGGCTATGATATATGCCCCTGCGGACTTGTGGCAAGCTTGCCGAGGTTTCGGCATCTTCTCCACAAAATATGGAGACACCATCATTGACAACGCATTTTCAGCTACAGCAGATCTAAGCACTAGGTATGTAAATTAAATTTGTATGATAATCATTGCACAATTTTCCCTTTTGCTCTCTTGATCTTATCGCCATTTTCTACTCTGCACATCCCTCAACTATACCCCGCCATCGCAAATCCCACAATATGTCCACCGGTACGCCCCTCAAAAACACATTGCTATCCTTTCCAACAGCTTCGACTCTCCTCATAACCATCAACCGACCTTCATCGCTCAACTGCCTCGATACCTTTACCCACAACGAACTCGATCGTGTTTTCAGATGGTTTGACGCTGAGCCCGGTCTTCGATGTGCCATCTTAACGGGTGTCGGGAGGAGTTTCTGTGCAGGCGCAGATCTCAAAGAGTGGGATTCCAATAATTCGTTATCTACTTCTGCCTCAAGTCAAGCTCGTTCATTACCAGCATCTGGTTTCGGAGGCTTAAGTCGGAGAGGCGGAAAGAAACCTATCATATGTGCTGTGAACGGGATATGTTTTGGGGTGGCTGTGAGATGATCATAAATGCGGATATGGTGATTGCAGAATCTCATGCTGTGTTTGCGTTGCCGGAGGTGAAGATTGGAGTTGTGGCCCTTGCTGGAGCATTGACTCGGTTAGTTCGGACGGTAGGAAAACAAAGAGCTATGGAAATGGCGTTAACGGGAAGAACGCTTGGGGCTGAAGAGGCGATGGAATGGGGGTTGGTCAATAGAGTCGTAGGAACTGGAAAGAGTGTTGAGGAAGCTATCAAACTGGCGGAGCTGATAGCAGCAAATAGTCCCGACAGTGTTATTGTGAGTAGAGAAGGTATTAAGATGGGATGGGAAGGTGTTGGTGCGGAAGAGGGCACTAGATTGATTGAACAAAATTGGTATAGTAGGATGGACAAGGGGCCAAATATGAAGGAAGGAGTGAGGAGTTTCGTGGAGAAGAGGAAACCGAATTGGGTACCTAGTAAATTGTGATTTTGCGTTTTCTTTTTGTATTTAGCTAGATTATATCCCCTCTGTTGAGCAGTCGTAAATTGTATATCATGAAACATCGCACATGTGCAATTTCACAGTGAACCTATCTCACCTCGTCTTCCCTACAATGGATGGAATATACCTCGTATCGTATCTCATAGTTACCATTAGCTCAATACATTCCGCCCCTCCATGGCCTACCCAGCCTATTTTCCTCCTTCAGATCCAACATATCAAGGTAACTAATCCATCCCTTCTCATGCCATTCCCTCAGATCACATCCCTCCTGGCCCGCTTCCAACGCGATGGCATTCACAGACAAATACCCCGTCTTCCCTTCTATCCACTCAGTTGGCTTCCCATCCACCGCTCCTTCCTTCGGGCACATCCAAACCTCTCTTTCACCCTCTTCAACTTCCTCTCCGTTAACCTCGGTAACCCCGAGTTCCTTCAAATTTACCTTCCGCGTTTCTCCATTTTGAAAATTCAATCCAGTTGCGAAAGGTCTTACACCACAAATACCACAAAACCACCAATCAAGCTCTTTGTCAAAACATTGGTAATTTCTCATTCCCTGATCCTGCCATCCACCTTGTTCATGCGGCATTCCTGTGGGACTTAGAAGCATGAAATCATTTGGAGAATCCGGAAGTCGGATATGGAAAAGACCCATTTTATGACAGGTGGTACAGTTGCATTTGCGGAGGCGCACGGTAGTTTTTGCAGAAGGTGTTGCTTCGATCACGGGGGGTGGAAGGCTCACGAATATCACGAAGCGAATTAATCCGCAGTGGCAGGAACCATGGTAAGGTTTGCGGGTGGCTGTAGAAGTCGTCGTGTAAGTTGATGACATCTTGATAATTTAATGGAGCCACGTGAGTAGCCTTTTTCCTACAAACAAGTTATCTTATAATAGATACTTGTACGTCTTTGAATTTGGAAAATGTTAAGATTCCGAATATATCAGAGAGGTGAATGCTACTTATACCCCGCAGTGGTTGGATAAGGGTGTAATATCCTTATCTTGCAGCATTGCTCCTCACGTCACCAGTTGTCAAATGAAAGGCGTATATCATGTACTTAATTAATTGCAAACGAATAACACTTCTAGTTACAATTACAATCCACGAAGTCAGCTGGATTCGCGATACGGGGGTTTTGGTTAACTCTGATGATGGATGCGTAATTGCGATAACAGCATTGCTCTTGATCTACCTACCTGCTTCTGCCCCCACTGTTGTGTAGCCAGGAACATGGAACATATTATATGTTTCATTATGGAGAAGATTAGTCTGGCCCATGCTTGCATTCGAACCAGAGGAAGTGGATCGGGGAAGAAGCAACGCAAAGAAGAGAAGTAGCTAATAAGTACAAAGTAAAATCGCGTTCTTTGGATCATCTGCATCATTTTGAAGAATAAAAGAGAGAGAAAGAGAAGTGCTTGCAGCATGAAAGCCCTCATCAGAGCAGGTGTCATAATTCTTTCTCCCTTTCCATTGATTTCTCAATTCTGTAGCAAACTGTTTTGTATTGCACCCACAGGCAGATAAATACGAAATATCTTACCTACTCCTTTCGAAAGCCGCTCATAAACTTCTCTATCGCATAAATAATAACATTAACCAATCAGATTAAGATGCCATGTTCCATTGAGCTAAAGACGCCACTTCAGCACTTGTACGGAATGACCTATGCCAAATGTCTTGCCCACGAATGTCCGTACGAACTGCGAGAGTCAGCCCTAAAAACCTCATGTCCCTCGCAGGGCTTTGACATGTAGTACACGAGACTATCCGTGTATGCTGATCTGCACGAGTTTAACGCCAAGTAATTTGCGACGCGATCCTGTCACTGGGCTGATGTCCTGCTTAGTACAGTTCTATATTTTGTGTCTCAAGAAACAATTGTAGTTATGATTATCTGGAGTATGAGCCACTGTAATAATATCTGGAGCAATAATGCTGAAGAGTGCAGACCAGATCACTAGATTGGTCATAAGCCTCTGTGGGATTTCATTCCGTTGCTCGGTTGCCCATGAAGGCGCCCTACTGTACTGCAGGTCTCAACTCATGCTATGCATACTGTACCTCATAGTGAGACCTACATAGAGGATTGTCAGCATAAAAAACCGTGACCTGGTCTTCAATACACAGAGGAGTTTACCTTGGGCGTTCTGTGTAACTTATTTCGTCCATCACTTATGTATCTGCGTAGAGTCCTTTTTTAAGTATTGAGGAAAAAACATGATGCGGCTGAGACGGGCTTATTGAATGCTGGTATAGGAAAATGAAATGTTGTAGCTAAAGAAGCATCATCCATCCTATCATTGCAATAATATGCTGTTGCATGTTACCATTTCGCATTAGCTCATAAATTCAATGCTCACCAGGCGCGGGGTAATTTAGCGCCTTGGCAATTCTCTTGTTTACATCGCGTATGTCTTCGCCTGTCAAGAGTTATGTTAGATCATAGCAAACCATTTGTTTGGCAAACCCATCACACCACTCATCAAAAGAGGACTCACTCATAGGTTAAGTAGGTAGTAGGTAAGCCCAGTCAAATTTCGTCTCACCGACGTCTAAAATGTGGCATTTCTCGTATGACCCAGAGCGACTCTCAGCTCATACATTAAATCATCATAAGAGTCGAAGCCTCTCTTCATCTATCGCTATACTTTGAAAGGTGCTTTGCTAAATCCAGTTTCAATGGAACTCAAACCAGACACCTCAATGGAGGGTACACCAGAATCATCTCAAGTCTCTGTGCTTTTCCTCGCATTTGACACTTTCAACACACTTGATATTCATGGACCTCTTGACGTGCTAGGAAATGTCGCACTCAGCGCAGATCCTTTCAAACTTACAATCGCAGCTCAAAATGATATCATCACTTCAGCCGAAGGAGCAAAGATCCAACGTCACATCTCCTTCCTCACAGCCTTTGAAACCCTCGAGAATTATGATATTCTCATCCAACCCGGGGGTCTTCCCGACGATATCTTTCCTCATCTATATCCACATACAGATAGTACATTCTCAGACATGCTCAACATTATCAGAGAATTTTCACGACTTGGTCCATCACCTCGTTTACAGAACCCGCGGGTAATAATGTCGATATGTACCGGAGCACTCTTTCTTGGCTCTGCGGGTATATTCTCGGGTCTGAACGCTACGACGCATTTTCTCACTCTTCCGAAACTCAAAATTATCTGCGACGCATATACCGCGAAGAAGCCATCTTATAACCCAACAACTGTCGTACCGAATCCTGCTTCCTTAAATTTCAGATATGTGAAGGAACAATTGAGTTTAGACAAGAAAGTTAGGGTTATCAGTAGTGGAGGTATTAGCTGTGGGATTGATGCTACACTTTATCTGTTGGCCTTAGTGAAGGGAATATCGCCTGCTCTAGCTGTAGCACAAATGATGCAATATGCTTGGAGAGAGATGCCATGATGATTTATGAGTTGATTGTTCCCAGTAGTCTGGTCCGCAGTGCGACAAAGATCGTTATTCCTCGATATTGCTTAGTGCATGGGTGCATTTAGCAAATCAATCTCCTCGGATTATTAAGTTATAATCAAAGCTCAACTGCTTTTTAACTTATTGAAAGTGGTTGATTCATGACTACCATTCGAACAGATGAAGACTATGTGCATTATCGGAACGTGTTTGAAGAGTAAGTTGAATATTATCATTATTCTCTAGAATAAGGGCATAATCTACATCATTCAAGACACTTGGTGCATAGTACTCGCCTGTCACTACCTCTATAATGGCCTTGCGTATATTCCAACACTCTTATCCATCCCATTGCTCTAGATTGTTGTCTCCCGTCTATTCCAACGGCACTGGCGGGTTTCCATTGCCGCAAAATACATCAAACCTGTCAAACTCCAAATTTCAAATGCTAAAATCCCAAATCCCCAGCTTAATGCCTATAATCTCCTCTGATATAAGCTGGAGGTAAAGTAGAAGGAGTATTTACACGGTTTTCCTCATCAACCGAATCATCTCCCTCATTTTCTGGCGCCTCCTCGTCTGAGTCATACCCCCTATATGATGGTGCGTGCGAGTACGCTGGCGGTGGGGTCACAACCCCTGGGGTTACCGGATCTGGTCTTCTTGTCGGCATCGAGCGGTAACCAGCTGTGTTTTGGAACACAGGAAGTGCCGCAACTTCCCTTCTCAATTCCTCGTTATATATTCCTGTATTTGCGCTTGCTGTTGTGATCGTCGTAGATTCTCGGTATTGTTCCTCATTACTTCCGGTAGCCATAGCATGCTGAGCACCAGAGTTTTGCTGGAAGATAGGAAATGAGGCTACTTGTCGACTCACTTCCTCATCTATTGTAATTGGACCTGTGGATCGACTGGGTCGACGAACATGAGCTGGTGGGGGACTAGGCAGATTATTCGCGAAGATAGGATATCTAGAGACCGCTCGATGTACCTCACTATCTACTCTTTGCATCATGTCTGCAACACTTTCGCCGGGCCGTAATGTGTATATAGAATCTAGCTGTTCAACAGGACGTGAGACGACCCGAATGCCAATATCAGTGGGAACATAGCTTTGCTGAAATCGGAGGGGTCTGTCGTTATTTGTTCTTGCTTGTCCAACTTCTGGCTCAACTCTCGCACCGAGTGCCGCTCTTGCTGCCCCAATCTGACCGGTTGGTCGGTAGTAGCTTTGATTTCTTAGACTGCCTGCTGTATAATCTTCTTCGACTGGTGAATTGCTGGGAACCGGAGAAATCGTAGCACCCAATGCAGCTCTTGCAGCGCCCATTTCTCCCGTCGGCTTCGGTCTATGGGAATAAACAGGGTATAAAGTGCGACTATCATTTCGTGATTTTCGTGATCGTGTTGTCGGTGTTCGTGATAGGGGTCGTTGAGTATAGTGATCTCTTGTCTGTTCTAGCCTTTTCTTAATAGCGATTACACATGAGAGAAGAAGGAAGATAACAATCATCACGCCGACCGGTATGGCTAATATCCATGTTTTAGCGCTATCCTGAGACTTTCTATCGGAAGTAATTTTTTCAGAACGGGTATGAATATTAGTGTCTGGGTATAGATTTGGCGTTTGTCCAATTATAGTGGTCATCATTCTAAAGGCTGACTGTGCCATTTCTTGAATTATGACCACCTCTGAACGTTCGGGCTCCTCTGGAATGTACATTCTGGTCGAAAGGGCAATCTCGATACTATTCACAATCTGAATTGTGCTCCAAAGATCTATTGAAAAGATTCAATCAGAACTTGGACCTCGAATACCCTTTACAACTTTTCAATTTGTTCATAGGATTTCTTATAGAATTAAAAAAAATCGCGCAAGCAAGGGACCAAAGACCTTATTATACTTCATTCTGCTGGTTCGCCATATCGATCAGAGTTTATAGCGTTTATTCTGACGGTCTCTCTCAAGTGTCAGCCACTTCCTCAGTCGTATCAAAAAGTACAGTCTGACTTGGCGCTACCCCATGATGATCGCCTAATCCAAACCAAAAGTGGCAAGACACGAAGCTTATTTCGAGTTCGGTTACGTTAAAGTTAAATCTAGCACCTTATCTTTGGGTTTAGTACACTTCAATCACACGCCGTTGATTGGTGATCTCTTATAGGTTTTAGATGACTTCAATTTTGGACATGTGGCAATTGATTGAACTTTTTATAAGGTTCCCAGTGCCCATATATATGTCATCTTGGGGAAAATATGATGTCGTCATGAAGAATACTTTCAACTGCTCTATGGGTCATAAAGAGGAATCAGAGCCTCGATAAAAGAAAGCTCAATTCCCAATCAATGATGTCAGTTCCAAGCAAGTGAGGCTTAGTATACCTAGTTGTTAGTTAGTTGATTCCAAAGTGGATCATCTAGAGTCTAGACTTGCACATGACTTGCATAACCGAAAATTCCGATTGCGAAAGATTTGGCTTGGCTTGCACTCATACCATAAAATGATTCCGACATTTGGAAGATCAAATAGATAAAGTTGATGATGAGATGAAGTGCACGGTCATTATAAATATATAGATCATGATTTTCTTTCCTTTCTCGCATTTTCAAGAAAAGATGAGAATGTCCCAGTGCATCAATATTCATATCATTCTTCAATGATGACGTACTGACATACTTGATTCCACCCGGCGCTTAGGTTAGTTAAGACTGCTTCAAACTATAGCGTGAACTACCCAGAAAGTGCGGGGATGCAAAGACGTGTAGTTGGCCGTTGAGGACTATTGGTATTGCCAATGCTTGGTTGTTGCTAATATATCCATAAAATATGTGTTCTTTTATTCCTAGCGAGAATTTTGGGATATTGTACAGACAATTAGTATTAAACAATAAAAGACGTCTTCATCTGGAAGTCTAAATTATGGTACTCTGAGATATATATTTAAATGTTAGTACTCGAGGATACATATTCGACGAACTGTCAAGTTTCAAGTTGTCTTCTCATCTGGCTCCCTTGAACCTTGCGTTCTTTGAGAAACTCTCAGCACTCCGGTAATCTTGGACCATGAAAACACCAGGCTCAAGTTTCCACCCATGATCATCTAAGATCACCTTTGTTCTGAGTAACATCACATCGTAGTCTTCAGTAAGCATTTTTGTTTTCCAGCATACAAGGTACATCCTAAAACTCGTGTAGGAGGCTCCAGTACTAAATATAGCGATGCAGTAGTTTTTAACCACTACTAAGATGATCACCACTCCGCTCCGCAAATACCAGACTTTCGACTCAGTTTCATAGAGTAAAGATAGGGAAATGCAACCAAGGACACCGTGATCGTCCTCACTCGCGTCAAGTTGCTGAATTGGCAGTAGGGTTTTGACACTTTTTACCATGTGTATAACAAGAATAAAGTGTGCAAAATTCCTATGAGAATGATAAATGAAATCCTCCTTGCTTTATCACCTCGTCTGATACTCAGTTAACTTTACATTTGGTGATATGTTGGAAGTAAAGAGTTCCCTAAGTCTTGTATTTGTCGGAATCTCCCTTGAAACCCCGGCATGTAGACGTGTAGCATCACCCACATTTGATCCTCATTGCATACCCTCATATACCTGATCGACTCGTCTGGATATTACTATGCCGTTATAACCTTATAGTTCCATGGCGTCCCCGTACACAGAGGCTTGTTCCAAATTTAACCTTTAGGTTCCCCGGTGACACTTTACAGTAAGTATTCAAGGTAGGTTTTCAATAGTCTTCGGGATACTCTGTTATGGTGATAATTGCCGAGCGATGGAAAGAACTAGCGATAGATATTTCTTCAATCTGAAGGCTTCTTGGGGCCACCCTTGTAATTTTATGTTGTAGATGTGCAACATTCACAATATTTGCAGCTTCGTCGAATAAGATATCGATATAGCTTCGAATTTCTAGATATTCATCATACTAAAGCCCTCTAAATTCTTGTGCTTATTAGGATCTCCTTGCAAAAACGAAGATCCAGACGTGCAACATAAATCTCTAAGTAGCATGATTGGAGATTATCCAGGAAGACCGAGTGCAAGCTAGTAGATCAGTGCCAGTTCTCCTATTATCGGGGAAATAGGAGGAGGCTATCTCAAAGTCTTCTCAGGATATCCCTTGTCGAAAAGAATATCTAGATATGAAACATAAATCTCGAGGTAGTATAGTTGGAGATTTTCCAGTAAGATTGGAGTTTAAGCTAGTAGATCAATGCTAACTTTTTCATAACCAAAGAATTAGGAGGTGCTATTTGGAAGTCTTGGAGGGATATACCTCGTAATCTCAATTTAAAGATGTGCAACAGAAATATCCAAGCATCATGATTGGACAGTATCCAGGAGTGTCAGAGTACAAGCCAGTAGATCAACGCTGGCTTTTTCATAACCAAAGAAGGAGACTATCTCAAAGTCTCCGAGGGGTACGCCTCGTAATTTCGGTTCATAGACGTGCAACAAAAGCCTACATTTCATCGCCTTATTCATCAACGAACGAGGTGCCATGAACTTCTAATCATGATATGCTTAGTACTTACTGAGCTTCTCTCGCATCTCTCCACCTTCCTCTTGGTAAAAGAGACAATCCCTAGTCTCTTAAGATCACTATACATATCTCCCGAATGAAAGACTGGGCTGGAGACACTATGTTCAAAACCTGCGTCTCCTTTCTTCTGAGCCGGTATCGTTTCTACTTTACTGAACACTATCACGAAGTTTACATACCAATATAAAAACCTGGTCCGAAAACTGTACGCGCCATTCACCTCTCTTTTCCGAGAATGAGCAAAATACTTAATCAACACACCAAATCCTCATCCTACCTGCTTCAAACTTCATACTTCTTACCACCACTGGCGAAGAACCGAGTGAAAATAACAGAATTCATACACATCATCACTTAGAACCGGAAACCTTGACGATCAAAACCGAAGATTATTGACAAATAAAAGACGATTCATTAAAATGCGAGGCTTGAGACTTGGACGAGAGAAAGTACCACAGTACATGTAACCATCTCCCTTTCAATATTCACTTGTCTCTTCTCGGCCCGTTTCATAAATTTGAACTTTCTACCATCTAATCATGAAACTGCCTTTTCTCCACCTCACATTACCATAACAAAAATAAGCATAAATAACAGAAGCACACTCATCCAGTCATATGGTGATCACATCTTCGATCTTGTCCAATATTGCAACCATAATTTAAAACCATAATCCAGAAAACTCTCAGCCTCATTCCGAACAAAAAGACCACTGGACCGCCACACATTGCCATGCATCCATAAGATATCACTTCCATATTCACATCCAGGTTTGCAGTAAGTTACAAACTAACTCAGCCTACCAAATGAGAATCCTGCCCCTCTAAGATGTATTTCACAGCATACAATTTCCCTATGTCTCCATTCTACGACGTGCCACAAAATATAATATCAATGTCAGTAATTGAATTGATGCCTACCTAGGTATCAATCTATTCATCTTCCACGCCCATCTATCTCAACCCCCAACCATCCTCAACACCTCTACAAAAGAAGGAAGAAAACAAGCTACCTGCGCCCTTACAAAGCCACGCCAACAATACAATTCGTACAAGACAGGTGTCCAGCTACCAAGTACTATCACCACCCACGCACTCTTTCGCAAACCCCCCCCCCAAATGTAAAAGAACCATCTCCAGTTTCACTCATGTCATCCCAACCGATGTTCGCTGCCTACATACCCCCAAAGAAGATTATCTCTTTACCACCCAACCTCACTCCCGGTCCTAGTCGAAGCGAACGAATCCTGAGTTTCCTACAATCGCCAGAAGAAAAAAAGCAGTCAGAAAAAAGATTTCTTAACGCATCGCGTCGCATCACATCTCAAATTTCCCATTTTCTTATCAATTCATTCTTTGATCTCGAATTGAGTATCGTTTTGGTATCAATATTTTTTTAGATGGTGATTAAGCACTTCCACCATCACGACTCTTTCGATAGCTGGCCTGCGTAGAAGACACTTCATCAGCTAACTGAACTGTGATATTCTAACAATATAACTGCTACATGCCTCAAGGATTCTAGGAGTGAAAAAAAAAGAAAGAAAGAAAAGGATTAGGCGGAAAATGCCTCGGAACGTCTCACTTCTTGTTCAACTTGAAGACCGTCAACAACGGGGGCAAGTTCACTAAGAATTTCATATGCCTTCTTGTGATATTCGAGTTGAGCGGCGATAAGATCAGCAAGGTTTCGGAGTGGTTCAGGGGTATCGAGGACCTAGATTTACGCATTAGTTTGGTCCCTTTAAAATGTACCACAAAAAGCAACACGCACATTCTTCATAACACCAACAGCTTCTTCAGTTTGTCCAACAAATTCATCCTCTGCTTGTTCAATTTCAACTCTGGCTTCCTCACTCTGAATCTCATCTTCATGACCATCATGTTGAGGAGCGGCTTGACCAGGTAAATGCCATCCTGGGTTCTTAGCCTTCGCCTTTGCGGCATCAAGCAATAATCTCGAATTCTCCACACTTTTTCTAGCACGAGTCGCAAACATCAAATTAGTATTCAATGTTGTAGACCAACCTGCGAGGAAACGACTTTGAATTTGGCTATCTTGTGCAAGTCTTGCTTCTCCAACACGTTCTTCTGCAAGAGCATATTTCTCGAGGGCAGTAGCTAAAGGATCTTCATTTCCAGAGGAATTTTGTTGTTGAAGAATTTGGCTAGATGCTAAGGCGGCGCGAGCAATAGCATGATTGAAGGTTTTGGGTTGTGGTTTTGCGGATGGAGGGGCTGTAAGAGCAGCTTGAGCTTCGGCTGGGGAGGTAGCAGAGGAGAGGAGTTGGACTTTTTCGGAAACAGTGCGGCCGAGGTCATTGAACTATTCGAAAATAATAGATTAGCAAATGAATCATAATCATAATTTGAGAAATGATTGATGATGTTATCATCATGCGGACAAGCCCCCCATTCTCCGTAACTTGCTGCGCTCGAACATTGTCCCCAAATAGTAAGCCCCCGCGGCAGCGGACCCCGGAGAGCCAGCGGAGCGTCATTTGCTATTCTTGAATTTGTATATTGAACGCATGGATAGAAAAGAACATACCGATTCCGACAAATTTTGCGGGTAATCATAGCCCTCATGAGAGAAATTCGAAGTAACAGACAGCATCTTCTGATGCACCTTCTTCAACGCATCGACCCTTTTCTCCAACTCAATATAATCGGGAGGGAGTTGTGTCTATCATAACATAACATTTAGTATTGATTCACGATTTTCTTTCTTTCCCTTCACAGCGCATGATTAAATCGAATCACCTTATCATCAGATTGACCCAATCTTTCTTTAACATATTGTTGGGTTCGAGCTGCGAAGGGCGTGAATGAAGCTCTATTGATCGAGGTATTAGATTAGCTTCGGTGTAAGTAGACCACAATAACATATATCTGGAAGAAAGGGAGTCAAGAACTTAATACTTACGAGACATTCTTGCCAAAGGCTTGGAACTTGGAGAAATCCATGCTCATTTACTGTATTGTATGTATGTTTATTGTGATTGAATATGCGCTCTTGTTGTTTCGATTATTGAATACCTGGTAGGTTCTGTTTAATTATGAGGCAGCAAAGGTTGATGTTGCGACTGCACATGGAAGTGACAGCTTGATTTCCAAAGGTTTCGCCTAAATTAATCTTCACGTGAGAACTGATAACAACGGAATGGGAAATGGGTATGGGCATAATCTGAAATGTTTTGTTTCAGATTGAAACGAACTCTTGACAGGGCAGATCTGGAATAATCATTCACTGCCTATGACCAGTTCTATTCATATTGCACCCGAAGTTCTGGTTACTGGGTGCTATATCACATTGTTCATTCGTGTTCAAAAGAAACCTTTGTTTACTGTGAAAACCATCATGGCGAGATTCAATCTTATCAGTCAAGTGTATGTTACCGGTAGTTAATGTTCGAGAGTGTCTTCAAGTGTAGCTACATGGATCCACAAGGACTTTTCGGATAGCGTACTCCGAATCAGCTACCTGTGTATATATCACTTCCCGCTCTGATAACATCCGCTAACATCCAATTCACCCCTCAGCGAGCTCCCATCTCGCTTCACCAGTCTAAAGTGGTCCAAAATTATTTGGGGCACCCAACGTCCAAGAGTAATTGAATTATGTGTTTGATAGGTGTGGGGCCGATCAAATAGCGACCTTCACTTTCATATTCAAAATTACTCTTACCATCTAGATCCAGATGATGTAGTGTATCAAGCATTTTGCCGAAACTAATGTCCGCTTCCAAAGGATTCGTCGTGTCTTGGTCTGGTCTGTGGGCACCTCATGAGTATGTCAAGCTCCGCAGTATCCATTTCCTCCAACACTTATGTACAAAGCTCAATCCTGAACTCCCTGTTTATCCGCCCAAGAAGGTTCAATGACCTTGCAAACGGCTTCGTAGTCTTGGAATGTTTGCTGATCCATGTTTTCTTCCGGCGTCGTGAAAAACATCGTCCAATTCGTATCAGCCAGTTTTAACGTAGCTCTGCTGCGTTCAAAATACCATTTGTTTACTGGATTATCCTATCGTCTTATCAATACCAAGCACCAAATCAAGACCACGGATTCAAGATATTTCTTACCTTACGACTTCTCCAACAAACACCACCAGGAAAACAATCTCTCACCATAGATTTAAAAACCACATCTGCAACACCGCCCGATCCCTGACTTCTCTTCAAGACGGCAAATTTGTCAAGATAGGGCACCATTCGCCTACGACTTTCTTCACTTCCATCGTCTGGTACACCGGGTGGTAGTTCCCACGTCAGTAATGCTCCCCCTTCGTATTCGCCTGCAATGATGACTCCAGCTATACGATCATTGACACGTCTTAAGTAATCCTGAACATCTAGTTTCTTATTGAAGGAGTCCTCGATCAAATGTACTAGGCGAGGTAGATCAATTTGAGGATCGGTTAAGCTTATTTGTGGAACGCCAGCGATAGGTGGTTCCCAAGGGGTGGTCTTTGGATCTGGAAAAATGGTCACTGGCATTCCATGTTTTGCAAAAGTGGCTGGGGCCAATTTAGTTGATGGTGTAACTGGTTCGTTCTTATCCATTGGACCCAACCTTCCAACGGGAAGGGATGAAGAGAACGCTGGCTTGTCGGTAAGTAGGTTGTGAATTAATGGATTTCGTTGTCGTCGTGTACCAACCCCAGCAGCCTTAAATTCGTGTTGTTTTCCGGAATTCGCGGCCTCATCAGGTGTAGTTATCAAAGCAGAAGAACTAGGAGGTAATATAGCCAAAGCACTTCGAACTAGTTCCAAATTATCCAAATGAAATTTCATTCTTTGATCTTGCAGTGTAGGTGAACCGCTTTGCTGCGGGGGTGAATTTTTAAGCTCGTCAGAATTTTGTTCGGCAAAGCTGGATAGGGGGTATCATCTCCGATATTAGAATTCGAGCCCGCTTCTGCACATGTTGGTTGCTTGGATGTTTCGCTATACAAACCTCCTGTTTTGATGAGATCTTGCTTCGCTAACTCATATTCTTGTTCCATATTCAGAAAAACGTGGTAACCGTTTCTGCGGTCCGAAGCTGGAATACCCCCAAGGGGATCGATCAAAATTAGACGATCAAGCGATACCTCATTTTGTAAGGCCTGGAAGTGCTCTTTGACAACATTAGGGTGTTCATCCAGTGATTGCGGAAGCAAGATTCCAGCAAATTCTCGGATCAACGCCAGGACAACATCACTAGCGGTGGTTGACTCTGCGGTTTGAGTAGCATCCGTATGCCCTATTGAAGGTAACACAGGGAGTACCCCTCGTCTCAATGGCGTCATCAGTAGCTCCCTAAATGTGACATGCACCCTGCCTTTCAGATATGGTTGTTGCTCGACATCAAATCCATTTTCTGCAATTCCTATCACATTGTCCACTAGCCGTGCTTCTGTCCCACTGGCATCAATGGCAGTCACAACACGAGCGGCTTGCTCTTTAACCCGATTTCTCCATTCGCTTTTAGATACCTTCAGGTGGGTATCGGTTCCATCCTCACAATCCAACACGACAGTACTGACCAGTCCAAGTCTACATAGTTTCGACAAGGTTTTCCCAATCCCATTCAATGTTTCATCATCTAGCAGTTGTGGAGCTCTGACTTTCACTAAAGCAACATGTAATATGGAGCCGCCCAATGTGGTTTGTGAGACTGCTGGTTGTTGTACAAACTTTGGACTTTCTGCCACAGCCCTTGTTGCTGTATATATGCTTCCCAAGTTTACGCCATTCTCATTTGTGTTTTGTTGGACGGGTCCTTGGGATTTCGGCTTTGCGGGAGAGGTATCTAGAGGTTTGAAGTTTTGAATGTAAGAGCGAGCTTCGCGTTTAGTTGCGGAAGAACCAAGGACCGATAGAAAGAAGTCCTGAAGTTTGTAAGTATTTCAATCGAATGGTTCGATGGAATATATCCCACTCTATCAATAGCTTTAGCCTTCTTCTTGGCTTGATGTTGATTCGAAAGCTTTTCGCAAGTTTCTTTTGCCAATTCTTCCCTCACTTTACTAGCTGCAGATTGATTGGAAATATATGTACGTCTTATATCACTACTTTGAACAAAATAGTTCCCATGTTTTGTCAATGATTGAATCTATGTAGAATGTTAGTAAATGTCTCACCATGGAAATAACCATTTGACTCACGTTATGACCAGCCGCTTCTTTGCCCTTTTTCAAGGCTAAATTTTGCAATAACATATTGCATATTGATTTGAATTATTCAGAAGAAATCATTTGAAAGCCATCTGGAAGGGAAAATATCAAGATCATAGTTTTCCAAAGTGAAGATAAATTGTTGAGAATAATAACAAAGAAAGAGAGGCATTTTCATTATATGAAGTAATAGATAATATGTGCTTGTGCGAAAGTCGATTCATATCTCCACACCATTCATCCGATAACGCTTTTCGATAAACGCGAACGGGGATAGGAAGCTCACACGTGAAAGTGTGAAAATGGAAAAAAAACATTATGATAAAGAGATCTTATCTGATGAAATCAAATCATAAGGCTGTACAGACGAGACATTGTGTACAGGGTGTGCAAAGAATACTTGGAGTCAGATATTTAGTCTTGTATGATGGTTCCTCTTTGAAGAGATAATAGATATACATATAGAACAAATTTTAAGATCTTGCCTAGGTAAAAAGTAATGATCGGCTCTCTACCAGTATGCGACGCTGCGCTGGGCCACTGTCGTGGAGGCTCTTTCGCTTCGCTCCAGGGGGAAAAGTATATTCAAACTGCATCCTAGGTAATGCTGCAGTAGATCGAACGCGACATGCTAATATGCCTTTGCATAGGTACCTGGGTACTGGTAGCCGGTAGTCTGAAATGGTCTGCCTCTACGGCAGTGGCCTCGGAGAGCCAGCAGAGCGTCCTAATGTACCGATACTGCAAATATCTTGGTTTTTACTTACGGAAAGTACACATTCTTCTCGGAATTACGTTATATATATTGAACTTGGTTGTTCCTTTACGATACCTTACCAACACTCACATTGCAAAGGGTAAAAGGACACGCTTCTCTTCTGACAGAACAAGGACGAAGGACTGAAGGACTGGTATCCGGTTACAATGAGCGAGTGAAATCGGTGTTTATCCCAAAGTCTTCCTTTGCTTTGTCAACAGTGGGACCAAACGGCTTCATTCCGACCTAGGTGATAATTGTAACTCCGATATACCATCACCATCTACATAGTATGTAATCATACATCCAATATCGGGACCGAATGGTTTGGTATGTATCTTCATAAATGCTCTTGAAAGACGTCTCAAATCCCAATTGAGAGAACAATTTCATACTTTATCATTTACACGTTATAGTAGTTTACTTCGTACATTCTCGTATCTTTCGAACCACACAAAACTCATCCAAAATGGGTCTTCAATTGGCATGGATCGGTCTTGGAAACATGGGTAGAGTTAGTTTCCCAAAACTACATACCCCGCAACTTCATTCAACAAGATAGACGATAGTTAACACAGATATCACAGGGCATGTGCAAGAACCTCGTCGAGAAAGGAAACCTCGATAATCCCCTCATAATCTTCAACCGCACAACCAAACGTGCAGAAGATCTTAGCTCTTCCCTCCCATCCGGCAAATCCACCGTCTCTTCTTCCATTACCGACCTCGTCTCAAAATCCGATATCATTTTCACATGTGTAGGAGACGATGCTGCTATCAACGAGACAATCGATGCCGGAATCAAGAATGGCGCTGCTGGAAAACTTTTCGTAGATTGTTCGACTGTTCATCCAGATACCACTGAAGATTTGGCCAAGAGGATTGGTGCTGCTGGAGGTGATTTTGTTGCATGCCCTGTTTTCGGTGCTCCTGCTATGGCGGAAAGTGGCCAACTTATCTGCGTGCTTGCTGGTTCAAAGGAGTCGGTAGAGAAGATTAAGCCATATACTAAGGGAGTTATTGGTAAAGCCGCTATTGATTTTGGTGGACAACCAGTTGGAAAAGCTTCGCTTTTGAAGGTTATTGGAAATACCTTTGTTTTCAATATGGTTGAGACTCTTTCCGAAGGACATGTTCTTGCAGAGAAATCTGGATTGGGTGTCGAGAATCTTCATCAATTCATCGAGGCTTTATTCCCAGGTCCATATGCCGCATACTCTGGTAGAATGTTGTCGGGCGATTATCACAGGAGGGAGGAACCGTTATTTGCTGTCGATTTGGCTAGAAAAGATGCAAGGCATGCTATGGCATTGGCTAAGAGCGCCGGTACTCAGATGAAGGCTCTCGAGGTCGCAGATGCTCATTTGGAGGGAGTCAAGAACCACAAGGGAGAAGCTGGTGACATTGCTGCTATTTATGGAGCTGTTAGACAAGAGGCTGGCTTGAAATTTGAGAATTAGAATGCGAGATTTGAATTGATATTGTATCGATTAAATGAACGTCGAAATTCAAATATGAAAAAATATGTCTATATGTAACAATCGACTGAAAATCATGAGACCAACAATACCTAATTAGTGAAGAAATGATAAGTAGATTTGATCGCATAAATTATTTATGTATAACGAAAAAGAAAGAGCTGACGCGCCAAGCCAAACCATTAGCGCGAGTAGTACCTGGAAACCTTGAACCAAGCTCCATCATTTAATCACCAACCTCGAATAAGACAACCGCCTTAAGCAACTCCAAACCCTCCGAATCCAGACCTCACGACTTCATTATCACAAATTCATCATGGCAAACGGGTATGGCTCATTGTCCACTCGTGCAATCGTATTCTGAAACTGCGAGATTAGATTCATAGCTAACAAGATGGATTGAATAGTTGGAGTATCGTCATTGGCCTCATTATTGTTGTGCTTGCTTCTGCGGCAGCATGGTTCCTTTCTCCTAAAGGCGAAAATCAAACGTATGTATCTATCGCGCCCCGGTACAGTGTATTTACAGTGCATTGAACTGGTTATGGATGAATGGATGAATGGATATGGGCAATTTTTTGAAATATCGATGGCTAATTTGTTGGTATACAGAATCTGGCGCAGTTCTCTCATCCTCTCTTTCGCAAGTTGTTATCTTATGTGGGGTACGTATTCCCATCGCATCGATCCAGATTACACGGAGAAGAAAAGAGAAGGGATGAGCATAAGGACAATACTGACATTGACAACAGCGATTACGTTCTTAGCGCAATGGCATCCACTCATCGTACCCAGAAGAGGAGACTTAAGACCGGACTATGCAAGACATATGAGTTGAGTGGCTATTACATTTGGACACGCATGATGGTGAAAGAGAATGAAGAAGGATGAGATGTATTATTTGGCGTTCTTGGGATGGGATCGACTCTAATGGAGGAATGAAATGCGACTCGTGTATACTTATAGGAATTGATTGTGGAAATGGAAGCTTTGGTTTGTCACGCACTGAATTGAGATTCCCCTTAGTCCGCCTCCACGGGCAATGGCCTCCGGAGGTCCAACTCAGCGATACTTGTTTCTGTTGATTGTTTCTGATGCGGTCAAGCTCCAAGACCCCGGTTTCCTCGCTGCGCTCGAATGTCGGTTTGCAATATGGTCCTGGGAGTATAGGCATACCTTGTGGGGATCTATACCTTTGCAGTAAAGTTGAAATTGCAGATGCTTAGTTTACTTTGGTAAATGGAGATCTATGAGCATATTATCGTGCTGCGCAGTAGTGCACCATCCCCCCTGCATGTTCTACTATCAGCCCCGTACATATCAATCATCTATGATGTTTGGGATATGTAGCATTCATATTCTTTTTCTCATGAACCTCCCTTCACTCTTCACTCTTCTCAATCACCCTAAGCCCAACCTTCCACCCCATTCTCTACCCAATTCCACTACCGCCCAAAGCGCCTTTCCATCGGCCGCTACCCCTGAATCCCCAACCGTGTCAACCCCATCCAAACCCACCGCCCAAAGTATCCCCCTCCCAATCATCCACCTGCTAATCGCTCCAACTGTCGCCAATATCGCTGCAGTCCCATATCCACAATCCAGTAATATTTTCAAAGCCTCCACATTATTCGCAACAACAGCCCATCCTAAACTTCTTGCCGCAGCCGGTACGTCATACTCCCATATTACCATCAAAATAGGGAATAATTTCGTAGAAGACGAGACTAGTAGCGCTGTAGATACGGAATTCGGACGTGTGTATTTTGGGAGGAGACCGAAGAATACTAGAGGCGAAAGTGGCGACGATGTGAGAAAGCGGATAGAGAGGTGAAAGCTAAGTGTTGAAAGGGCGCAGAGGATGAGAAAGAATATGTACTGGAATACAATGGGTTGAGCAGCTAGGCGGAGGAAATTCGTATTATCTGTTTCGATCGGAGCGGAGATGGGCGCGGAAGTTTGCTTTTCGATACGTGCCCATGTTAGGTAGACATCGAAGAGGAGGAGAAGGACACCAAGACGGATTATTGAAGGCTTGGAAGATAGATGTCAATATAAGATGTGTATCAGGGAAGGGAAACATCATACGTCAAATTGATCATGTTCTCTCATTAAAGTATTATGCAACAAATGTCTATAAACCTTTCCATCACCAAAACCATTAGCCTTCCCCTCCCTCAATTACATATATATATGTATGTTTGTGTGTAAACATCATAAGATTGAGAGAAGAGAAACAAACCTGTGGCTTAATCAAAACCAAATCAATAAACAAAACCACAAAATCATGCTCAACATATTTATCGCAAAATCGCCCACAATTCTTACAAACGGTTAATCGTACTCCATGACCAGTCGATCCTCCGGAATACTCGGTATAGAGCTGGGTAGTCGGGTAGCGACACTCGATACAGATGGGCATTTCATGTATTAGTGAGGAGAGAGGTGAATGGGAGAAGAATGCATTTTGAGGATATATTGAATTGAGATTGTGAGTGAGATGGGGAGGATTGGGGAACGCGAACGCGATGTGGAGGTGGTCTGTGCTGGAGCTTTTAAAACCCCGCCGATGGGAATGGATGTTTATTTTGTTAACTATTGAACTTTACGCTACCTCAACGTGACTGGTAGTATACTACTACATGCCCATCATAGAATGCTTCTTGAATATTTACATACTTTGCTCACAAACTAACTTGGTCAACTAACTCCAATTCCATTCCATGTTTTGGCGCTTAAACTCAACTTTGATACTTACACACTCTCCAGAGCAAACGACAAGATGTCTGAAATCACCTCGAACGGTACCAAAAAGCGCAAACTCACTACTAAGTCTTGTGAGAGAGATACTGCCATTATTGGTTTGCCAAATGAGACTCCTCCACCGAAAGCTCCTGGAAGAAGTGCTACAAGTGTTGCTCAAGCGGCTCAATCTATCGAAAATGCTCAGCCGGGTATGGAGTTTGTTCTTGCTGAATTGTCTAGATTACGAGAGCAAGTAGCAAAGTTGGAAAACGGAAATACTACAGACATAAAACCTGAACCAGGCTCGCCAGTTATCGACTTGACTGATGACGATGACGATGCAGCATCTCCCGTGAAACTAGAGCATGGATTAAATGCCGTTGATGATCTCTATAATGCGTAAGTCCGTCCGATCGTAAACGCACATTTTCCGTGCCTTCTTTCTCTCGATGCTTTGCGTATATTATGAATGGATTAAATACATAGCATATTGGCTTACTAACAATGTTAGCACGCCTCTGCGAGAATTGACAGAAGGCGACAGGAGTAGTACTTTGAGTGACGGCGAACAATTGGAATCTCCATCATTTCCACGGTTATCTGCTAAATGCACGGTTGAGTTTTTGAAGAGTATACATACGGAGGTATCTCAAGTACCCGTCATCGCTCAATGGGGAATGACAATGCCTGCCATCGTCAGAAGGTTTCCCTTGATGGATTTATAACTTCCCCCTCAACCAAATACAGCATTTTCTTATCGCTTTGTGAAGAATTGCTTAGGTGGAAAGTTCCATCGCAAATGGCTGGTAAGAGTCGAAGGGAATAGGACCAACTTTCCAGGTGCATTTATACGCATTGCTCAATCGCGAATTTGACCCCCTCGTTCCTCGTGTTCCTAGTGCACACGGTGCTCAGATAACACCAGAGCTACAGTTTTCAACTATCAAGCGGTTTCCTCTTTTCATTCGTGATAGCGATCACTCGGGATTTCGGTATTACGGGACATATAAAGTTATGCGATCTGTTTATCTTGGACATAACGAAATGCTGGAAGTTCCTGAACATGTCAAAAACTACTGAGCATGTAAGCTTGGGAACCTTCCTGTCAGTGGTCGTTTGAAGTCTGGTCCGAACGTCGAAATTCTGAAAGATATGTGACCTAAAGTTCCAACCGGATTGTGGGACACGACAAGAAAGGAGATATCAAGCTATACAAATGAACATAGTAACTTGGAGGATGGTCTTGAAGTATTAAAGAGATCTATCACAGACGAAGAGGCTCAAAATACCTCAAAGGATGAGATCTTGGCAGCTTTCGAACGAGTGTGTATATCCCCACTCCAGCGAACGGTGAGCTAATCAGCTTGTGTGGAATGATCTTGATGATGAGCCGGGTGTTTCAATGTATTACGAGTACCTCGAATGCGTTGGTTATGATGTTGATCTATACCAAACATTAGTGATCAAGATGAATGAGCTCTGCAAAGGGGGCTGAGGTTTCAATCTTACATCTGATCGACTTTACGATAGGGTCAAGTTTGAAGTGGAGCCTTTGGTGTCAAAGGCATAAGTCCCCGAGTCAGTAGCCATATGAATTCAATCCTAGCTTATAAAGGACTGGGATAATTGCGGAGAGCGTATAGAAGGAGAGATAATGCCTGTGATGGTGCTAGACACAATTTCTTACAATAGACGGGACAAGACACTCTGTCCATAATATTACTCACTACTCAATATTCAAAATCAGCTCGTTACCAATGCTTCTTTTTCTGTGAAAATCTCGTAAGCCAGAATAACATAGTAATAAATTGTCCAGCATGGGACAAAATTTTAGTTCCACGACGCTCACCAAGCCTGTCATATGGACGAGCCGACTTTATTTTTACATAAAATAGTGGGAATAAGAGTTGATTACCATCAAGCCATTTCGCTGCTTGAAAGATTCGTATTATATGAGTGGTTCATTTAGGTGGGCCTACGTATTCCCAATTGCGTTTGTGAGATTTAGGAGGCTATGCCTCACACATTAAAACTTGATGAAGTAGACTTTCTTGTGAGAAATCTCCCCGTCAGTATTTACACCAACCCCGCACATATGCGAACCAGCTTTAAGCCGTATGTTATACTTCAGTTCTGTACATGATTTTCTTGAGAACATAGCGAAGAGTACAGTGTGAGAGTGATCTTAAGATTCTAGGATTTTGATAGATTCTGTCGGCACTCAGATTTTCAGCAGGGTGTAGAAGTAAGCTATTATTTGACTCAATTTTCTTGATGAACTTGCCCACTTAGAGAGCTGTGTTTGGTAACAGGCGCGTGTGGCCAATATTGAAACCTGCTATTCAAACGAATTTGGCATCAAAAATGAGATGATTCATTAACAGCCTATTAGAAGTTCAATATATCCATATATGCACTAAAGCTCTCTCCGTTTATTCTTTCACATATCGAAATAAAAGGATCCAATACGCTGCCTAGGAACATTTTACCAGTCTGAGTATCGTGAACTGCAACCGTGGTAGCTGGTAATGTGTTCCCGTCATCTTCCATCATTTTAACCACATTCCAACCCCATCCTTCTCCCTCACCCATCTCGCCTAATTTAATGATCCTAAACACTGCGCTTGGAATATTGGCCTCTATATTCTGTGAGTTTTTGATTGCTTTATGCAAGGCAGGTACGGTGGCGGCGTAAATATCTCCATTCTTGTCGACACTTATATCATTGATCGGATATGGGAGGTTGATAGTATCAACTTTTCGGAGACGTTGTTCTGGTTCCAAGGAAAATACTTGGATTTGACCAGAGATAGATGAAGGAACATAAAGCAAGTTGTCATGGCCGAGCGCTATCCCATTAGGCACTTTGAGGTTTCCAGGAGATTTCGTCGCACCGCACTCTGTGGAAGGAGGCATACAATAACCGATGCTTCCACCTCCAAGAACGAGGTTTGAATATCCTCGCTGAAGACCAAAGATTAGCGTGAGTTTCGTGTTCAACTTTGAGATGACCTACCGAACTACCCTTTGAACTATGAGCATTCGTAAACATGAATAAATGCTCATCGACCCAAGCCACGTGCCTAGGTGTTTCAATATCGATATTCGTGAAGGTTTGCTTATGGGTCATGGTTTTGCTTCCCAATGTGGTAATAAAGTACTCAATCGTACTATTTGAATCCGTCTGGGTTTGGTTGAAAGGATCTGCTTTTCCAGTGTCTTCGAAAGGGCGATCATTGACGAGAACGATGTGCAACTTCTGATCATTTTTCGAATCCACTCGGATATCAAATCCATGAAGATTAAGTCTCCCATCGTTATTTATCCCTTCAAAATTTTGTGCTTGGAGCCATGTCAATCGGCTCTTGATCGGGCCAGCTCCACGTGTGTCCAGGACGGCAATTCGATCAGACAAACTGCGGCCTGATGCATTTAGATGGTTCAAACTAAAGGACTTAGTTTGTAAGAATTAAAAGTATATGTTGCTGGAGGCATACCTCGGAAACCACTCAGTTCGACCCCTTGTATCCGAACATGCCATATAAAGCATTCCACTTTCTTGGTGCAACCACAAATCTGCACAACCAGCCAAACCTACATCATTAATCTTCTCACATTCGACATCGAAGTTGAGGAAAGGTTCTAAAGCGCGATTGTATCCCAAGGTGCCAAGAATCAATGATTTGTAAATAAATTGATAGAAGATGGTACCGACGACTACACCTACCAGCGCGAGCCGGACACCTATTCTTGCCATGAATCTCAAGTTTAAAAACATAAAGAACAAAAGTAACGGATGATGATGGGATGAATCTCCTCATAATATGTGGCCATTTCGCTCAGACACAGGTTTGAAACCTGAAAAATTACTACGCTATGATCATGTTCGACTTCGACATCAACCCTCAAATTGACAGGTCCAATATGTCTGAGCAGAAACTACGAGGCTCCTTCATCTGATCAAGTAAAGTTATCATTGTTCGCGAATGTCAGAAGAAACAACCGAGTGCTCCGAAGTCACGAGTCACTCATGTGATGTGCTTTGTTGATTGGGGCCCCCAGCTGCGAATTATCAGTTGATATGATATGAAATATCGTAGAATGAGAAGTCGATCTGATAGAATTTAAGCTTGAATAACTTGAGTCCGCTTTGAAAGTACAGCTGGTAAGGTTACATGATACAAACAGAACTTGGGGTTCGGGAGTTTAGGTCATGTTTATCGAATCTACATTAGTCCGTCCAATGTCGTTTGTCCTAGCCCATGGCGTAATTTGAGTTGCTACAAGACAAATGTTTCAGTAGCTGGAAGAAATTGAGGTATATGGAAGACGCTTGAAAGTATCGGTTTGGCATGTCAAGGTGGGAGATAGCCAGATCATTCATCACGTGATGACCTGTGTAAGCCCGGCCTCTTCTTTTTCTACCAGGAACAGATATAAAAATCTACTCTTGACCATATCCCCCTTCATGAACTCGTATGGTCTGCATCTTCCCAATGCTTTTCAAAATCGCTAGATTTTTGAAGAAAAAGTCCCCGCAACTTCTAGTTGTACGTGAAACCAAAATTGATGCAGAAACTCCTTCCTCGAATGATAAGCCACTTTCAAAGCTTGAACCGTCTTCAAATGACGAACCGCCGTCAAAGAATGAGCTTCCCAGTCTCTTACGCCTACCACTTGAGATTCGTCAAATGATCTATATGCAATTGCTCACATGCAGACCTATGAAAATACAGTATCCGTATCGTCCAACGAGGAATTCCCGTCCTCTTCGCATTCACATATCTCCGGAGTGTGAGGTATACACGGGTTTCTCAACCCATATTTTGCTGCCCGAATGTCACATCGAAAAGCTCACCGTTGGCCTCCTCAGCGTGTCTCAACAGATCAGTGATGAAGCTCTCAACGTTCTGTACGGGCACAATGAATTCACTTTACTTTTCTACAGTCCCTCATGGTTTAACCACAGCACTCCATGTACATTAAATGCCGGTAATATGAAGCGTATTCGTGATATACACATGATATGCGAGCGGCGAATCCTACTGAAAGAATATTCAATAGTGAATCTCGAATTATGGCTTCCACTATTGGTGAACGTACGTCGATTCGAAATTTTCGTGCAAAATCCTCTTGCTAGAAGTAAATTTGATGCAGAGCAGGGAATTGACTGGATTGAACCACTTTTAATGACTGTGGCTGAAATCTCAGGAACAAGACCTCGTGTTACAGTTGATGATGAAGGGAGTGCTCCGACGATCAATCTTGTAACGAAGTGTTTTGGCACTGGATTTGGAAATTTGGTCCTTTCTATGGAAGAGAGTTAGAGGACTGCCCACGTTGTTCGAATGGGATTAGGAGGTGAAGTCGGGCATGGCTGGAGGATAGTCAAGCTGGACGTCCTGGTTACTGGTCTCGGTACCAGTCCGGGTGTCAAGAGATAATATCAGTGTTAAGGTCAGGATATAGTATGATAGTATAATGCTGGAGCTACTGAAAGAGGCTGGCACTTTTGATATAATGCAAGATTATCTGACCCAGGAAACTGAATTTACCTAGCCATAGCTAGCTCTACCCCTGAGACCATTTCGCGTAACTTGAACAAAACTTCAACCATGCTTCTACAACTTCGTAAGCTACACACTCGACGCGTCAAAAGATTTGAATCGGAAAGCAAATTCGGCAAATTCATCAATCATATTTGGCCATTGGCAGAAGATATAAGCCAGTATGCAATCCCAACACCAAAGAGAAGCCAGCGCTGCTTTTGCATCTGCACCTGCGGGGAATCCCTGAGCCTCTTATCCACCTAGTCCGACCCGCAAATTTACCCCAGCTTTCACAATTCGGTTTTCATGTGAAGAAGAAAATAACGAGTGTGTCATTGAATTCTTTCGCTGCTTTTAAACAAATTTGACTTCCCCCCACGCTTCATGACTACATATCCCTGGAGAAGACTGATACCATAAATTAATATGCATAGCGTGGAACCTGTAGATCATGATATGAAATTGCGAGCACATGAAAGGAAATCTACAAAGTCCAAAGCTTGACCAACATGATGCCCGCCAATAGGCGTAATCTTTCAGGGGCGGTTAAGTAAGTCTAAGCCCTAAACACGTCTGGTACCTCGGCCGATGTTGCTCTAATCTTCAAGCTTCCAAGCTTACAGCTACAGTATTTAGTTCAGTGACACCATCATGCATATGATGGGATGCAAATACCCCGGATGGATAAAATAGATAAGGTATGGAATCAATTGCGATCGCAATATTCTTCAAGAAATTGTTTTGCTTCTCTGAATATATCCACATGAAAGGTGTTGGTAAAGCTTCATTCGGTTCCTCTTGGAATTTCGCAAAACTCAACAACAATATATACAATTCATGAACATCTATCTATCATGCGACGCAGCCGTTTAAACTTTGCTTGTTTATTCATTGTCATAGCCGGAATACTTTGGCTATCACATTCGACAATAAAAGAAACATATGATCGTGCGAAATTGAATTGGACGGCACGGAAGGGAGATAATGGATTATTTCATAAGCCGGACGATGGAGTCATATCGAGTCCAAACGCAATCATTCCACCAGTTGAAATACCAATTGCAGCAGAGGTTCCCCTAAATCTCAATTTCCCACCTCAAGCTCCCCCTTCTCCTCTCGATGCCTCAACTTCAACTATAGAAAGTAGCTCCGCATTCGACGACACCAAATATCCCTTCCAAGACGATCTATCCCTTCCTCTTCCAACTGTCGATCTCAAAACTCTCGCAAATAAATGGCCTCACAACTATGACCCCGCTATGCCAGTGGGTTCAAGATTTGCCTATGCAACTTTCATGAATACACATAATCCTTCAATTCGCGACCCCTATTTCATGGCTGTCCAATCTCTCATTTATCGTGTTCTTTGGCGATCGTCTTCTAAAACTCATTCTTATCCATTTATCACCTTCGTTGCTTCCCATGTTACTCAAGAACAAAGACAATTACTCGCAGGCGCGGGAGCTATCGTCAGAGAACTGGGCCCATTGGATTGGAACCCTAGTAAAAAGGATTTGACAGATGGAGAAGACAAACCGATCTATTCGCGATGGAAAGATACCTTTTCCAAATTACACATGTGGGCACAGACGGATTTCGATCGGATATTATTTTTGGACGCGGATGCTTTTCCGTTAGAAAATATTGATGAGATGTTTGGGTTGGTTGCTCCTAGAGCCTGCAATGTACTCAAGCAAGAACCAAGTGATCTTTTCCCTGACGGATCAGCCAGTTGTAATGGTGAAGATTTCATCTTCTCGGGAGTACCTCAACTTCCCGGCATTCCGGTGGAGATCAATGTGGGAGCGATGGTGTTTACACCGAGTCAATTAATTTATAATAGGTTTTTACAGAATTATCAGAAATACAATATGTATAATACGAATATGGCAGATCAAGCATTCTTTGCATGGCAGTTCAAACAAGATGGCGCGTTTCCGGTAACGCCATTGGAGAGGAAATGGGGAGGATTCTTTCCCCATGAAGAAGACAAGGGGGAATTGAAGGTGGTTCATGAGAAATTGTGGGCTGCGCAAGGGTGGCTACTGGAAGAGTGGATGGAGGGTTGGAGGGAAATGCTGGAATGGTATGATGGGAGTGGCTTTGAGGGGGAAAGAAATAAAGATGAATTTTTCAAACCAAAGTTGGGAAAACATTCGGGGAATGAGGAGATGTTGTAGGGCCCGTTGAGGTTATTGCATGTGAAATTATGTGGCGACCCGGTAAGATGAGTTGGATGTACATATCCTAGCGGTTACGATCTTATACCTTCTTGATATGCCAGAGTATTTGGAGTGGCTTGTCTTGATATATTCAACTAGACTGATACTTTATAGACTCATTATCCTGTTCTTATCTCTATGCGATAAATGCATGAATTGTAGGAGTAGTAGATATAGGGGGAGACACTTGACCAGCTTGGTTATTTGACATGTAGCCGTGCCAGTGACTGATTTATGTAGGGCAGAGATCAATTAATGATAGACATATGACCTATTGGGTGATGCATCCTCCCAAAACTCAATCACCGCTCATGCACATGCATTATTTGCAGGCAATAAATGCCATTGTAAATTACAACTGGGGCTTGATTTCCATCAAGACATTCTTATATACCCCATTACCAGCTCCGATTGTTGATGAACCTACGCGATTCCAAGCTGCTCGCTGGATGAGCAATATGACTTGAAATACTCTTACCAATCAAAGTGAAAAATAAAAACGACTTCCATCTTTATTACACCAACCAAGTCGATCTTTGTGTACCCATTCGACTCTATTCAACCTTCGTTTAACCACCAGACATCGTTCTCACCACTTTTTTGTACCCCATTTCCAGTTCCTTCATATCCGTCCACAGCCTCATCTTCCTCAGGCTCTAGAGATACCACGTCAGCCCACTCTGCGTTTCCACTATTCCACTCCCCGTACACACCACCAGAATTCATTTGCACATCATTTTCGCCTGGTATTTTTGCCTCAACCCCAGCGTAAGGATCAGCATCAATATCATTCGACATGTCATTCCAGTCAATTTCGGCAGAGGCATCAACGCCATTACTGTCCCCTCCGCCCTCCACATATCCCTCATCGTATTCTGGTCCTGTATCCATATTTGTATCCGAAACTGGAAGCGCCGCCGTTTCATCATATCCTGAATCAGATGAATGGCGAGAATCGGATTCGGAGGAAACAGACGATTCTACGCATTCTTTATCCTTATCTCTGGTTGAAGGTTCTTCATTATCTTCCTCATCGCTCTCCCATGTGATTTCGTCTTTATCATGATTGATATCCACGTCAATATCAAAACCCACTTCTTCCGGTGTCAAATTACTCCCTCCATTGCCCTGAGAAGCGAGACCCTCGATTCTAAGCCCTTGTGTCAGCCCTGGATTTTTCTCCACTTCTTCCATCAATGCCTCTTCCAAATCATTTGCCAAATTTGGTGGGGCACCTAATCCCGCGGCGTCTTCAATCTCGGTTGGTGTGTCTTGATCGGAGAATGGTTGACTCTGTGAGAGAGGGACAGTGGGGGATGTGAAAGGTGGAATTACACCTTCGCCTAAAGTTAAGCTTGGGAGAGCAGAGCTTGTATTTGTAGGGGAAAATAAAGTGGAATCTTGGGGTGGATGAATGAATCCATGATGTGGATGATGTTCGTGATGATGACGATGATGAACATGTTTGTTGTCGGTGGAAATGGATTGCGGCAAATTTCTGGAGCGGGAATGGTTTGGTTGAGAGGGATCAGTGGGGGTATTGCCTGGTACTTTGAGCTTAGGTATCTTAGAGAGGCGATCAGAAGAGCTTTGAGCTATTTTGCGTTTAGGTGAACTGGAGCTGGGATTTGCGTTGGTGTGAGACGTCATTGTATGTCTGTGTTTATGATGTGACTTGAAGCTTCGAACGGATGATTTGTGCGAGTCAAGCTTTTGAGATTGTGTATGTGATTTTGTTGAATGCATGTGTTTGAACGGAAGATTGATTACACACTACGCGGATTAAAAATGCTGCTTGTAGATTGTCTTGTGGCGGGAAACGTGGACGTAGATGTTGAATGTAGATAGAGATTTGAAAGCTGCCATCGAATGATAATCGAAATGAAGTCAAGGTGGAGAGCTACGAGTGAAGGTAGAACAACAAAATAAATGACAAAGAGAATGATTGGTAAAGCTGAGTTCAGTACCCCTCATAACACGTGTGAAAGAGTTTGTAATTTTTAAGACAGATTACTTGCCTCGACTACCAGAACGAATGGAACATTCGATGGTAACGGTTACTGGTATCTGGCTACTTATAACAAAGAAATTTTCGACAATAACGATGAGCGGAAATAGATTCATGGAATGAAGGTAGACAAAGGGGAGATTCACGAGTTCTGGATCGAACTTATTCTTGGGATATCCAATGATCCTTTGTTTGATTTAGACTTGGCATTAAATGTTATTGTTTGATAATAGCCTAAGTCAATGATAGGCATAAATGTATGATATCAATAAATATCATTCAAAAGCTAATAAGCTATGTCTTGGTGCCAAAAGAGAAAGTTCCAGATACCCAGGAAATCCAAAACGCCATCGTATGTAAAACCATGCCAACAGTGTGTTCCTAACACCTAATTCCGAATATTCAATGCCGTAAAAGTATGTAGTAGAAATAAATAAGAGGAACTCAACGAAAATTGGCAATCCCCATAAAAAGTTTATTGCGCGATGCTCGCACCAATACTAGACAGGTACTGACACCTCGCCATCTGTACATCTGGTATGGTTTCCATTGTAACATTTGCAGTGGCTGTCCCTGTAACGTTCTCGGCTTGAAAAAGTATCCTCTGATAATTACTAGTCTTTAATTGTTCCCATCTGGGTGCACTTTTGAGCTTATATGTATTAGGGTCTTTGCTCCTAATAAAGCTGGTCCAGTATGCTTGAATGGATGGTATGAGAGCAGAATCTGGTGGTCCACTGCTACCCCAAATAGAACCTGATTCGGAAGTATGCGTAACACCATACCCACTGGCAGCATTTGCAGATGATAGAACGTCCCAATGGTAATTCCAATTTCCAATTGATGGGGCGTAGAAGTCATGAGAGCCGGATAGGTAGATTCCGGGACAATTGTAGCGCATCTCGCCATAAGCAAGAGCTGCTGCACTCCAGTATGTGCCAGCGTTTGGATATTGAGGCCCCTGAGGGTAGTACTCATGGATGTTACTTAGTTGATCATCAGTAAGTTTGACGAAATTATCCTTTAAAAAGTTGGACATTTCGGCGCTGGAATTAATGGACTGAGGAGTAAATATTGTGCCTTCGTTTGTGTCGTCACTAGAATGAAGAGAACATCGTGTTAGTCTTTTTGGCATAGGTGAGCAGCAGTAAAGAAGGCATACCCATATATCGCAGGAAGTTGAACATATTGCCCAGTGGCAAATAACTTGTAGGTATAATCAGGAGTGAAAACGCCGTCAATGACATTAGACCACATAAACGCCGGATCATCTCCTGCGCCACCTGGTGTTGGAACATTGATATTGCTTTTGGCAAGGATGCTGATATCCAATCCCCTCAAACAAGCTAGTGTGTCACTTTGCCCAGCACAACCAGTTCGTTGAACTAAACCATCGTACTGATATTGTGACTCGTCTACCGTGAGCTGAGCACCGAAAGACTGACTTTCGGCCGCACTAGCATGGAAGAGTCCATCATCGCGACCTCCATATGCAGAAAGCTGAAGATCTACAGAAGCCGCACCCGCGCTTGCTCCTCCAATTGTTACATGTGATTTATTACCTCCAAACTGCTACATATTAATTTCATATGCTATAGTAGACGTATTAAGCCCAAACACTGGCAAAAACTTACTTGTTCAATGTTCTTCTGAACCCATTCAAGCAGGAATCGTTGATCTTTCAGTCCAACGTTTGTATCACCATTCGCCACAACTTCCTTACTGGTCAAGAAACCCCAAGGACCAACACGATAATTGAACGCGACTACGACGATGTCGTGGTGACCCGCTGCAATCAGACTAGTCGCATTCAAGTTTGGGCTGGCAAGGGTATTAAAGCCACCACCCTGAAAGTAAACAAAGACAGGGTGGAGTTTGCTTGCATCAGTGGGTGCATAGATGTCCACGAAGAGACAATCCTCGGTTGTTTTGGATGAAAGCGAGGTCGAAGGTGACGAGTGACAGACTCCACCATGCTGTAATCCTTGAGTCAGTAATGACGAATAAATGAAGTGGGCAAAGTGCACACCTTGTTTGCTATCTGTAAAGTATTATTTACAGCGGGACTTTGAGGGGCTCGAAAACGCAGATCTCCTAAAGGAGCAGCGGCATATCGTAGTCCAAGCCACTGAGTGACGCCGTTACCATTATTAGTTCCCAAATATTTTGAGTATCCTAGATCAACAGTTGTGTTGATCGATGGTGTCGGTGCTGGAGCTGCAGATGAGCAGGCAGCAAGCGTCAGGAATATCAAAGTATTAAACATTTTCCAACTTTGCAAACAGTTTCTTTGCTTAGATTGGAATGAAATCTAGGACTGGACGGAAGAGGGGAATATTTTTGGCAAAGGATTCGATGTTTATATGCATGTTGCAGATACCTTCTGAATCACTGCATGAATATTAGCCCGATGAAAGGTATTGACATGATCCACAACAGTTTGTCGCTGAAGTGTTTCTGCGAAGGGGCTTTGAAAAGGGCACACAAGATCCATCTTTTCCTTTTTTGCTATGCATCCTGGAGGAAGGTGAGCACACTAATACCCCTGCTACCGAGATTCAGAATGAAAAACGAGAGATCTGACAAGGTTTTGTGATGTGCGGAAGAAAACTCAAGAAGATATAAATGTATGTTATACCTCGAATTCGTCACGTAAAGGCAATTTAATTGATCATCTGCTCTTCTATTGCAGATATCGTGATGCTTGAGACCGTCCAGACACAATAAAGATGGGGTACAAGAACTTACATTGCAGCCAATCGTTACATGTATTGCCGAGAATGCGGGGAATGGGGTGGAAATCAAAATGGTGTTATTGTCAAGTGATTTCGGGAAGTTGAATATACACAAGGTAAAGACCACAAAGACATCATCTTGCATGTCTCAGAGGGTGTCATTTTTTAAGTTCACTCGCGACCTTTGAGTATGAGGTGAGATAAATTAAGATTACCCACACAGATGAGATGAGATTCAACGTGATTGATGAGAAGCGAGGGGAATGCTATGCTGGTTGGTATTGAGGTACGAAGTACTATAAATAGCAGTGAATGGATGGATCTCGACTCTCAGAGCACAGCCTGCAATTGCGAGATTTTTTTTGAATTCACGCTTGAGGAGGGGGATGGGATTGGAAGAGGGAAGCGCACGGACCTTCGCCAACTACTTATCTAATCTAATAAGCTTTACCGAGTACCTACGAACTCTTGTTGCTCTACTTTGAAAAGCTTCAGACTCTGTGGGGGCAGCTTACACTCTGTTAACCACCAATGTCACCCTAAAACGAAAAGGTGGCTTGGTAAGATTACATTCGTCTGATTGTATATCCCTCGAATTAAAGGTGTGCTGTTGGATTTGGAAGGGGCTGAGGACATAACTTTTTGTACCCTAGTCACAGCCGTGAATCTTTCAATAACTCTAAAGACGACCAACAACAACTAACAATGACAAACAGCAAAACGATGAAAAGGCTATGTCCATCTAATTTAAAAGAATTCCTACGAAGAGCTTACTGAACTCATCTAAACCTATCAGTTCTGAGAAAGTCCCTCCAGGCTATCCCGCTTATCAATAGTTGGATTACCCGCGTTCATCAATATATTCACACTCTAACAAACTGAAATCTGATAAACGCCCTCGTAAGTACATGTGAATCATGAAACTAGGTAAAACGTAGTAAGTATTCAAATCAAGAACTCAAATGATAAGTACTTGCAGTTCAAGCTGTTCACGCTGTTTGTTGATACCCGGCACGTTTGGGTGTGATCCAAGGTGAAGTATGGATTAATAATCCCATGAACCTATTACAATTGCTTTACTTGAGTGTCCTACTTCTCTTGTCAATGATTCTTCGACATGAAGGAGAAGCTGCGTTGTTCTTAGGACCAATTCTGAGCGGATATCATCAGTACTTTCCCCTCAAATCTCTTGCAAACCCGGCTTACCTTCATATTGAAGCTTATAGAAAACAGGAGCTTCCTCATCACGATGTAGCAAAATTGGAGCAGGTGCTTCTTCCCACCTAGATACTTTGAATTTCAATCCAACATGTTTCTCGGTATCGGTCCACAATAGCCGTTTTTCGCATTCTTCTGGGCTGTCAATGTGCCTCTCGTTCGCATCAACGCGATCCGACAGCCAGTCTCTAAAAACTCTTATGACTCCCTCGCCAATATTAACGCAACTTAGAAACAATCCTCGTTTTGGACCAACTTTAACGATATTGGTGATGGTGCAAAGTTGCGAGAAAAGTTCATGTGACTCAAGATCGACGATTTGAGATACAAGTCCATCGTCTGATTCTGGTAGAAGGGTTGGTCTAGCACTACCTGCCAGATGTCGTATTCTTTCTTCAGACTGAAGCGGCCTAAAGCGCGAATATAAACCGGCCATTTTACCTAATCTCCCTGTATTGTTGACATCTTTGTATATATCTCCCTCTCCAACAACGTCGTCACTTAGTCCATCTGTGCCAAGATAATTGCACAAAGCGTATGGGGTGATGAGTTTCGTAGAGGGATGAAAACACTCAAGGATCAATTTGTGATTCTTCAAAGACGCTGCTGCAATGAGGCGATGATGTATGATTCGGATTATGAGATCATGGAAACGATGGCAGGTACACGCGAGAGGAAGAAGTCGACGGGTAGAAAAGAGTGAAAGGACATTGATGAGGAGCTTTGATATTGTTAGCCAGCTAGTTCATAGGGCTAGACAAAATGGAACACTGACCTCATTAGGTATTGAAGCAATTCCAGTGAAACTATCCACCATTTTGCCGACCTTTGAGTGTCAAATAGTGTGATGAAAAAATGTATGATTTTGGCCAAAGTGAAGCAAATTTATATACAACAAGCTCAACCCTTATTATATTCATCAGATATTTCGAATAGTTCTCGGTGATAAGCCTCTGTGAAATTTGAGGACACGAAAGCACCAGATAAATACGAGAATCGTGGGTATGTCGGATGATATTGAATCAGGAGTAAATCTGATAGATGACCTTGGAGGGTGGTAGCCGTAAAAACAATCTAGACTGTCTAATCAAACCTATGCATTTTTGGGTGGCGACAGATGCAATGAACTTGAATGAGAGTGGGTAGTTCTTTTCTTTGTCCCATGAGATGAGACTGCGAGTAGGGTGAGATATCAAACGCGAGATGCTAGGTAATAGTGACAGTTGTGAACAGTTGTAAACAGTGGCACAGTGTCGTTTTGGGTGTAGAAATGTAGAAGTGTACCTATGCAATGTAACTTCTTTTAATTAATGGAGAAGATATCGATGAGGATGTATGATGGACGGCAATTGTCATTAGAGAAAGCGTTGAACATCATGCCGTGTCATGCCATGCCACGCCATGTCATGTCATCATTCGTTGATTCATGTCGATTCCCCCTTGGAATAATGACGGAAGTGGTAGGTATTTTTCAAATCGATCGATAAGAGATCCCTGTGTTTCAATCTAAAAACGCGTTTGTTAATGCATGCCGGAATATATCCACAAATCACGTGAAGAAAATCGGTAAAGTATGTTCGATCTCGGAACAATATCTATTTTATACAATCGTATGTCATTTGATTGACTGAATCTCAGAATAGAAATTGTGACTTGATAAAACGATGATTCCCGCCCTGAGAAACTCTGGCTGCTCTCCGTTTACCACATATTCCATCGAACAAAGATTTCTATGTAATGTGAGAAGTCTACTCCACTGGAACTTAACCACCGCCAAGTTGCAATTTTAAGGGGGTCGGATCGGGCAAGAGGAACACTGTTGATCTCGAACCTACCCAAGGACACTCCGGGCGAAAGATTCATGATTCCTGCCTCAAGCTTCGAGCTTTTAAACGATCTCACGAAAGGGGTCTTGCTTATCAAGCCGTCCCTTATTCGCCTCGATGGACTACACCACCATGACATTATAGAAGATTCTCGCTACCCATCACTTTATGAAGTTTACAGTCTTCTTGATTTCAAGCCAGTCGGCTCTGTTAAGATTCACTCAGGAAACTCAACTGAATCTACTGCAAAATAATCCTACAGCGCGTGTTATTGTAACTAAGCCGTGATCTTTTCCATCTTTGTCTTTTTATTCGTTTCTTGCCGTTATTTCCCGTTCACAGAAGAAATAGACGCTTTGTTCATCATGTCCGAAGTGTACTATTTCTCTTTTACCATGGACGATTCAAAATTTACTATACATCTTCACCACAGCATGGTGGGTCTTTGTGTGGTTGAGGATGAGTTTGACCACGATGTCGAGGATGGTTCAGACGGTTCGAACGATGCAGATGATGAGTTTAACGAAGATCCCAAAAACGATTCAGACGATCCTCAGAACGATCTCGAGCACAATTCTGAGGATTAAGGCAATGAACCTGTAGGGAGCGTTTCAAAAACATAAAGCATGGCCTTTTTATATGTGAAATCTCATAGGAAACCCCTCCAATAAAAACAAGAAAAAACAAAAACAAACAATAACCAAAACCCATGATTAAGCTGGTCTCTACTCAGATCCATCAATAAGTCGGCCTAAACGAAAATAATAAATCTACGTGAAAATTCGGGGCCTTTTGCCAGTTGAATGTAATATAAATCTGATATCATAATATAAAATGAGAAGAAAAATGCCTATTCCATAATAACATACATTTGTATATATAACTTCACGTGAAATGAATTTGTATAACTTGGAGAAAATTCGATACTTGTCCTATTGTACAAATTAACCATTGTTTGTAATAAGTCTTGGCTGATAATATCGACTCCTCTTGTAGGATCTCAATATTTGTTAACATATACTATACTCACAACCCCTCGAAATGCCTTGAATGCAGTCTCAACTACTGCATCCAAATCCAATCCACTTATTATGTATGTCCTCTTCATCTTCCCCCTCCCGTCCGGCTAGTCCCTCATCCCATTCTCTTATTTGACATAAAATCCCCATTGCAACCACATCCAGATCAGAGTCCCCGTTGACACCGCGGCTGGTCCTGCTAATCCCCTGCCCATCTTCGTAGTGCCAAACACCAACCACTCTCCCATGAAATGTAACCACGCAACAATAAATGTCGCGTATCCCAATTGATATATCTGTGGGTTGCTAATATGATATGCGGTTTGAAGACGAACGATCGCAGTGATAAGAGTCCATGTTCCGAATGTGCGCGAAGAGAGAGGAGTGGCAGATGTGGTTAAAGGATAGGATTGGGAGGTACCTTTACTAAGTGGGATACTGGATATGGGGATGGCGTTATAGATTTGGGAGTTAAAGTGGAGAGTAAAATAGCATTGGACGGTATTGAAAAGAGAAGTGACGGAGATCTAGTGTTAGATTAGTACTGAGACCATATATGAGGCAAGGACGGTGACACTCACGAAAAGAAGCCATTGGGGAAGTACACCTTCATGTTGAGGCAAGTATGCGGTGAGGCTAGTGAGGAAACTCATGTTGAGAAACTGTATTGGAATCTCCGCTCGAGTATGAGATTGAGAAGCGTTTGTGCCGTGATAGTGGGATCACGCCAATGTAAATCAAAACCCGAGAAGCGTTCAGTCAGTCAGCACAACGAAGTAAACAAAAATTAGAGTTTGAAGATCAGCCTTGTACAGGGGTTGGGAACTAAGCTCGCGTGGTCCCGCACTATTGGCAAATCATGTTAGACATTGTTAGTGCCTCGAGTATCTCCAATAGTGAGATGCTACGAGGCTACTCGGTGTTATCATGAACGAATACCGGGCTGAGATTTAGTGGATTTCCTCACCAAAACTTAGTCCAAAGTCATCACCTATTTCTAAGTCCTGGTGGTCTCAACATTTCTCTGAATTGTCTTCCTCTTCTTTCAATTCATTGACAATTGACAAAATGGTTCTCGATACTATTCTGCCAAAGGCTGTCCTTACTGGACTTGCTGGTATTGGAGCTTTCATCGTCGCTGGCAAAGTTATTAGCTACATCCAGCTTTTATTGAGTCTTTTCGTCCTATCAGGGAAGAATGTAAGGATCCTTGATACTTGATGTACCAACAGTTGTAATTGGGTAGAGTTGACTAACATACTCGAAATAGCTTCGAACCTACGGAAAGAAAGGAACTTGGGCAGTAGTGACTGGTGCTTCTGATGGTCTCGGCAAAGAATATGCAATTCAACTTGCCCAGAAAGGATTCAATATTGTCCTTGTCTCCCGTACTGAATCGAAACTTCAAACTCTCGCCTCCGAAATTCAAACCAAATATGCCGGCTCGAACATCCAGACAAAGATTCTTGCCATGGATTTCGCTGCCAATAGGGATGAGGATTATGCAAAGTTGAAGGCTCTTGTTGATGGACTTGATGTAGGAATCTTGGTCAACAATGTCGGACAAAGTCACAGCATTCCAGTGCCATTTATTCAGACACCAAAGGAGGAAATGAGAGACATCATTACCATCAACTGCACAGGTACACTTCGAGTTACCCAAATTGTAGCCCCTGGAATGGTTCAACGCAAACGCGGTTTGATCTTAACTATGGGTTCGTTTGGTGGATGGTTACCGACTCCTTTACTGGCTACATACTCTGGAAGCAAGGCATTCTTACAACAATGGTCAACATCCCTTGGAGGCGAACTTAAGGGTACAGGCGTCGACGTCGAGCTAGTATTGAGCTACCTTGTTACGACCGCAATGAGCAAGATTCGACGTACCAGCATGTTTATTCCAAACCCAAGAACATTTGTCAAGACTACTCTGGCCAAGATTGGTAGAAGTGGAGGAGCTCAGAAGATGGCTTATACAAGTACACCATTTTGGGGTCATGCGTTAATGCAATGGTGGTTAGAGAATACCTTAGGAGTCGGAGGGTCGTTTGTGGTAGATCAAAATAAAGGCATGCATCAGAGCATCAGAACCAGAGCTTTGAAGAAAGCCGAAAGGGATGCTAAGAAGGCATGATTCAATGAACCAATAGAGCTTGACCAGGCTGAGGAGCGAAACGAAGAGTGGAAGGCGAGCGGTGGATGAACGAAATGCACAAATTGCTAGACGTCTTATGCTAGGAATTGGGTGATTGGCTTCATGATGACAGTGAGGAACTCATGAGAAGCAACTATAGATTAAATCTTCTCTGGTTTTTTCGAGATAGATGAGAAGAGTATACAATCAATATCATCGTGACACTATACTCAGCGTTATATATTCCGGGATAGACCTCGTATAGCTTGAGTATTAGAAAAGTTGGTTAGAGATGATACTTATTCACTGTTACCTTTCCGGCTAATTGTAATGGTAATGACTTCCTCAAAAAGTGAATTGTGAAAAAGAAAGTCCTTCTTCTGTTGAAACAAAACTTTCACAAATACGGCGTACAGGTATTCCATCCTACGTACCTATACATCTAGTTACCAGAGTATTTCTTATTTATTGATCATCTTTCAATTTGTTACCTAGATTTGTAAAACCCAATCTACCCAATCGACCAAATCTCTATTGTTTTTTTTACAACCCGTCACGTGCCTCGAATAAATATTTATCCTGGAAGCTTCGACCGCGTCGCGAGGCTCATCTAGAGAGAGAGTTGTAGCTCTAAAACAGAAAAAATATACAGCTGCAGGTATACAAATAGAAACCTTGCCCTCGGTCCATCTTCGAATTCTTACAATCATTTGCCTCCATCGCACAACTTCGAAGATTATCATATCATCACGACTCAATCGCTTTTTTCTTCATGAAGTTTTTCTAATCTCTAATTCCATCTTCTGCAAGATTCCTTCTCGCGACAGTATTTATTTAAAGATTGGTTGATTACCAGCCAGAGAGGGAGAAAAAAAGAGAATGGCGCTTCCAGGAACACCACAGAGACCTTTACCAGGTACATATTTCATGACACCTGCTCCTCCGAGATTCAATCAACCTCCTCCACCACAACCTCCTCTTTTTCGACCACCGCAACCACATGCTGGACGTGAGCCAACTCCACCTCGAGACGGCCCAATACCTCCTCCAATTCAGCCTCAAATCTTACCGCAACCTTTATTACCTATTTCACGAGCTGCGAAAACTATCAACGAAGTTCTGCAAAGAGAATCAAGCTTTCCTGATCTTGATAGCTATGTCAAGCGTGAGTTTATATTAGAGTTTGTATAGGAGACACAGCTAACAGTCCCGCAGAGGGCATCTCGTCTGACTATGAACTTCCATCTCCTGTCTCCGATCCCGCCTGGGTTCCTTTCCAAAAGATGAGGATGTACGATATTCCAGATACGATTTACGACCAATACAATAATGCTTCTTTCGGGACATCGATGGGGCTCTTTGCGGAGTTAAATCATGCATGGGCAGCTATCGACAACGCATTATACTTATGGGACTATACCAGTCCAAATCCAACACTGCGAGGATTTGAGGATCAACCAAATGGTATCAGAGCTGTGAAACTGGTGATACCGCGCAAAGGAGTTTTCATTGAAGCCATCACGCACATTGTGGTGGTCGCAACCACTCAAGATATTATTTTGTTGGGTGTCGCAGACGGAGTTGATGAGCATGGGAATAGAAATTTGGAGCTTTACAGAACCGGCATGACGCTTTCCATCAGAGGACTCGACGTCACAGTAATTGAAGGATCGACAGACACGGGGCGCATATTTTTCGCGGGAGGAGCCAACCAGGTCTACGAGCTTACATATCAAAATGAAGACAAATGGTTTTCAAATAAAACAGGAAAGCTCAATCACACGAGTCCTGGATACACATCTTTGGTACCCATACCTTGGGGCCGCGCGACGACTGAGGTTGTGGTGGATATGGTTGTAGATGACACCCGTCGCTTGCTATACACTCTTTCCTCCGAATCCACCATTCGAACATTTCACATGGATAGCGCTACCACCTTGACACAAGTCATTGACAAGAAGCGACAAGATATCCTGAGAGATATCTCTCACATGATTTCGGCCTCGCCTCTCTTATCGTCTCACATGCGGATCGTTTCGATTAGTCCTATATCTGCAAAAGAAGGACTAAAGCTTCATCTTATGGCTACTACCACATCTGGATGCCGCTTGTTTCTGAGTGCCACTCGGGGTTATGCTTACGGTTTCCAAACTGGCCAGGGAGCTCCACAAAGTATGCAGGTTCAACATATCAGATTTCCACCCAGGATTGATCGGCCGGGAACTAGACCTTATCCTGGACTCGAGCCAGCGATCGAGACAAGTTCTGATGCACTAGCACATACACGCAGAGGTCTTCGATACCCTCCAGGTTTCTTCTTCTGTTTCGTTTCCAAGGAGACCCGTGATGGGAGTGATGCTCTTTTCCTGTCGGCTCCAGATACAGGTCGTATAGCAGCGCAGGCACGAGACATGGCCGCCCAACAAGGTTTGCGATATTGTGAATCGGCATTTTGGCTGGAGATGGGCAGTCGTGCTGAGGCTATCGGTCTTGTGACAAAACCTTTCGCTGCTTCAGATCAACCCCTGGGCTTTGGTAATGAACTCGCAACTCAGTACGATCTTCCAACCCCGGAAATAGCAATTATGACAAATTCCGGGATTCATATCGTTCGACGCCGACGACTTGTAGACATATTTGCCTCTGCAATTCGAAGTGGATTTGATGATGGAGAAACCGAGATTAAGAAATTTATTCGACAATATGGTAGAGGGGAAACGACCGCGACTGCTTTAGCCGTAGCTTGTGGACAAGGTGGTGATGCTTCGGTAGTTGGAGAGAGGAGGATAGCAGATCCAGACACAATTGAAGCTGCTAGGAGAGCATTCGTTGAGCATGGTGGACGTGCATCTATGGACCAAAATATGGTTGTCGAGGGACCAGCCCAAGCTATTGAAAACGTGCGGCCTTCTTCGAGACACGACGGGCTTGCTCTCTATATGGCTAGATTGGTCCGCGGTCTTTGGAAATCGCCGGTCATAAAAATGGAAATTACCAAGGAGGTTGTTGCTATAAAACCAACAATTGATAAAAAGAAGCTAGGCGCTGTTCAAGATGAACTTATGAAATTGTCCAAGTTTTTGGAGGACAACAAGACGTTCATTGAGGGGCTGTCTGGGCCCGAGGGTCTTAATCGTGTCACAAGTCAACAGGAGGATCTTGCTCTGCAGGGCGAACACCAAGCATTGCATTCACTGCAAATCCTTAACACGAGCATCGTAGAAGGAATATCTTTTGTTCAAATGTTTTTCGAGGAACGAGTCGATGACATTTGGGCTGCGCTAGATGATACAACGAAGCAACAACTCCGAGAACTAACATTCGAACTATTATTTTCTACTGACAATGGCAAAAACTTGGCGAAATTGTTGGTAAAGGAGATTGTGAATCGTAACATTGCTCAGGGCTCAAATGTTGATACAGTCGCTGAGGCTCTCAGAAGACGCTGTGGTACTTTCTGTAGTCCTGACGATGTCATTATTTTTAGGGCCCAAGAACAGTTGCAACGAGCGACCAGCGTCGGGCCTTCATCTGATCACGGAAGGGCACTTCTCAATGAGAGTGTTCGATTATTTCAGGAAGTCGCCGGTGTTTTATCTCACGACAATTTGTACAGCGCTTGTGCTCAATTTGCCGCGAATCAATTCTATGCTGGCGCAATCAGCCTGGCACTACTTGTTGCTCACGAATCCGATCGTGGCAACAAAGCTCTGTCGTGGCTTAATGATGGCAGGCCTGCCGACGACCATCGAGCAAGTTTCTTCGAGTTCCGCAAGGACTGTTATAACATCGTAAAGGAGATTTTAACTGCTGTCGACAACGACACTGGGAATGCACCGGAAATGGTTGATGGTAGACAAACCACCCAAGCTAGAATGCGCGAAGAAGCACATCAAGTGGTTGATGAGTCTGACGACGAGGTCTTTCAATACGACCTTTTTGATTGGTACCTTGAACAAGGCTGGACGGAAAGAATTATTGCCACAGACTCGCCATTCATTGTCAAATATCTTGAGCGGACTGCCAGCGAAAGCACGGAGAATTCCGACCTGCTTTGGAAATACTACGTTCACCGAGAAGATTACTCTTCCGCTGCTGGTGTACAGCTTACTTTGGCCAAGAGTGAACTTCCCATCTCCTTGCAAAGGAGAATCGAATACTTGAGTAGAGCCAAGGCAAATGCTCAAACACAAGGCGGTGCCATCCACAGACAGGCGCGACAAATCATGCTGCATGAGGCTGGTGAATTGCTGGACGTTGCTAGTATTCAACATGAATTGTTGCAACGCTTGAGAGCCGATCCTAGAATTCCTCAAGCACGTAAAGATTCCGTGGTTCAGGATCTTGACGGTGCCATTCAACCACTCTCTGTCGTAAGTTACCACCCCGTCCTCGCTTGCTTGCATATTGCTAACATCTTCTAGCTTTTCAATGAGTATGCTGACCAAGGCCAATACTATGATATCTGCCTCCAAATATTTGCAGCTGCCAATCATCACAACCAGGCTGATATCCGGACTATGTGGGAACAACTTCTACAGTCAATACAGGCCCGTGTAGAAGAAGACCCGCAAGCGCAAACTGAACGTCCTTATGAAGCTATCGTAAACATTATCCGTGAAATGTCGCAAAAGCTTTCTGGATATGAAATCGTCTTCTCTCCTAGCATTCTCATCCCCCTCGTCGAAACTTACGCGGCTGAACACGCCCATCCAGGTCCTACAAATTGGGTCCCAGATTTGTTTATCAGTGTGTCCTTCGACTTTGACACAATAATCAACATCTTAGAAGGAATGTTTTACAATGAGGTCAACCCATTCGTTGGGGCAAATAGGATAGTTCTTGCAAATCACATTGTGTATGCAGCGGAGCAATGGTACGAGGACTGTATTAGACACAATAAGAGAGTTTTTGGAGGCGAGGTGCAGCAAGATCAAATCGGACAGATTTTGGCCGAGTTGGGTGCGGCTGCCTATAGAGATGATCCAGTTGGGAGACAAAGAATTATGGAGTTGAGAAGGAGGATTGGGTTGGGGGGATTACGATGAGAGAAGAATGGGAATGATCATGTGATCGGGACGAAGGCAAGGAGAAGAAACTTGTAATTGGAAAATGGAAGCAAGTGCAGAGCAATTGTTTACAAGAGCCCGTTGCCGCAAAGGGCATTTGTAGGCATAAATTGGGCATTAAGCTAGGAGTTGGGGAAACTTGTTTGTTTTGATACTAAGTGGAGGAAGCAGGGGTCGATTTTGCTGAATTTATCGACTGGTATGGAGAGGGAAACTTACGCCATCGACAGTGGCCTGATGTACTGGAAACAGAGTTTCATGGGGGAAAGCGATGATGATAGACGGATGCTGTGCTTGTAATTCATAGATGGTTGATGCGTATTGGTTGGTAATGTTATTGTGATGATCAATGGTGCAAAGTAACAAGGGAGTGAAAAGCTAGTTTCAGTTAGGTAGTTGTCGATGGAGGAGAGAATGAAAACGAATGGATACCATGATATATGAATGCGTTGACTCGGACTGAAGTGCTTGGTATTGTTCAGTTGTGATTGAGGTATGGGCTGGAGAGACTTGGACATGGCAAATATAAAAATATGTGGAAGGAAAAATTACGCCGCGATACAGGGAATGCTTATAAGTGAACAGACCGAGTTTCTAAAAGGGTGAGGGGTTTGGTGAAATATATCTGGAGTAGAATACTAATGTAATTCTAGAGACCAAGTTCCGAAATATAGTGATAGGCGATCTTGGTGATGGGAATGCAGGTGGCATGAAGTGTTCCATTTCATTAATGAGATCCAAAGTGGTGCTAACTAGAGTCATTAAGATATTGAAATTAGGTGGCTGATGAGTCTTTTGTCAAAAAGGTACTTCATAATACTTCCCTGTTCTTGTTTGGCACAAGAGAGATCTGTATTAAGATGGTATGGTTCTTGCTCAGGCTCCTAAAGTTTGGCTCATAACCGAAAATGAAGGGGTCAATTTTGGGCGGGTAGGGAGGATTTAGTGGCAATGATTTTGCCAATACTCGTGTTCATACAATGCTTGTCTTGAATCATCATTCTCAAATAGGGTTCGAGAAATGCCTGTGAATAGAGGAGTGTTGTATCGTGTTTAATGTTCATGGCCCCAAACACTGTGAAAACGCACAAAACATAGTGCGGGAGTTGATGCAGCGCTGGAAATGTAGTTTTTTCCCGTTCTTTCTATTTCTCCTTCCTTCCATCACATAGCTGCCCTCTCTTAAACCATAAACAACCCTCATCCAACTCGTCTTCTGCCCGTTAAACGCCTCCCTCTCCTATAGCCGATTTTTAACTTCCCTGCTGGCCTTTATGGAGTTAATTGCATGTATCGTAATGCTTGTAATCAGCAGGCTGGAATAATCAAGCGATAAAAATAGATATAAAACTATCAGTAGCGATGAAAACAGGAGTTCCATCTTTGTTGAGAGTCGAATCCAATGGAGGTCACAGTTTGGCAGAGATTGATTGAGAAAACTACCAATATATCTCTGCTGGAGGCTTGCTTGGAAGAACAAAGATGATAGAATCTTTCCCGCCTTTGGATAATTAATGGCTTTCGATATTGGAACCGCTACGTGGACAATTGAGGACACTGACTTCGATAATGCACTTTGACACTTGATTTGTTCTATCGGTTTGCAGTTTCGAAGGGCTGATATGAGGAGTGACACGTTCTCCAATGTCCAGATCACATGTCTCGTAACAAAATTGATACTGAATTGCTAGATTGTAGCAAATATTCCTATAAAGCATGGGGTATATGACGAATAAAATGACAAATGAAGAAGCAAATCCCACATGAAACAACTATAACCCATCAATCATTCATACAAGACTTTCGGTACTGCTACCGCTTTTTCTGACTGGCTTTCCATTATTCACAGACATACTGTCATGCCACTTCACTTCGGTTTCTGTTCTCACTGCGATCCCCATCTGACCTTTGTGCAATCCATCCCCCTTTCCGTGACCACTCTCCACATCAGTGACATCACTCATTTTATCATAGTCTCCGTCTATATCGCCGGCCCCAATCTCTGTAGTATGATGCGCCGTTCTCCTACTCATTTCATAGCCTTCTGGGCGGCGGGCTGTTCTTCCCTGTCCATATCCTTCGGTAGATTTCTTTTGACTCCGCGAACGATCACTTTCTCCAAAAATTTTGGGGATGATGCGCACAAAAATGGGTTTAAGTGCGGGCGCACACGCGCAAACAAATGATAAGCCGACTTCGATTGTTGTAATACAGAAAAGAAGAGAATATGTGATATCTGCTGGAGGTTTGCGATCGAACGAATCGAGAAGGATGATCCGAATAATACCAATAATAACGGTTCTACGGTAGGATGTTAGAGAAAGGCGTCATGCCAAGAGTTATGGCGAGAAATGGACGGTTACTCACATAAGACCAAATGACAATATAGCAACAAGCATCAATTTTTGCCTCCGTGAGATCTGTAGATTGTAGACAATCCATGTTGGCATTAACAAAGCCAGCATGTCGGTCAAAACACTGACACTTGCTGTCCCGGTAACAAAGTTTGCAAAGTTCATGCAGACGGCATCAGGGTACTGGGCAGGGTACCAGTTTGCGGCAATGGGAACACAGTGGAAAGCAGTGAGAAGGAATGTGACAACCATCATGACGCCATTGAAAATCAGAAGACCAATAATCGTTAGTCTGACATTAGATTTTTGGCCGGTAAGGCGAAGTAGGAAGAGAAGGATAGATGTTTTCACAAGAGCCAAGATGGGGTTGTAAATGAGTTCGGTCTGGAGTAATCAGTAATAAGCAATGAGAGATATTTGCATCAAAAACTAACCGCATAGCCATATTTTGCACCAGGCACGGAATCCCAATCGGCTGGAAGATCCCATATGTGTATACCGACATAATTGTATTTTATCACTAGTAGCTGTTAGAAGAGTTCGGGTGATGAGGTCGGTAAAGGAAGAGCTTTGCCTTTGTATGAAGTATATGTCTCCGCCCAGTAAACGATCTAGAAAGGAGAAGTTTAGTGGAAGATCTTGCTGTCAATCGCCCCCCCCCCCCCCCCCCCCAGCATCAGAGCCTGCCCAGATCGCAAGGTCAATCAAGAGCCCAACTGTCATATCCATGGATTTTCATGAAAGTTTTGGGAGAATGGCACTCGTATGGCCTACAAACTGTGAATAAAACTTACCATGGCAAAGCAAATTACCCAATCATCTGCAACAGGTTAGCGACGGTTGTATTAAAGTGTTAATTCTCAGAAAAACGAGCATAACTAATAGCAATCACATACCTGCAGCAAAAGATCTAGTCAAGGATCTACTGTACAACCGTAAAAAGAGGGCGGCTGTCGCAATGGCCGGAAAAACAAAAGTAATCGCGAATGCCTGAGCTTGACGGTTATCGTGAGGAAGATCCGCAACAGCAGCAGCACTGGTAGCCATGTTTTGGTCGGTGAACCAGTCACAATTCCACCTTGGGGCTCATGTACAAGAAAGTGGAATGCAAACGATAATGGACCACCCTCACTGATACGATTGAGAAGATGAACGAAAAGTGAATATCAAAAAATGGGGACCATATACGACGCGCGACGAACAGGCCGTTATATTATGATAAAGTCAATTAGCAGATGTAAATCAATGTAACCGAGGGTCCATCACCACATGGCAATCCAAGGATTGAGAAGTTCAATGCAAAAAACAAACCCGGTCAAGGGGATTCGGAAGGAAAGGTCGAAAAAAGCAAGAAAGTTAAAACGAGGTATTGAGTTTTCAACTCCACCGGGGTTTTGACAAACAACGAGTCAAATTTTATAGGGAATGAAACGGATCGGTATGTTGTCTATGCTCTGGAAGGGCTGATTGGCCTGATTTATCTGTATGAATACTGCTTTCCCTGATGGGGCAACGATACTGTATGTGCAACAGCAGTAGTATGGATCTTTTTGAGCTTCGTCGTACCCGAGCATTGTGACTAGGCCAAATTTGTGTTCTTTACATCCGTACCCAGAAACTCGGGTAACGAAAGGCAATTCCCGCTCCGGGCAAAGCCAGGGGTATGGAACACGGAAGAAATTCTTGCGGAGTGCTGTACTTTTGATTGCATCGCGGATTTAAACTTGAAGTTTGTGATTGTGTGACAAAGGGCAAAGATGGGGTGGGGGTGAGGGAGGTTAGAGACGGGACCGAGGAAGCAGCCAGTGGCAATTGGTGCAAGTCCGAAATATACAAGGTGTTCCACACGGTGATTAAATTCAGAATCTGCAACCCCCTTTCCTCCTGCATTCTTATATTTCCGTTCAACATCTGCCGACTGTAACACTGCACATACACACGCAGTGTGAAATACAGATTCTGTTCGTATGGGAAGGTATCATCTTAATTGCCGGTAGCAACTAAGGGGGATTAAAAAGCCACAATATGTGTAGCGTAACGGCGTCGATGAAAGGCGGGGGTTTACGTCTCTTTTGTTTTTATATGCTGATGCCGTGTGTTTCTGAAGTTTGTAGGGGGTAACGTTACGGTACCGAGTTCTGTGCCACAAAATTGCTATTGGTGTCAATGCAGCGAGTCCGGTCAATGTATTATACTTATGTAGCTAATTCTGGTCCTAGTTCTACTCTAAAATTGATCGAAAGGGCTTAGCTATACAGACTTGGAGATTAAATTTTGATCAATTCCAGGATCTACGTAACGTCTTGGCAAGTACTAGGAGCTAATTCAATCTGATAAACGCAAAGTAGTCTACCCAAGTCTAGATATCTATCAGTAAGGACTTGAAACCAATCATGCAGAGGTATGTGTATGGTACTTCGCACTTTGTATATTCATTATTGACAAAAATTTACCTTCATCTGATGGTCAGCTGGGGTTCAACTTCGCAAATGGGGCTTCCCGCTATATAGCCTCGAAATAGCAAAATAATACGTCGTACTAGTCGTCGTAGGGAAGAATTCGGATCGCAACCTTTTCCACCTCAATCTTCGAGAACAAAATTACTTTTCAAAGTTTTAACCTTAACCCTCATTGATTTTCTCTAGGCTGAAAATTCTCTGAGTATCTAGGGGTAATTCTACTGGGAATTTCCATGAAACGCACCGAAAACCCTGGTATTTAACGCCCGTACACCATAAAATATCGGCCGATAAAGTTCAGAGTAGGTAACCCGAGATACTTATCACTATCAACTGTGCCTAGGTACTCCCTCGAGAATTCATACAGATAACTTACACAGGATTAAGTACATTCTTTTCACAACTTATTAGGAAACGCGGCCGCTGATATACGAAGTCCAATAATCTCAGTAATTTACAAGCTTGACTCAAGCGATAGATGGGCATTGATCATCGAAAGATCTGATGCCCTAACGGAATGGAGTGCTGCATGTGAAAACCCTTACAGAGTACAGTCTTCCATGGTAAATGGTATCATAAATGCTTAGATATCATCTAGGTAGGTTTGTTATCGTAAGATCTTACCTTGTACAAGAGCAGAATCTTTAAGGTTCGAGAATCGAGACTGCAAGCGATGGACATGGTTACACAAACGAAAAAAGAAGAAAACGTGGCGATTTCGGGCCCACGAACGATTCAAGCGGAAGCCTCGTTTCGATTTTTTGATTCGTGAACTATCGATGCTCCGCTATAGTTCTGCAGCTTCACGGAGTACGGTTCTCTAAAGTTTGATCCGTTTCTGCTGATTTTTACGGCTTACTCTCTGCAGGTGGGGAATGAATCTAATAGATCTTGACCACAACACTGGAATCATAAGCTCATAGGCGAGCCGTTAGATGAAATAGACCACACATGCATGTACACTCGTACAGTCGTATAGTCTCTTCCGTCTGAGTACGTATTCTAGGTCCATCCCAAAGTATCACTCAATTGTCAAATCTCAGCAAGTCTAGAGAAAATTTTCAGTTTAGAATACCTCATTTGAGTCGAAGAACCATTTTGTTGCCATTTGTTTGTCAATTTTAAGACTTCGACTTTACTATACAATTTACATCGTTCATTGGTCGTCCCTGGAGGAATCAATCAGTATCCAATGATATGATAGTTCCCATATTAATAATTATTAGATTTTGTTATCGAATATCCACAGGACCCATATCTTTGATCTCAATTAGCCTCTAGTTCTCTTATGCAACGACCGGGTAGATCAGGGCTCAAAGTGGGCGCCGTTTCTTTTCAGGTGTTTACGCCGAATGTACTATTGGCCATCCCCCGGCAAATCCACATTCTGTCAAAATATTCTAAGGATGTTTTTGATGCCGAGTTGTCCGAAAATCAAACATGGCGAGATTTCAATCTAACATGAATCAATTATAGATCCTGATATGTTAATTCTTGTGCTGAAGCTTTGTCATATCTAGTCCTGACATAGGCTCGCAACCAGAATGGGAAAGCTTTCTCCATGAGATCTCCACCATGTCTTCCCTTTTGGGAAAACATTCTTCTCAGCCACGCCGAGATCCAGATACCCAGACTTCTCTCAAGAGACAATTTCTGTTAAATAGTTGGCCCCCAAGCCCATCCATTTCAGTCCACGCCTCTTTTGACCTTCCAAGTCCTGTCAAGTTCATACATCTAGAGAAGGAAATTACTTTTGCAAATCAGGTAGTTCTCTCTTAAATCCTTGATACCTTCCCGCTATGCTTCGCGACTGTTACTGATAAATTACAGTCATGAAGACCTCACCGTCTTTAGCGGCAGCCGCTGCTTTCTTGGGTGCCGTTTCAGCACAAAGCATTGTAACCTCAACCTTGAGCCCTGCCACAACCACTGTTATTTCAACCGCCACACCAGCTCTTTTTAGTAATGAAGTGGTGCAATTGACTGATGGCGTTCTTGACAACGTTGCTGCTGCCATCAACAATGAATCTATCTCATCTCTCTTCGCTTTCGACTCTGATTCCACTGCTTCGAAGAGATCAACTAGAGCATGCAAACTCCTCCCTGGTGATGCGTTGTGGCCCATTACCTTAATTTGGGATATTTTTGACATCCTCCTTGGCGGTGCCTTGATCAAGTCCACTCCTTTGGCCGCTGTTTGTTACCCAGAATGGCCTGAATATGATGCAGTCAAATGTGCATCTGTCACAGCTGACTGGTACTTTTCAGAATTGCAGTAAGACTCACCCAATCGGATACATTATTGGATACTAACTTTGACACAGTGAGGCTGATCCAACTTCAATTCAATTGCCTCTCTTCCAGGGCCGTACTTGTATGCCTCCCGGATTTAACTATACAGACACCTGTGAGCAGGGTGGTTACCCCAGTTATGTTGTCAACGTCACAAACGTGGCACAAATCCAACTCGCTGTCAATTTCGCAAGAAATCTTGACCTTTCCATTGTGATCAAGAACACTGGTCACGATTTCAACGGTAAAGCATCTGGCAAGGGTGCTCTCACCGTCTGGACTCATTATCTCAAAGATAAGGCATATTTACCAAACTTTGTAGCTGCTAATGGTTATTCCGGACCTGCTATCAAGGTTGGTTCCGGTATCTTGGTACACGAAGCCTACGAATATGCCAAGAGCTTAGGAGGTACTGTAATTGGTGGTGAAGCTGTCACTGTAGGAATGGGTGGTGGTTATATTGCCGGTGGTGGTCACTCGCCTTTGAGCAGTATGTATGGTATGGGATCTGATCAAGTCTTGGCCATGGAAGTTGTCCTTGCCACCGGTAAATTCATCACTTGTGATTCCAAAACCAACTCCGATATCTTCTGGATGCTTCGCGGTGGTGGCGGTAGCACTATTGGTGTTGTAACATCTCTCACCGTCAAACTTCTCCCCAAACTCGAAACCACCACAGTCACCTTCAACTTCACTGTCGCAGATACTCCCGGTAACGACTTCTTCTGGGCAGGTGTTCAAGCTTATATTGACAATGCTGAAACCTTCGTCGATGCCGGTACCTACGGATATTACTACCTTGGAGCTAGCGCCTTCGAAATTGGAACCGATGTTGGTGGTAGTGATGCTTATTATTTCCGTATGGAATCTTTCGTCGCACCAAACATGACAGTTGCTGAGACTCAAGCACTTCTCAAGCCTTGGTTCGATGTTCTTGACAGCAACAACATCACATATACTCCTTGGTACAACCACGCTGACAACTTGTAAGTTATTCCTAGCTTTTTTGTCTTGTTCACAATCATAATTCAAGCATGCTGACAATTATCCCTAGCTATGATGCCTGGGTTGTTTCTTTCCCGGAAGAATATGTCGGAACTGACGTTGTCAAAACCGCTTCTCGCCTCATGCCTCGCTCTGTATTCGAGGACGATGACCTCCGCAATCAAACCTTTGCCGCTCACAAATCTGCCATCGAGCAAGGTTTCTTCATCGCCGGCTTCCATATCTCCGGTACCGGTATTGCTGTCGACCCACCCACTGATTCCGCTGTTCTTCCTGCGTGGCGGGAAACCATCATGCACACTATCGTCGGTGGTGAATGGGATGCTACTAGCTCCTGGGCCGAGATCGAGGTCGTTGTAAACGCCGTTACAGCCTTCATGGATACTTTCCGTGCCATTGCTCCTGATTCCGGCTCCTATATGTCAGAGGGTGACCTCATCGAGCCCAATCAAACACAAGCATTCTACGGTATCAACTATGATAGACTTTATGCGATGAAGCAAACATATGACCCTAACGGCGTATTCTTTGCTCTCACTGCTGTCGGATCCGTTGATTGGGAAATCCAGACCACTGATCCTATTCCATATAACTGGAACACCAACGGTAGACGTTGCCCAGTTTAAGGGAGATGTCTGGAGAGATTGTATATAGAACCAAAATCGTCCGTAAATAATTGACGAATAGATTGATAATATTAATGATAATGAATACTTTTCTTAAATGCCCAGCAAAATGCGTGCGTGAATGTTAATCTTTCATCTTCTTGGTAAACCAAATGACACAATCCCGTGAGATGTTACCCCGCCTAATTTGACCAGACGTACATCTAGGTAGATATGGAGGTTTGATGAAGTAATATATGGCGTCTGGTTGGTCCTACATTAAACTGGTGTTGGCTTGAGCTGCGTTAATTTTCATCATCCCGTTGAGGTCCATTTACAATTTCAACAGTTTGCTTCTAGGAAATATTTTGCCATTCCGGATCAGAATTAGATCAATCAAACCTCGAGCTAGAAAATGATTGATGAGATATTGAGTGTTAATTGATACTATCTATCTGAGTTGACTGTTAGTATATAGAAAGAATGGCTGAAATGATAAGCTGAACATCTGGGATTGGTCTTCGGGGAGATGAAAATGGACATCTAGTATGGAATGTCTGTTCATCATTTTCCTCCTTCCAGTTGTTGGTAGCAAACTGACTGACGAAGCTAAAGCTCGCCGAAATCTGGAACCTGAAGAGAAAGACCTGTCAAAGGGCCATTGAAACTTTGTGGGTAGAACAGGGTCGTTCTGCTACATTGGGTGGCAGTGAAATGAGTTACTAGGCAAGTGATAGGTAGCTCAGATATGCAAACGAAACGAGCGTGTTGCAACTGAGAAAATCCTGCAGAAATCTAAAGTATTCCAGCCATTAACTTTTGTTGTTAGATCGGATGACAACACCCCTTCTCCAAAGATAAAAGTTGAAGACGAATGGGTTGACGCCAACAGACATTATTGAGATTCTGGGGTCTGTTCCGAACGTTCTAAATGCATTTGTTGTACTCGAGTATTGTTCATCAAACTCATAGATATATCCGAAATCGACTCGTTCCTGAACGTCGAACCGGACATGGAGAAATGATAAGTGCACTATCAAGCCCCGCACTATTATCGCATTCGAGACCTGGTTTGCCCTCGGAACAAATGTGATAGGTAGAGAAATAGAGTATACCAGGTGACACAATGCGTTCTTTAAAAATGCCTCTGCCCTAGGTTACTTTTGTTGACTTGCCCATGAAGCCGATAACCAGGATGGAGTTCATGAATACCTTGACAGCCCTCATCATTGCAAGGTCTCAGCACCAGTCTCAATATCAGTCTTGAGAGTTGTCTTGAGAGATGCGCACATCGAATCAATCCAGAGATTTCGGTACCTGAAACTCCCAAGATCTCTGGTCGCATCTCAAAATAAGCTTGACAATGTTCTTAAGCTCCTGCTTCTCCAATATTCAACATGCCCTGAGAAGGTTTCAAGGTCGAACAAGCTGGTTGAGGTGATTGTCTGATGCTCCCTCCCTTCGCGAGACAATTGACAGAGATGGTAGGTAAGTGTTGCTCCTAGATGTAGAAAAAATACCCCGTAGCCATGATCCAAGTAGTTTCGTTCTATCAAAATAGTTTAGCATCATCTGTTTAGCTATCAGCTTTGAAGCAAACGAGATCCCGATCGAGATGTGTAGAATCCTCTCCTGGATAGAATCAGCAATCTTTGACTGATATTGCCAGATCAAATTCAACCATGAAATTCTGCCTTGGGGTTGGAAAGTGAATTAAATGTTCTACCACAGTGTATTGAAATTGCCCGGAGCTGACAGCAATGACTCTAATCTCCATGTTGCAGAACAGTGATGATTTGACAGCATTTGCAACTTTGCGAGCTTTGCTGGAAATCATCATAATATTCGAATGATCCCGATTCTCTCAATAGAAAAGAGGTGATCGTAATCAAGAGATAGAGGTTAAAACGAGACCCATCCCTTCATATAAGCTTTGAAGTTCTCTCGAGTAGTCGTTGAAGTGTTTGTAAATCATTGATAGGCAATGGGAACCAAATGAAAAGTGGTGGGCAGATTTTGGTATTATACTGCCAAAGGATACCCTAAACTTTCACATCGCAACTACATTCATTCAACAATATTTTGACACTTTTAAGAATGAAATGATTGACACTTGAGCGACGTGAACAACAATACGTATAATGCGAAATAAAATATAATGAGGTTGATTTATATATACCATTCTGATGTAATGCGTTCAGTTCTGGCATCACATTCTTTATCTACGACACCGCCAAACTGCGTTCCCTCAACTTCACCCTTACCCCTCATTCCCTTTGACAATTAATTATTGAACTACCAGATCAACCAACCCCCAAGTTTTATTTGACTTGATACCCAACTGCTTTGATTCCAAATTCATACTGTTATAACTGTACCTCTACCTTTATTCAACCAATCTCGCAGACAATATTCAGGGTAATCTCCTATGCGCAGAATGTCTACCATCACAATTGGAAACCTACCCCGTTTGTCCTCAAAAGCTCTCTCTGATATCCTTCTTTCTCACGCCTCGTCGAACCTGGATGCCCCTTCCAAGCCGCAGAATTTAGCTATTATTGACGTCCGTGATGATGGTACGTCTGTCTTGGGCACTATTGCCTGGGGAAAATACTTCTATTCTTTTCAGTCATTTCATATTACTGACTTCAATCAACTCTCGCAGATCACATAGGCGGTCATATCAAACATTCCACCCACGTCCCATCCTCCACTCTCGACTACAAGATCCCCGAATTAGTCCGAAAATTGAAAGATAAAGATACGGTTGTATTTCATTGTGCTTTGAGTCAGCAAAGAGGTCCCAGTGCTGCATTGAGATATATACGCGAAAGGGAGAGGATTATGGGCGCGGGTGCCGGCATGAGCGCTGGATCTGTTGGAGAAGCAATGAAGAAGAATAAAGAGGCAGTCGAGAACAAAGCTGATGACGGGGAATGGGAGGATGTTGAAGAGGAATCTGAGAAGAAAGGGCAAAAAGTCTACGTTCTGGATCAAGGGTTCGTTGGATGGCAGGAGATATATGGCGAAGATTCACGCTTGACAGAAGGATATCGGAAAGAGATCTGGGAAAATGGTTATTGAGATGAGACTAGGAATTTCACCAACCAACTCCCTGCAATAAACCAATTTTAAGCACACATACACGAGTCTTCATGGTATAATACACCTACTCTTTATACATCGGAATGGAAATTCTTTTCCTAAGGGGAGGGGGTTGTTTGCTATTGTGTAGCTCGCGGCATTCACCCTAACTATATTCCACTCGAATTCGACACCAGAGGTTGCAATGTAGAAGCCTATCTCTAACTCATTTAATGGCTTTGTCCCCTCTACATCTTTTACCAAGTCTATTAGCTTCTGAGTTGTTTCCTCTTCTAGGACGGAAAGCTCCCGCTTCGGAAATGCTAATCCGTACCGGCTGGAGATCATTTACTACGTCTACATCTGGCTCATCCAGTTGGCGGAGGTACATGGCTTGTAGTTGAGCGATTGGGATTGCTGACAATCCTTTGGCAACACCTTGATTCATACAGAAGATTGGTCATCCGATTATCTTGTGGACTGCGCATGACTATGGCCTTAAGCAAGTCGTCAATTGAATCAATGAGATGGGTGCACTTTATATCATCCGCAAGCTATGTAGCTGATTCTATTGGTGGTATGCCATGACGCTCGAAGGCTTAGTTCGTGAGTTGAGACAACCAACTCTTTTCTCGAGTTTTTGACTACTTTTCTTTTAAAAACATCCAAGAACACGAGGAATCTATTAGACGTCTTACCAGCTTCAAAAGTCTTCTCAAGGTGATACTGTAAATCCTTGGAAGGTTTCAAATAGCGTAGCCCAGGCTGTGTAACAAGCACCCATAAAACTTGTTAAGTAAATGCTCTCTTGAAAAACATCTCCTCAGCCTAGTATGAAAATGTAACATCATTGATCAGAGATGCTACTTTCGGATGACCTAGATCTAGCCATAATGAAAAGGTGGTATTGCAATTCGTCAATTTGTGAAACATATCAACCGCAGACTTTACCATTGGGGCAGGGGCGTTGACGGCAGGGCAGATGAGGAAAGGCAATAGGTGGAGTTAGGATTGAATCGATATTCCCATAGCGTGCATCAATGTGATTTTGGTTTTCTCTTCGTTTGGAAAATACGAAGGTTTGTGGGTGGTTTCTGGAGTATCTTCATTCAGCTTTATCACCACATCATTCATGAGATGATAGATTACCCCTAAAGATGGGATATCGCCAAGGTGCGTTACCCCCTTGATCAATCTTAAATTCTGTTTGGCTAAACCGTGTACCTTCCTCCAATGTTCTTCAGAAATCGGTCGAGGGCTCTTGAGAACAACCGTCACAATTCTCGTGTGAAAATCAGGTCTTATTACTGCCAGGCAACGATGTTGTTTTTTGGTGGTCTTGCAGTGGCTAAGATGGAGCAATAGCAGAGTCAAGCTCAAGGAAGTGGATAATCCGCATGATTTCAGAGCTCGTGTAGCGAGGCCCACAAACTTTCAAAGCCAAGATGAGACAAAGGTAATGGAGATTCTCGTCGTGAATTTTTAGAGATACGTTGTATACGGATTCGCTTGTAGTATTGCGATATTAAGAAAGGGGCAACGAGGTAGTGTCCTAGTCATGACAAGATAGACACAATAGTCTGTAGTTGAGGACCTTCAAAGAGATGAAATACCAGAATGTTTTTCAAAGTCTATTGGTACAGCCACATACAATGAACTCCGTGTAAATATTTCAATTGCCAACCATTGCCAGTATGAATTGATAGAGCATGTTGGCTTTGGTAGAAGATAAGCCTTGAAAATTCAGGGCTACCCTATTCATTCGGGTTAAGGTGAGACTTTCCAATACATCAATGGCTGAGTGAATAAGAATCGAAGAACCCCCTGCAAATGAACACGAAGATACATAAATAGTGGGACGGTATCTTCAATGTTCTAGTAATATAAACGTGTGGTTGAACTCTAATCTACATCTATGTTCAAAATCATCTCAAGCCGTCTGCCCACAACCGTGTTTGATGCTTGGAGTCCTGCGACTCACAATTTACGAGTCTCGTTTTGGTAAGTCGTATCCATTAGCTCTATTCTCTTCGTTCACCGGTGCTTATTGTTGAATGCCTCCGACTAATTCACATATTATCCCTCACTGATTTGAACCTTGGTGCCGATGATGAGATTATCAAGGCTGTTGTTACTTGGAGGTGTGCATTACGTCGGCTTGAAGAAAAAATTGAAGGTTCCTCTGCAAATTAAGCTACTTTCCTTGTACCAAGTCTGAGTAGTGGAGTTGAGAGTTTGTTGAAGACCGTAATTGATGCAGTGAGTTCCAGATGTTGTGGGATTCTTTAATCGGGCATGCAAATAGTCATGCCGCTTTCAGGGGCAGATCTTACCTTCCATCTAACAACGTGGCTTCTTTTGGTGTGCCTTTATTTCTGTGGGAGAAAAGCATGATCCGTCGAAGTCCATAGAGTTCCTTGGAAAACCATGAGCATTTTATCTCCCCCCTTCATTTAGCGAGTTTCATCACCAATACGCGGCCGCAAATTGATCTGCGTCAAGGGACAAAAGAACGGGAGTCTAAGAAAGTCTCAAGGTCAAGAGTATAAAACGTTTGAGAGGTTAATGAAGCCCAAGCAGTGATATTCAATCGAAGTTGATGATCGAGGGAGACGACCAAAGACGTTCTTTATAAAATAAGAACATTCAAAGATTTGATACCCAACATAATCGATTGTTAAACAGTTAGGTGGATCTTTGTATGAATATGAAAGGAGGTATGTTTCTTGATTTGTTCACACTTAAATATTTAACACCCAGAATAATTCAGAATGCACTAGGATAATGACTTGTTATGTTTTTGATATGCTTTGTATTTATTATCTAGAACAGTAAAATAAGAGAAGGGAGAATCGCCCAAGCTCCTCAGCTTTGGTGTTGATTGCAGATATATAAAAGCATGTGGCATGTGTAACATGTGATTGAAGTTTGGGGTCTGGAAATGAAGGGGTCTCTGATAGTCGGAATTGTAGTTTGACTATCAAAAGTTCGCAATTTATGAGTGCAGTTATATAATCTCAACAATCGAAACACTGCATTGACACTGGGTGTTGTGTTGCTTTCCATCCATATAGAATTTGAGAACTCTGAGCTAAGAGCTGATATTTAGTCTAGCAGTCCGAAAGATAGTATGTAAACAAGACACCCTTTACCTTAAATAATGTAGATGTGAAATGAAGAATGAATGAATGGATAGATAAATACTGGAATTAAATCAATTGCCCTAGAGGATACGTGTTATGAATCGAAATACATGATTCCACTGTCAGAAACACTCCCGGGGTTTCGTTGTCAATCATGTGTTTGCAGGTGATAATCACAATGTGTGATCCAGTCCTGTCATGTCGGTGGTCAAAAACCTTGTGGATCCACTATCGTGGGAATTCAAAATTTCCGCATTGGACCATAAAATAGGAAGGAGAGAAATTGACACGTGTTAGACATCACAATACCGAGTAGATTAGGATCCATCGGAGAAACTCGGATTGCATGATCGAAGTAATCAACGACCATTCAAAAACGCAGACCTCTCCACATTGACTGTCAACCCCATGGGCAAGAATGGGGCGGTCCGCCTTATCTCTTGGTGTAAGAACTAAGGTACGGAAGAGAGAATTAGGTATCGCGAGATTTCCCTCATGTACGCTGCCTCGTAAGTAACCTTGGGGAGAAATCTCACTTGAGAATTGTGATTCAAAATTTCATGAGGCATATCTTGATACAACAGCGACGGGCCGTTAATTCCTAACCCATGCACAGGTGTGTGATAAAAATTGGAGGGTATGAGAGAATCAGGATAGATGCATTAGCCGTGAGGTGAGGCAAAAAAAAAGAGTTGAGGCAAGAACGGCAAAATGGAGATTTGGAAGACGCAACACCTCTAGGCTCTAGCACTCTAACACTATCACGACCGAAGGAGGGATTAATACTTTAGCGCGTGGTCAGCAAAAGCTGGTCGCTGGGAGATGGCGCGAGACGCTGAAGAGGGAGGCCATGTTGAAAGGTCCGAATGCAATGCTGTACGAAGGAGAAAGGCTATACGCCGTAGTAGGGAGTTAGTAATTGCCATGTTACATTCAACGTTTCTGTTGTATTACACATGAGGATGAGTATGGGCATGTGCATACATGTGAGCCAAGGCACAAAAATGTGATAATTGACACAATTGGCATATGAAGAAGGCGGCTATTGCGTTTACATGTGTGTGAAAATGTTGAGGATATTTTACTTTTTGGGAGTTACTCAATGGCAGTGATCGTTGTGAATGGCATTACCGGTAGCATTCGGCAAATTGATTTGCAGGTTCCCATTCGGGTCCGGGAGAATGTGAAGACAGGATAGTGATTTCCTCACCATGAGTTGATTTTAAATCCTTCCCTTGCCGCCATCATCTATATCTTTTTCAACCGTTGACCATGTACGACGTCTTCTTTCGTCAACTGTAGGTTCAACGTTGTGTATAAGTGGACCTAGGAGGTGAATAATGAAAAAGGACCGAAAAGGGGAGAACGGCTTCCTGGATAAGTTCATTCGGGTAAAGGGCCATGGTTGGAGAATGGCATGATTTTTCCGGATAACATCATACATCCATCACACACGATTGGAATCGAGATGATGGTGAGTGATTGATTGATTACCTTAGCATGTGGGAAAATGAAGACATCGTGAGATTTTTGGTGGGGCTGATTATCGTCACAATCGCATCGCCTGCTGAGTACGAAAAGGTGGATCAAATTAGTAGGTAGGGAGGGAGGGACGGAGGGACGGAGGGAGACGAGGATAGGATAATCTATCGTTGCCGTGCCCGGTTATCTCTCCAGCTACCTGTACGAGGAGCGAGAGTCGAGAAATTTACAATCGATCAAGGACCACGGTTGTTACAACTGCAGACTGCAGTACTAGGCACAGTACTAGGTAGTTTGTCAGTAGCCAAGCTTCGGAGAAGAATTATTCCATTCAACCCACCATGGACATGCTATGGACCATGATGAAATCTTTTTACTCCGTCCGTACCGCACGATTCCGATGCCGTTTCATCCATCCATCCATCCATCCATCAAGTGCCTCATTAGCATTCATTCCCAAAACAAAACGACGAACATTACTCGGACGTTGGAAACTCCCACTATGAAATTGACCTCATGATTTGTACTTCTTTGGTATGAGTGATCATATACATACATAGATCCAAGACAGTCACACTCACACTCACACTCACACTAGAACCTCATGATTACCGTAAGATGTGCTGGTGGGTTTTGTTTCTCACGCTGGTATGGGGAGGGAGCACATACAGTGTGTATCAGACATTAAAGTTGAGAGATGCATCGATGGCGGAGCAAGTATGCAGTGAAAACAAAGAAAGTTTAAATGATTTGAATTGAATCCTGATTATTGCATGATAGTATAATACACACTCCGTACAATGTACATATTAATTTACATATTAATTTACCAGAGTTCTCTTTCCCACTGCTGGGTAGATAGTAGGGATTCGTGATCGCTCCCTCCTGAACATTGCAGATGGAGGTTTCATGTGTTCTTTTGGAGAATCACCTATGGGCAGCTGGGCAGTCAGTCAGTGGCAGATACATACTTTGTCCATTTATCCGATTTGTCCCGGTCTGGACTCTGGACTCTGGACATGGACCATGGACCAAATAATGCAATTAATGCACGTTCCTAAACTTTGGCTTGATCATTGCCCATTGCCCGTTGCACTTGGCCCTTTATCCCAAATCGAGTAATTATATTGCGAACGCACCTTAGTCAATACTATCGTTCCCCCTCAGCCATAATCCATAATTCGTTGGTGCCAGCCCAATCCAAGTTATTCAACCCCTCCACGCCCTCGATCCCCTCGATCCCACCCTCACCCTTACCGTCCTCTCCATTTCTTCCCCACTACTCAATGTACCCAATAAAAATATCCCCAGCTTTGATGTTGAAACCGCAAAACTGCGTCATACTCGCTCTCTCTGTCATGACATTCTTCGTATCAAATCGAAAATACGTTGCTTCGTGCCGGTACGTCGTCGTAACTGGATCGAATCCACTTTCATCATTTTGGCACCTTACCGCATCCATCTCAAAGCTGGAGTCAAGGCATATCTGCATGTTGCCTGCAATGATTTAATGATTAATGGATCATCTACGGGATCTATGGCATCTATGGCATCTATGGCATCTCTAGACTCTCTAGCCTCTCTCGTATCTCTCGCATCTCTCGCATTTTAATGATTGGTCGCTACTAAGTAACCTCACCAGGAGGTCATCAGCAACGGCCCTCTCCCTCCTCTTAGCCTCATCCATCTTGTTGGTGTACCTACAGAGCCCTGCAAGCCTGCGTATAGAGTAGAGCACAGCTTTGGAAATCCCTCGTTTCTTTTTAATTCCTCTAAAGCACCCAAAGATCTTCTAGATGTCTTATTGGCCGATCTTTTTCAGGTACATCTCGATACATCCAATGAAATTACTTCCCCGCAATTAGTCTATACATGAGTGCAGGTATTCTCTCCTCCTCCAATCCGAGAGACCTCCTACGTAGTATAAGCCAAGATAGTGGTTACAAAACTGGTGACCTTGCTTTTTGGGTTGACGGTGCAATGCTATCGACCCCCCCTGCGCCCATTTTTGCCAATATACACCTAGGTATCCAAATATATAAACACCAACTGCTTCCTCGATTTCTCCTTCCCTTGATTATAATCTTTCATCCATTTTAATCACCTTTCGTGTGTTACTACTACATTCTATCTTTACAACACCTTTCGATACAGTCATCAACTTGACTCACAATCCACACTACACACTACACACTACACACTACACACTACACACCTCCATCATACCCCGCCATACACCTACTCAAACCCACGCTTCACCTTTACAAACAACATCGCATCCATATCACCTAAATTTCCTATAAAATAAAATACTTGGATATTTTGAGGATTCATCATTCATCATCTATCATCATGGGTTTAAAAGCAGTTCATTTCGGTGCCGGCAACATCGGTAGAGGTTTCGTCGCTGAATTTGTGAGTTCATATTCTTTTTCATCTCTGAATTCCCAATATTTGAAATCTACGCCGCACCCCAGTCTTTCGAAACTTTTCAAGCCCAATGAATGATCTAGCATGACACACATAACACTGAAATATTTACTAACATTACTCTTAGCTTCACAAATCCGGTTATGAAGTCGTCTTCTGCGATGTCATGGACAGCATCATCACAAAATTACAAACCACCCCTTCATATAAAGTTATTCAAGTTGGAGCCGAGGGTACAAGCGAAGATACCATCACCAATTACCGGGCGATAAATTCGAAGACACACGAAGCCGACGTTATCGAGGAGATTCGTACAGCCGATGTAGTAACATGCTCAGTTGGCCCAAATATTCTCAAGTTCATTGCACCAGTCATTGCTAAGGGTATTGATGGCCGAGCCAATGATGCAACCCCCATCGCAGTCATTGCTTGCGAAAATGCCATTGGTGCCACTGATACCCTCGCCAATCACATTATGGGCGACCATACTCCAGACGATCGTCTAGAGGATCACCACGAGCGCGCACGATATGCAAACTCTGCTATCGATCGTATTGTTCCCGCTCAAGACCCAGATGCAGGCCTTGATGTTAAGCTCGAGAAATTTTATGAGTGGGTTGTTGATCGCTCACCTTTCCATGATCACGAACCTCCGGCGATCAAGGGAATCAAATGGGTGGATGATTTAATACCATACATTGAGCGTAAACTCTTCACCGTCAACACTGGACACGCAGCTGCTGCATACCACGGGTATTACCATCAGAAGACTACAGTCTACGATGCTCTACAAGACCCTAAGATCCTTAAGGAGGTCCACATGGCATTGGAGGAGACGAGTAGACTGATTGTTGGCAAGCATGGTATCGAAGCACAAGAGCAAAAGGATTATGTCGACAAGATCATTACCAGAATAGGAAACCCACATCTAGAAGATGCAGTAGAACGAGTTGGTCGTGCACCTCTACGAAAACTGAGCAGGAAAGAAAGATTTATTGCCCCTGCAGCCGAACTTGCGGAGGAAGGAAAGGAATTCGGTGCATTATTAGACGCTGCTGAGATGGCTTTCCGTTTCCAGAATGTTGAGGGTGATGATGAATCCAAGGAGTTGGCTGAGATCATGTCGGAGAATTCACCAGAACAAGTCGTGGAAAAGGTCTGTGGGTTGCAATCGGATCATCCATTATTCCCTCATGTGGTAGCCGTCGTTAAGAGGGTTCAAGCCGATGAGTAGAATGTTGATATTAATGTTTTCTTTTTTTTTCTTTTCTTGAGGGATTTTAGGATGGCGAATGGATGGTTATGATAGGGATGGATTGGGCAGTGAGCGATACTTCTGGCGTGTTATGGATACGCAGTACGCTTTTGATGGCCTGGAATGATATAGTTACCCACAGATGATAGTATGACTGAAACAAAAGGAATACCAAATTTGAGATATTTACCACTTGGTCGATGACTTGAAGAAATGAATATGGTGTAAATGCAAAGAAATGTTAGAGAGGTGTAGAATACCCTCTCCATGTAACCAAAGAGTGTAAAATATGAGAATTCGTAAAGACTTCTCGACACTCAACAGCATTGAGAGAGCTGTATTAGTGCATTGATTCTTTGTTCTGATCTTGATCGATGAACCATATACTTCGTTTAGAAGTACAATCAGATGTAATTCCAAACAGATGATGGTGTTGCAGATCGAGGGTAGGGGATAACAAGACAGTAAGGACAAGACTTTATGCAGTGATAGGATCAATTAGATTTGGAGGACTAGCCAGAAATAAATAGTGATTGATGTGAATTTGAAGACCGAAATTTCCATACTCTGTTGAAATCAATATTGATATACAAACACTTTTTCTCCAGTTATTGAAATCTTCACTACCATTTTATTTTCTTTGTATTCTGGGGATGTGAAATAAGGTTGTTACACTAAACCTAATCAGCGCTAGTCAGTATCATTCAAGCTGCCACATCTCGAACTCCAAAGGAACATTGAAATATATCGAGGGACAACTTTGAATTCCTGTCATTTCATCCCTCAACCAATTCTTCTTCTAATACAACTCCGAGAGGTTCATACGCAAGCTTGTAAGTCGCCTGACTTCTGCGATTGAATTTATACCAGAAAACCTCGCAGAGGAACCATTTGCGAACCCATCCAATACGTGCGCTGAAAGCCACAGTATTGCTTTCTCTACCCCCCCTTACTTTTCAAACATAATTCAAAATGAGGTTGGACGTAAAGGTAAGATGAATTCCCTCTTTTGCCAGTAATCTGCGATATATGTACAGCTGTCGAAAGCTATGATTGCTTTAGCTGTGCCCGCGAACCTGGATAGCATCAACAATCTCAAACTAAGGGAGACGATTGTAGTTGGGAATATGGCAACAGTCACTAATTCGATTTACAAAACTCAGAGGCAGTTATTTGCTCGATCAGAAAGAGTCAAGGGAATTGATTTCCATCCAGTCGAGCCATGGATTTTAACAACCCTTTACAGCGGTATGTTCGCTGGCGCATGAATTGATTTGAGGATAGAGCATTGATTGTTGGCAGGTCATGTTTACATTTGGTCCTACGAAACTCAGGTTAGTAACATCAAAATCTGAATACCGTCTCGTGCTGACAATCTTCAGGCTATTGTCAAGACATTTGAGTTGACAGATGTCCCTGTCCGAGCTGGTAGATTCATTGCTCGAAAGAATTGGATTGTTTGCGGTTCCGATGATTTTCAATTACGAGTTTACAATTATAATACTTCGGAAAAGATCACCACTTTCGAAGCCCATCCCGATTACATTCGCGCCATCGTCGTTCATCCTACGCAACCTTTCGTTTTGACCGCCTCTGATGATATGACAATTAAGTTATGGGATTGGGATAAGGGTTGGAAATGCGTGCAGGTGTTTGAAGGACATAGTCATTATGTTATGGGACTAGCCATCAATCCAAAGGATACGAATACTTTTGCATCGGCATGTTTGGATAGGACCGTAAAGATCTGGAGTTTGGGATCATCCACAGCAAACTTCACGCTGGAAGCCCACGAAACGAAAGGTGTCAACCATGTGGATTACTACCCCCAATCCGACAAACCATATCTTCTCACTACTTCAGACGACAGGACAGTCAAGATTTGGGATTACACTACAAAGTCTTTGATCGCAACTTTAGAAGGACATACAAGCAATGTTTCGTTCGCATGCTACCACCCCGAACTACCCGTCATTATCTCTGGTTCCGAGGACGGCACAGTCAAAATATGGCATGCAAATACATACAGATTAGAGCAATCTCTGAATTACGGATTGGAGAGAGCTTGGTGTGTTAGTTACCAAAAGGGGAAACAGGGAGTTGCTGTGGGTTTTGATGAAGGTGCGGTGGTTGTAAAGATGGGCCGAGAAGAGCCTGCAGTATCTATGGATAATTCTGGAAAATTGATCTGGGCTCGGCATAGTGAAGTTGTCTCGTCTATTATCAAGGGTGGAGGTCAGTATTTCCAAGTGATTGTAGAGTCATTACTAATTTGTTCGTAGATGCTTCAGTAAAGGACAATGAACCAATCTCCTTACCCACGAAAGATCTCGGTACCTGCGAAGTATATCCACAAACTCTGCTTCACTCTCCAAACGGCCGCTTTGTATCCGTATGCGGTGATGGTGAATTCATCATTTATACAGCTCTTGCATGGAGAAACAAGGCTTTTGGCTCGGCTCTGGATTTTGTTTGGGGTTCGAAAGATAACAGTAATGATTACGCGATTCGGGAATCGGGAACCAGTGTAAAGATCTTCAAAAACTTTGTGGAGAAAAGCGGTGGTCTTGATGTTGGCTTCCAAGCTGAAGGTCTGACAGGCGGAGTCCTTCTCGGTGTTAAGGGCCAAGGTGGTATTGGTTTCTATGACTGGCAAAGTGGTGGACTTGTTAGGAGAATTGAGGTTGAGCCAACAGAAGTACGTATATCTGATGTGAAAATGTAACAAAAGCTGATTATTAATAGGTATACTGGTCTGAAAATGGAGAATTGGTCGCTATTGCATGTGAAGATACCTTCTACGTCCTCAGATTCTCGCGAGAGAATTACATTGCGGCTTTGAATGCCGGAGAAGTTGACGACGATGGAGTTGAGGCTGCGTTTGAAGTGGTGACAGATATCAATGAAACGTATGTCAAGTCAAAGTCAATGCAAATCGAATGCTAACATGAATTAGTGTACGAACTGGTGAATGGGTAGGTGATTGCTTCATCTACACAAACAGCACCAACAGACTCAATTACCTCGTTGGTGATCAAACCTATACCATCTCTCATTTTGATCAACCCATGTATTTGCTCGGATACATCCAGCGCGACTCTCGCATTTACCTCGCTGACAAAGATGTCAACGTCACTTCTTTCGCCCTTTCTCTTGCAGTCGTCGAATACCAAACTTTAGTCTTAAGAGATGATATGGACACAGCTGCAGAAGTACTCACCACGATACCAGGAGACCAACTTAACAAAATTGCTCGTTTCCTTGAGGGCCAAGGACACAAAGAATTGGCATTGGAAGTTGCAACTGACAGCGAACATAAATTTGAGCTGGCTCTCGCATTAGGCCATCTTCCAATAGCTCTTGAACTTGCCCGTGAAGCAGATGTTGAACATAAATGGAAAACAGTAGGTGATGCAGCACTTGCTGGTTGGGACATTGCACTTGCAGCTGAATGTTTCAAGAATGCAAGGGATCTTGGTTCGTTATTGTTGCTTCACTCAAGTACGGGTGATAGAGAGGGACTCAAAGCATTGAGTGCACAGGCAAGCGATGCTGGTGCACACAATGTTGCATTTACTTGTCTTTGGCAATTGGGAGATGTTGATGGATGTATTGAGCTGTTGATCAAAACTGGCAGAGCAGCAGAAGCGGTGCTATTCTCACAAACATATAAGCCAAGCATTACCGTCAGGACTGTGCACGCATGGAAGGCTCACTTAGAAAATGACAAAAAGGGCAGAGTCGCCAAGACCGTTGGTGTACCCGGTGAAGATGAAGAGCTTTTCCCTGAATGGGAAGAATACTTAAGGTTGGAGCAGGAAGGTAATGAGAACCTCATTGATGTTAATGGGGACGGACACGATAAGATTAATGGCGATGGACCTGACCCGGATGCTGAAGCTGTGGAGGAGGGTTCACTGGAGACGAAAGAAGAAGATGATGAGGAAGAATCAGAGGAGGAGTAGTTGAGTGGTCCACAAATAAATTGGGGACGAATTGATTTTTGGGAAATTTCTGGAAGGTGGCTATAAAAGCAGCTGTGGAGTAAATGACGCATTTGATAGAGAATTAAAGATTGATTATTTCTAGGGCTAGTAGTTATAGTGGAAGGGTGATTGATTTTGTTGTCTGATGATGAATGATAAGTGGAGAGCTAGAACAGGAGGAACGGGAATGGAAAGGACGAGTAAAATGAAGGGGCAATCTTGTGAGAAAAATTCTCTTCATCGCGTCCTTTCTGCAGTGTTGATTGGCTCTTATGCGATGAGTTTTGTGCCCAGTGGTAAAAATCCTGCTTGAGGAAACCCCCAAAATACTTCGTACTCAGTGCAATGAAGCTTTCACTCTCGTCAAAATGCAGATCCATTTTCCAATGGCCACTCTTAAACGTGATTATCTACTGTCTCGATTCTTGGCAGTACTCTTTGACTCCGTCGCAATTACATCTGTCCGAGGGGCTCAACTCGTGTTTAGGTTGCACACGTTGGCTAAAACTCTGTGTACCTTACAGCTCAGGATGGAAATGCTGGAAGTGCTAAGATGACCTCATGACGGTCTGGGAACCTTAGAATGATCAAGTGCAGAATTCCTAGATTCTATATTTGCTGCCAGGCACGTTGAAATGTGACCAAGTGGAAAGTTTGGAGCGAGCCGGAAGATCCATGACTTCGTTGACGGGCACAAAGTTAAAAGCAAAACCAAAACATTAGGTCGGAGCAACATTTCATGTATTCATGGAAGTATTCGCAGATCTACAATGATTCAGATTCACAGTACCCAGCGATTTCAAACTCCCATCCTATACCATCCTATTCCATCCTTACTTACAGAATAAACATAATAGTTTCAATTTGAAGAATAAACAGGATAAGCTAAATGAAATCTTTTGAAGAATATAATAGAATTTATAGATATCAGAATAGGATATAAAGAATAAGGATAATAAATTTCAATTAATTATTTTCACTTGAAATCTGAAGTTGTTTTAATTATAAAAAACAATCTTAATTCATTTCAAAAAACATACTAAAAATAGAAATCCTTTTTTATATAATTTCTATTATATTCTTTCTTTTCAAGAATAAAGATATAACAAGATTTTTCAAAGAACAAATAGAATAGAAAATTTAGAAAATTTATAGGATATAAGGCCTCTATTTTAATGGTTAGAATAGAATAGGAGAGGACGAGGATGGGAGTTTGAATATGTTGATAGTACTATGAAAGAGTTGAATGTGATTGAGAAGCCAAACTAATGAATGCAGCCCGTGATTAGGGCTACTAGGGGCTGAACCCCGAAGCGTTAGGGTGATAAGTTGATTGTGCAATTGGCGAGTTATCCTAATGATTCTTGAAATGGATCAATGACTGCAATCTAGATCTGGTTGAATCAAGATGTTAGTTCTACTCGTGGGAGTTAAAGAGTTGTTCTTCCCAATGATTCTGCTGATCGCATTTTGTAAAGTAGACCAGCGAAGAAGCTTTCATACGAATTCAGCTCAATTTATAAACCAAATTTGCAGATCAGTGATTCAATGGCTTGAAATGCAGTCAGTGAGATTGGGTTCTTATCTGTCAAAACTTGTCATTGCTATAAATACAGTACATGACCATTGCCGCCTGTCGGTACTCTGTAAAGTTCTTGATGATCGACTCAGCTTTTCCCTTGCAATCTGATCTCGGAATAGAAACTCAATGACTCAGAAAAGTTCAGACTACGATTTGCTTTTCCTGCCACATCAGTAGTGATGATGGGATCTGTGCGGCAGCAAATGCAACCAAAATTCGAAATTGTAGATTATAACCTTCAGCGAAGACTTCGCGAATTTGCATTTGGACCTTTGGATTGAACGTCTTAATCATTGAGGTTGATTCCAGAATGAGTGATCTTTGCTCTTTGGTCAATATCTTGTCAAGATTTGATATAATGTTGCTCTTATATGCTGCAGTGGCAATTGCAATACCAAGAACACCACCCAGTATTCGAAACTGTGTTATGGAACTAACAGCAACGGCTGTGAGACACGACCTCAAAGTCAGTCAAATATTTCTGACGGGGGATAGAAATATATAATACCTTTATCAGCAGGCTCAGATATAGAATACGGTGTGATCAAGAGCAAAGTCGAGAGATTAATGCCCACACCAAAACCTGCGATTATTTGAAACCCATATTGCGATACTGGTGTTACCTCTGAAACGGTTAGAGTGGAAAGTAGCGCAAAGCCGACTATCTGTAAACCGGAACCTATCATGATCAAAAAGATAGGTGGAACTTTAGCTTTCCCAGCTACCACAGTGGATACTATTGACCCAACAGGGCATAATAGCGTGAATGGAATGAGCCGGAACGCTGCATTGAGAGCCGTGGTGTTGTCAACCACTTGAAATCGTTGAGGAAGCTGGAAGATAGTAACAAAGTATGGAATACCCAAGAAAACTGCATTACTAGGAAAAGAAGGGTCGCATGTCAGTTTCAATTGTCGATCCAATAATGATGATTAGGCTTACAGTATCATTCCAATCCAAATTCGGCTAGTCATGAGCCTCCAGGGGAACACTGGCTCAGCTGTTTGTGATTCTAAGCTCACCAGTCGCTCCCAAAAAACAAAACCAACCCAAGAAATACAGGATACTGTTAGAAGAGCAATTACAAATGCCGACTTCCAATCGTATAACTGTCCAGCTTCTTCGAGCGCTGTGACTAAGAGAGCGATAGCAACCAGTAGTATTACAGCACCGAGGAGATCAACTCGTTTGAAAACGTTTGTTGAGAACATCGATCTGAATCCAAAACCTTTAGACGCTTCGTCGCGTTCGTGATTTGGGAATTTAGCAGGGAGATAGAGAACAATCACAAGAGCGGAAAGAGCTCCAGCGGGCACACTACAAATCTTTTAGTCTTCGAGAAAGGAATTTTATGAAGAATCAGACTTACTTCAATAAAAATACCCATCTCCAAGTTTTGGAATGGTTGAGTGCCCCGCCTAATACAGGTCCAAGTGAAAATGAAATCGAGTAGACGATCGATATAAAGCTTGTATATCTCGTGTATAACTTCTTGGGCACCAGCTCAAAAAGTATTACGTTACCAAGTGCAAAGTTACCTCCCGAACCAATCCCTTGAAATGCTCGAAAAATTATGCTTTACTTTCAATCAGTCCACGATTTCTTTATCATCTACTGGATTAGATATTGCTAACTCACAGCTGTGTCATAGATTGAGAACTTCCGCATGCTCCTGCAAATATAGTAAATAAACCGATAGAAGTAACTGTGCATAGCTTTCTGCCGAATATGTCACTGAGCTTGCCCCAAATCATAAGCATGCCTATGCAAAGTTATCAGTATGTACTGTTAGCGCTTCTTTTCGAAATGTATGTCTTACTAACTTCGCCCAGCATGTAGGCGGATGCAATCCAATTGACTTGATTGAAAGAGTTCAAGTCGTCTGTAATTGAAACTAAAGAGGTTGTAACGATCGGGATTTCGAGATTGGTGATAAAAAGAGATAGAAAAATTCTGAGACTAATCAGCACTTTTTGCTTGTCTTTTTAAAGAATAAATGAACAGAGTTTCGAACGCAGCTGTTATCATGTGAAGTCTTGCACCCTTTAGGTAAATTGTAGGGGATTGACTTGATATTACTTCGTGTGGAATGTCATCGGCTTGCGACGTATCGCTCATCGATGGATCAGATTGAGACGCGCTTGACACCTGCGCCTGTAAACTATGGGCTTTCTTTCCTCCATACAAAGCAGGTGTTTCAATGTGTTCGCTCATGTTCAGAACTTGATATATTATTGCAAAAAGTAAAGTCTGCTTCGAAAATTAAAAGAGACTATTATTTCAGGATCTGAGCAAAGCCTTGATGATTTGAAGATTGTAACAAAACGAGAAATTGTAGCTTGAAGATGACACAAATAAGTAAGGAAATTGGAATGCTGAAGAAGGATTCCATCAAGACTACTTGAAGGTAACCTACATATGTTGATGTTGGTGGCTGTATCTGACCAATCCAACCCTCAAAATTATCCCATAAGTATATTCAGCAGACCTATAGTAACAGCACCGCCAAAAAACTTTCATCACCAACAGTTCTCGTTGTTGGTGTGATCTACGTTCTTCAAATGATGATATATTTTCTGAGTAAGACTGTAGTACGAACCAGACCAATGGTGCCCAATTATCTTGTGTAGATGTAAGACCCCACGTAATCCTCGCTTATGTTCTTATGGTGTAAGACGAATACACGCATGAGCAGATGTTGCCTACAGCGACTATTGCTCCAATAATAGCTTGTCGTATAAAATTGACTACAATTAAAACATAACGAACTAAAGCTCCAATAGTTATAATAATGGGGTTTCTAGCATATAAAGCTTCAGATACTGAAAATTGCCTGGATTTCACATTTTAAAGCTAAGTATTACGACTACTCTAATATGTAATTATAAAAAATCTAATCTATTCATAATTTCCCTAAATCAATTCATATATAACGCCTCTTTTTTATGAATCAAATTTAATCTTCTCTTTCTAAATTAGTATTCCAGACAGATACCAAAATTCTTTTTCATAATAATAAAAATTAGATATAATATAATTTCTATAAGCTTTACGAAAATAACTATATCAACTGACTATAGTAATTAGAAAATAGATAGTAATAGATTGAGAATTAAAGCTTAATCCTAGTATTCTTATCTTTAATATGTATCTGTATTAGATCATATAGTTTCTCGAAGTAGTATGATATTGGTAAATATATTATATAGAGCATCATATAACAGATCGAGCAATTCTTATCTAATCGTAGGGTGAATCACTATAATATAAGCGTTTGTTAGAAATATTGCGTGATATATACTTAATGAGATGTAGAAAGCAAAAGAGTTTCCATTAACTACTTTTTAATATCAACAATGACGAAGTGTGTAGTATCACTTACTTGATATAAAACCATCTTTTCTAAAATCCTCATTGGATATCGATCTGCTGCTCATAGCTTATGTCGATAGCAAAATTGATAACTATGAAGGATATATCCATGGTGACTGGAAAAGTTGCTCATACTCAAGTATGTACGAATGGCAGACCATACCGCTATATTATCGATATTAACTACTTTAAGACACCATAGTCAAATCTTCACTATTCTCTGGGGCCAGAGATATCAACTCGCCATTGTTACAAAATACACAGACTCAGCTAACTCCACACATTCGCAATCTCAAAGTTTAAATATATCAGGAAAATCAATTCTATTGTATAAATTAGTAAGCCACAAGGTGAGTTCAGCAGCAATTGGTATTTGACTCTTTAGCCATGTTTCTCACTAAGGATTATGCTTAAGAAATCCCAATTGCTGGTCCATGACTTCTTTGATGAACTTCTCTGGCTTGGCCCATCGAAGACCAAGTTCTTTCTCTGCCTTCGAAGTGTCGATTTTTGCCACCTTAGGATTTGTGCTCGGTTCGAGCTTGTGAGGCACTGTAGGATAATCCTTTTGTAGAACATCAACAACATCTTTCCAAGTCATTGGCTGTCCAGAGACTAAATAACTTGAGCTAGACTCGAGAGCCGGACTCAGAGCTTTCACATGCGCTTCTGCCACATCTCCAACATACACAGACAGAAGGGGGAAATCCGACTGTGCACCATTCATAATGCTGTCAAAGAAGAGACCATTGGTACTTCCCTGGATCTCCTCAGCCGACTTTTGGATCAAATTATGCCCATACACTACCGAGGGGTGAATAGTGATGAGTACGAAGCTGGGGCTTTCTTTCCGAAGAAACTCCCAGCTTGCTTGATTGGCCAGAAGTTTTGAAGCGTGATATATCTTGGAAGAAGTCAAGAGATCATTGCCCTCGTCGTAGTCTCGATTTGGATCTACTGACAAGTCCAGGGATGACTCCTCTGTAGGTACGTATTAGGTCAGCTGTGTACTTCCATGTGAAGTGTCGACGATCTAACCTTTCAATACAAGCCCATCCGTAGGGCCTTCGAGCGGCATAAAAGCAGCGATCGAGGATGTGATGACGACTTTTTTGATACTTGGGATCTTTGCTGCGTCTCTCAAGATGTTCAGAGTTCCTTCTATTGCTGGTCGATGTACCTTATCCTTGTCCACGGATACAGCTAGCGGAGAAGCCACGTGCAAGATGTACTCGACATTGTCCAAAACCTTAGAGAATGCACCAGGTACCGTGATGTCTGGAACGACGACAAACTCTAAATTATTTGCATGATCGGAGAAGACATTCTTGAGGCTTTCGATTTGCGACTCCTTGCGAACAGAGATGCGGAGACGGTAGCCGGCGTTGAGTGCAGCTAAAGCAGTTGAAGCTCCAATAAAGCCAGTTGCTCCAGTGATAAAAATTAGACCAGAAGACATGGCGGTAAGTTTTAGGTAAAGGGGGGCAGCTTAATATTCGAGAGCGAGCGAACACGTGTGGTTTATGAATGTGAGTGATGTAAATGATCATTTGAAAGCGGCTGCTTGCTTAAATACATATGAAATCATTGAAATGCCCGAAAAAGTGGCTACCACAACGGACAATGTACGAAGTAGCGTTTTCCCGTTCCCACTTATTTTTGCAGCGAAATCATTACCAAGCAATCTCAGATATGAGCCTAGGGTAGACTTTCATTTGTAAGGAGTTTTCGTTAAGCTCCGCTTAACATACTTTCCGGATGAAATCTTAGGCCACGTCCGGGAGCGATTGAAATGGCAACACGCTAAGAAAACTAAACCGAATTGAGTATTATTCAATCATTCCTTGAAAGAAAAATCGACTTCAATGTTTTTTATTCTTTCTATAATATAATACTTCACTATAGACTTCCTAACCCTAATCTTAAGGGTTTTTAGAGCTTTTAAAGCTTATAACTTCAAAATCAATTATTAATATAATATAAAAAAGAAAGTAATTATTATATTTTATTTATTATATATTATATTGAATATAAATTGTACAATTTTATTAAGCTTGGTAATGTGTTTTTATATTAATATTTAGATTTTTTGTAGTTCCTTATTTGGCTTATATCGTAATTAGCGTATTGCTATTTCAATTGATCCTCTACGTTCGAATCCTGCTTCTTAGTTACACTTCGCTTAATCGTTCAAGTGTGGCTTGTATCCTGGCTACCTGGTTCTTGAAAACGTGTCTGGAAAACAAGCTCAGACGAGAAACTAAAAATATTTTGGGCATTTAAATTTGATTTACTTACTAAATCTTATGCACGGATCACATGATCTGGATGACCTTCCTCTCATTTCAAATAGTGAACGTTGATGCCTCATATCAATTCTTGAAAAGCTCTTTTGTACATATCGAGCCGTAGGATTTTTAATTCGCCAACATGAAGATCACTTATCAAAGAAGTAATGAAACCTTTCCGCCAGGTGTCCTTCAAATCGCGTGGTCTCCTCAGGGCCACTGCCTCTAAGCTTATCATAAATCCTGTCCTTACCGCCCTGATACTTTCGATCAGATTATGCCCGAGAACCACTTTATATGATGTTTTTAGTGACAACCGCCGGACATTTTTTCATTCCGAAAATTGATTGCTAATCGGCAACGATCATGGAGGCTGGCCACGCTAAGATAATCAACTCCTTGATTAGTGAACATCAAAGTACCTAGGCACTTTTAAGTGCCAGCAGTCCTGCCCTCTAAAATCACTTTCTCGGCAACCGAAATACATATTTTCGACTTACCTTCATCTTTGCGACTTAAACTCCGCTTCCTTGCCGCTATCCTCTTGCATCAACATTCTCCCTCAAGGTCGTTTTAAAACAAACAAAATTACACAACACAAAATGCTGTCACCTGATAACTCCAGACATGTTCTGTATGTTTGCGTAGGTCTCAGTACATTCGCAGCCTACAAGCACACATCTCTAGGTTTCAGCGAACTGTTCCCCAGAATTGATCGCGGACTTGGCTCTTCAGAGCTTCTGACAGCCTTCTCCGCAAAAAGCAATTTCCTGCAGGTTGGCACTTCTTGGGCTCTCATTGGTATGTTGATATTTCCCCACCCCAATTCAATTCAAGATTTGCTTCAAAATGCTGCCCAAAATTCTACACAAGGGTTTGATCATAGAACATCGGCATATAGCTGAAACTTGAAATAGAATCCTCCAGCTCAAATGGGCCAAGTATGGTCTAAATACTGGCTACGATAAGGCAATTCTTGGATGGTATGGAGCCTATTCTTTCGCGTCTGGATTGGGGTACTTCTTGAAGGGCGTGTATGTACCTCTGGTTCCTGTTTGGCTTATCCCTGCACTCACTGTGCTAAGCCAATTCTGAAATGGGCGATGATGTTGGAAGTAAAGTTTTCCAGGAAGTAGTTGGGATTTGAAACTGATGAAAGCTACTCGTGTTATAATACGGTTTATGGATCTGAAATTTTTCTACTATTATGAAACTCTATAATAAGAATACTGAATTACTATAATAATTAGTACATAGAATATATGAATAAAACGAATGATATTTTTGATATTATTTACTCTTTTACTTTAATATACAATTATTCAACAACTATTAGTAGAAAATCATTCAAAAGAAATGTAAATAGTCCTAATTCTCAAGATTATATAATCATTTAGAAAAGTTGATAATCTGAATGACATGGAATCATTCTAGTATAATTTGATTTACATTATTTATTAAGATTAAAGATTATAGTAATATAACTGAAAATCAGTTAAAAAGTTATAAGATAATTAAATCAGAAGAGGTGCTTATTTAGTGTGTTCCTAATATGAACAATAAAGAGGTTTATATAAACGTAGATAAATGACTTTAAGTTATTAGACTACTATAATTTACTAAGCGGAAGGACTAGTCTTTTTGAAACATGAATCACATCTCCCTATACATAGCCAGCTCTTTAGATAGAACATAATTTCAAAATTAGAATTCATATATTGTCGTTTTCTGAATAAGATAATGAGCAGTAAAAAGAAAACTATGATGAACCATTCATAAAAAGCTCAGGCATGGTGATTATCACCTTCAAGGCGCCATGTTTGGAAGATAACTCAAACGCTTCGTAGGCGTCATGGATATCATCAAATGCGAAATCTGGGCAATAGTTAGTGGGATCCAGACAAGAAAACAAAAGAGGATGACACGAACTGTGCGAGACCAGAAAATGAGGATCAATGCTACCCAACTCCACCATCTTAAGTAAATCGGGTGTACTAACAGCATCTATGAGTCGGGTCCTTAAACCTAGTAAGAAAGTCAGCAACAATCAGGGTAGGAGAGATAGATAAGAATACAGATATTGCGATTCCAAAGCTTTTCCAGATGAAGCTCGCACGATTCGCCGAAGACACCCAGGCTGGCGATGGTCCCACCAGCGCCTATCAGAGCTTGCGCAATCTCGAAAGATTCAACGGTACCTACGGCTTCGACAACCACATCGAACCCTCGGTCCTTGGTCACCGCTAGAGCAGAAGCAATCACGGCATCCTGTCCGTCGAGAACAGTGAATGTATGATCCGCACCCATGGACTTGGCCATCTCGAGCCTCGGATTACCCCTTCCCACCATCACCGTCATCGATGGACCGAACAGGTTCTTCGTCATTTGGAGGATCATCAATCCAATTGGACCAGTTCCTATGATCACGATAGTCGACCCAGGTCGAATATCACCATTCAGAACACCACATTCATAAGAAGTCGGGACCGTATCTGACAGGGTAACAGCAACTTTCAGGTCGATGCTCTCTGACAGCTCATGTAGCGAGAACAAGGCGTGAGGAATGCGGACATACTCAGCCTGTGTGCCATCAATTGTATTTCCAAGAATCCAACCGCCGGATTCACATTGAGACGGCATCTTCCTACGACAGTAATGACAGGTCCCGCAAGACGTAATACAGGAAATGAGAACCTTCTGGCCAACGGTGAAGTTCCTAACAGCGACACCGAGAGATTCAATGACGCCGACTCCTTCATGACCGAGAATGCGGCCTGGAGTGCATGACGGGACGTGACCTTGGAGAATGTGGAGGTCTGTCCCACATATTGTGGTATGTAAGACCTTCACGATAGCGTCGGTGGATTCCAAAATGACTGGTTTGGGGCGGTCTTCGACTGTAACCTTTCTGTCGCCTGTGTAAACAGCAGCTTTCATATTTATGGTCCGTTGAAGCACAGGTTCAATGTACACCGCCGAGATAATCTTTGGTGAATGGATGTAGATATTGAGTAGTATTTAGTAGGATGAGATATGGATGGGCACGTATTTATAGATGCTTCGCCATCTAGAAAAATAGGTATACAGATCCGGCCCATCAACCCCCGCGTGGCGCAAGTAAGCAGCAATGACTATTCATTTGGCTAAGTTAATGTTGCAACTGTCAGGCAAGCAGGTAAAGTCAAACAGAAGGGGTAATAACTACCAGTAGTAGAGGTTTGAGCACTATGCGTGGGTATTTTGAGGATCCAACACTCGTCAGCCCCTCAAGCAGGAGTGGTTTTAAGTGGAGATTCAGCTTGCCATTTTCTCGTATAGAACCTGAAGCGGAAAATTCGTCTCCGACGTGGAGTGGTTCTTTTCGGGGGCAGCTCTCGACCAATCAGACTAAACTTCTCGCTGAGGCCAAGTTCAAGTAATTGTAAGTCGGTAGAATGCTCGCTCTCCACATTTGTTGGGTAGTATTTAGCAATCTGGTTACAAATATTTAGTGTTCAATTTTGATTCTTGGGTAATCGAAGTTGCATTAAAGTCGAGAGAATGAATAATAGTAAACTTAGAGGTGCGTTTGAGTTTGCAGTTTTAAATGGTGGTTGATTATCGTATAGTCAATGGAATTCTATTCTGAATGACTTATCAAAGAAACCAGTGAAATACCTTAGCAACCGGATTCAGTAATAATCTATCGACAACATACCTTAGCATACAACATTCGCTGGATTAACCACTAAAATATGACATTTACAGGCCATCTATACGAATGAAACATTCATGTTACTCTACAAAGCCTACTACGGCTCAATGGAATATGCCTTTAACTTTAGTAGAGAATCTTGGCACATGTAAATAATTATTTCTAGACTTGCTCATAGGGTCTGGCCCTCTCGCCACATATCACAATAGAGCTGAAAGGTTGTATCATTAACAACACCGGAGATAAGATAAGCTGAATTTCGCTTATACATATATTCTAATGATCGGGGAAACAGTTCTAGACTCAATGATACCGACCTTAGACGTTGCTTTCTCAAGTAATCGATATCCCTACATCGTGTACGACCCTATATCTTGAACGCTTTCAATTAATTTCTTATTTTAAATATAAAATAAACTTACTATTGAAAAATTGAATTTTAATATAAATCTTAAAAATATATTTCAAATATTTTATAACTTTTAATTTGAATTAAGAGAATAAAAAAAAAGATATAAAATATTTTTTATTAATAATATCAGATTATTTTAAATTGAATTTCTTTTCTTTAGATTCTTTTAATTTAAAATTAATATTAACGGTAAAAACCCCGAATATCATTATTTCATATATTGATATCTCAAATATCAGATTTATAATTAAAGTAACCTCAACTAGCATTTTGTAATATTTATCAATCTTTCAATCTGATATAAAACCTTTCAGAAATTAAACAAATAAAAGAAAAAAAGATACAATTATTAATTAAAACTTAAAGAATTCAACAAAATAATTTATTTTGAATTATCTCAAAAACTAAAATTAAATTTCAATTTAGTAATTGTCTAATCAGTTTTATTACAATAATCAAGTTTTAATACTAACCCCCCTATCACTAAAATATTATTATATTAAATTTTAATTTTGATTTTAAAGATAATTCTAAAAAAATTATATAATTGAATTCCTTAAACTCTAATTGATAATTTTTGTGTGAATAAGAGTATTCACTTCAAAGGAATGACTTCAATACAATAACTACTATATCAAAGGGATTAAGCGAATACGAAAGAGATTAATTCTTTTAGTAGTGCCTATATAAGGCCTACTACTTTCCTATATAGCTAGCTTTTTAGATAGAATACAATTAGATATATAGGACCTACAATACATGGTTACTACGTCTTTCGTATCCTTCTCGAACCAACAATTTTATCTCTTTTTATTTTATTTTATTAATTTCTGAAAGATTATATACTAGATTCGAAACTTAGTCTATAAATTTAGTAATAATATAATAAAATAATAATATTTTGTTTTATTATATACTAGTTAAAGTATTAATATATGAAATAATGACATTCGGGGTTTTTATTATAATATTAATATATTATTACGGGGCAGGCAGGCAATAATAGGGTTCTAGTAACTTTACCCTAATTCAGCAAAGTTGTATTAATTTAGATAATAGGTTTGAATTAAAAATTAAAATGTAGCTCGAAGAGTTATAATATAGGATCTTTCTAATTGAAGATATATAGAATTTTTATAAGTAAGCTAGTTTAATTAGACCCTAGCTCATTTACACTCCAACAAAAATGTTTGTTTTGATTTTATTTAATAGAATTAATATATTATGTGATTTTATATTATAATATTATTTCTTTTTTAAGAGTCAAACTTTGTTGAGATAAAAGTAGTATAATTTAGTTATTTATAAGTGAGCGATATTTGGTTAAATAGATTTTGATTTATTAGGGTATCTTTAATAGAAATTATAAATCAGTTTTTATATATTCTCTAAATAACTTATAGATTCTTTGGTTAATATTTTATAATTAATTTAGTGAATAATGTATTTTAAACAAGGTTCTTTATAACCTTTTTTTTTCTAATAAAAATTCAGAATCTTGATAACTTCAAATTATTCTAAATTATCGATTTTGATAGGTAGTGGTGGTGAATTGTATTATTCAAAGATAGAATTGTTATATATAGAATATAATAAATTGATATAAAAAATAAAATGAATTTTTATTAAAATAGGGAGTTCTAATTTATAGGTATAAAGATTTATTAAATTCAGGATCTTGAAAAACCCGAAGTTTTTTTAATTGAATTTCTTCTGTGAATACAGAATTTTGATATTTTTAATATTTAATTAGATTAAGTTATTAAACAAATATTTATAAATAAAGGAATAGTAAATATCAATATTCTTTGAATATCAGATTTGACTAATAATCAATTTAATTTACAAATATAATAAAATTACTTTCATTTTAGTAATAAACTCTTTAGTATTTCATATAGCAAAACAAATATTCTGAAATAATATAAATTTGAAGTTTAGATAGGGGTAGAATTTATAATTAAAGAAAAATAATATCATTTGAATACTTTTGGATTAAATATTATTAATAAAAAATTCGGTAAATAGGAGTTATTTTGTTTAATCGTCTTATAGGTAGATTATATATAATTGGAGATATTGTTTTAATATTATATTAATTCTTTTAATTTATTTATTAGTTTTGAAGTAATAAGTAGTTAATAGCTTAATAATGATGTTTAAGTATTTATAAATATACTTCTAGAATTCGAATATAAATTAAGTATTATAATTAAATATAATTATTAATAATAGGCTATAAAACTTTCAAATATTCTTTTGGAATAGATGAGTAATCTTTTTAGAGTTATAGATATTATAATAGGGTAAGAAATGTTTTATTTTTGTTTATCAATCAATTATTATTATAATAATATTGAAACCAATATTTTCGGATAGATATATAATGAAATCTATCAAGATATTTTGTTAGACTTTTTATAAAATCAAAAACAAGCGAAGAATTCCTTTTTAACCTCTATAATTCGAAATAATATAATAACAACTATAATAATTGTAAATCTATTATATAATATAATTATAATATCTGGGTTAGTAATAATTTTAGAATAATAATTCAAAGGTTTGGGTATGGTCCCTGTAATGGCAAAGTTAATATTCCGGATAAAGATAAATTTAATATAAATCCCTATACAAATTTCTATTTCATATATTATAATATTGATATATATATTTGTTAATAACGAATAGAACTTTTTGTTATTGATGAATCAAATTGATTCTTTTTGTAATCCATTTATTATTGAATTTTGATTAAAAAAAAGAAAATGAGGATTTTGAAAAGTCTTAAAGTTTTTAAGATTTTCAAATATTAGAGTTGAGGGGAAGGTGGATCGAAAGATATGTGTGTAGGAGGTTAAAGAGGTAAATAAAAGGTAAATAAGAGTTAGGGGGAAGAAAGGAATTAAATATAGAAGTTAAGGAGTAGATAGGAGGTATTAATTAAAAGTTTAAAGGGGAGTAGAGTTCTTTTTATAAGCTATATTATATAAGGGAAATCTATAAGAGAGTTTTCAAGTGAAATTATAAGCTATATTATTATGCTATGTAATACAGAATGTATTATATAAATAAGAATATAATCTGATTTCAATTTATATATGAATAAATTTGAATTCAATAAATAGAAGTATAATAGAAAGATTAATAATCCTTAATAAATTCTAATTGAAATATTTAAAAGAACTTTTTTATTTTTTTATTGAAATCTAATAGGAAATCAATTTAGAAGGAAAAGAAGAGGAAAAGAGAAGAGGGGGTTGAAAAACAAATAAAATCTAGAAGCTTTTTATTTGATAGATAATTGTTGTTTTAAACTGAAACTTTCAATTAACCTTTTAGAATTCAAGAAATTTATTAAGAACTTATTAATTAAAATAAGCTTTATAAGATATAAAGACTTAGATTGATTATATTAATACTTTAAAAATGATTTATTTAATATATAATAAAGGTATTATAGAATTTATAGTAATTACGAAAGGATTATTTCATTAATCACGGATTCTGCCATTACAGGGGGTGTGAGTAATTAGTAGTGGGTGATTTATAATATAAATGAAGTAGATAGATTTTTAGGGGGTTGTAATTAGAGATATATAGTTTTCCTTGGTAGTATAGTAGATTATTATTCTTGATATATTTAATAAAAGTGATTTTTGAGTATTTCGGAAATCCTTTTCATAGGAATTTCAGAATAGATTCAAATACAGAGTTAGTTTAATAATCTTTGTAGAATAGAATAAGCAAATCAATAAAAAGATTTAAAAAAGTTTCTAAATCCTCTAACAATATTATAGGATTGGATATAAATACAACAAATGGAATTGTAGATTCTATAATTTTGTTATTTTCTGATAAAATTATAATAGTATCAGAATCTGAATAATCAATAATATCAATAAAATTAAAGTTTCTTTAATTATAAATAATTATAATAAATTATACCTTCTTAATAATCTTAGATTTAATCGAAATAATAGTAATAAAAAACAAATTGGAGTTTAGGTTTTTTTATTTCAAAATAATATAATTTTAATATAAAAAGTATTCATTCTTTTCCTTAAAAAGATCTTCTAATCTCTTGATTAATATATCAGATTTAATATCTAGCTTTTTAGGGTAATAAATAATTCGGAAATTAAATTGGGATAGGAATTTGGATCAATAAGCTTAACAACGATCCAATAACTTTATTATAATAAAATACTCTAAATTCCTATAGTTAATAATTATTTAAATTGGTGATAAAGTATCTTCCAATTTAGAATATTATTCTTTAAAATAATGAATAATTGTTAATAGTTCTTTATTATAAATCTTATAATTACATTCAATTATCAAATATTTTTTTGAAAAAAATATAATAGATTATAGAATTCTCTTATTATTATATTAAAAGAGTACTTCAATAAATATATAATCGAAAATATCAATCTTTAGAATCACTTTCTTTTTCTAATTAAAGGTAATTAGAATAAAGATTTCAATAAATGCTCTTTTTAATTGATTGAATACATTTTGATAGGTGAACTTTATAGAAATAGAATATTCTTTTTAGTCAAATTCATTAACGTAGTTTATCAGTGGGTCAGCCATATCAATGGATCAGCCACTTTTACCTCGAATTATTATCCTAAAGCTATATTATTCAACAACGATTAAATCAATTAATTGAAACTATAAAGATTCTAATAATCTAGAATCTATTATATTATTTTGATAAGTTCTTATATTATACCTAGTCTTTCCATACTTACTATAATATTAACTAGAAAATACTTCCCTATTAGAATTCTCCTCTTTTTAACACTCATCATATTGAATCTAAACATCAATCTCTTACTAAAATAATATATCTTTAGCCTTTTATCCAATAAGTACTTCTTCATTATATAATTGAATCTTTTTAGCACATCAATATTTGCTTAATACTTCATTTGCTTTTCGAAATATACAATTCTCTACACTTAAAAGTATATTCTCATAAGCTAATCTCTTTATACCTTTAGCTAAAATTAATATAATCTCAAATATAGGTATAGAAGAGTTTGATTGATAATAAGCTATTTGAGATTTCATTAGAATTGATTATAAAAGAGCTTCAATTGAATTATAAAGTATTTGAGAGATCCAAATGTTTAAATCAATGAATAAAGAAATAGGTGTACAAATCCGAATATCCAATTTCGAGAATATAGCTTAAGAATCGAATAATATTAAACCTATTTCTCGAAAATTAGCTTTTATATTTTGAACTATAATTAATTATTGATATATAACTTTAAAAGCTATAAGGAATTTAATTTTAATAATATAATTGATATAAGCTTTAATAAATCCATTAATTTGATAATTATATATTTATTTTAATATATTAAAACAATTAACATCAAACAATTGAATTAAATGACTTGAATATAGTGATAGCTTGATTACTATAATATTATTTGACTTACAATATAATTAAAAAGGTATTGATTTATGATTTTTGTATCCATCTAATACTAATATTCAATATTTGCTCTTTATTCGATAAACTATATACTTATTAAAATACTTTAATTATTCTAGTCCTATTTCATTATTCGTTTATCCATTAGAAATAGTTTTAATAATTCAATCTATAGAAAAACCGCTTTCTATATATTAATTAGAAAAGTGATATTGTTTTTATACAATTAAAAATGATAATATAGTTTCCCCCTCTCTATTACTATATATAATCACTATAGTTTATTCTTTATTATCTAATTATATTATCTTATTTTTACTATTTCGTTTAGTATTAATTATTATTATTCTAGAATATATTATATCTATTATAAAGCCAGTTTCATCAAAATTATAGAAATCATAATCGAGAATATTATATTTTGCTTGCATATTCGAAACTAAATAAAACCAATCTTCAATAAACTTGGGATCTTTATAAAAAACTTTTTAAAAGTTATAAATATAATTAAAATGTATCTCTAATTCTGTATAACGCTTTATAAATTAATAAGCTTAGAGCTTTTCAATCTTTTTTGTTCTTTATATTTCGAATATATAATTTGTTATATTTTCAATAATACTTAATTTAGATAAAAATCCTTTGTTATTTATATCAATTATATATTGAATAAGTATTTCCTTTTCTAATTCAATTAAATTATGATTTTTTGATTGATTCTTAGCTATATTAGGTTTACTTCGAATTCTATTATTTAATATAGATCGAAGTATATTATAAAGTTGAGCTGCTTTTCGAATTATCAATTTTTTATTTGATTCGATAGCTTGAATAACTAAGATTATATATACTTCTTTAAAATGACTTTCTATATTTAGTTATAAAGAAAACACATATCGAAAATAGAATAATAATTCAAGATAAAAGTGGCCGATCCACTGATATAGCTGACCCATTGATAAACCATGTTATCAGATTGATTATCTTTAAATTTTTTTTGATAAATTATTAATAAAAGTTTGTAAATTCAATAAATACTTATACATCAATTATAGTAATAAAAGGTTTTCAATTTATAATTATTTGGATTTTCTCTAGGTTTATTTGAATATTATCTTTTCTTATAATAAAACCTAAGAATTTGATTTCAGATTTCAGGAATTCATATTTCTCGAATTTAGTAAACAAATTAACTTCTCTTAGTACTTGTAGGATCTTCTGGATATAATAAATATATTCCTTTTAGATTCGATTATATATTAGGATATTATTTAAATAAGTAATATAAAATATATCTAAATATTCTTACAGAGAATTATTAATATATTTTTGAAAGATTATAGATACCCTTATTAATTCAAATAATATAACTAGGAATTCAAATAAATCAAATCAGATATAAAATATAATTAGATATTTTTGTTCTTTTTTTATTTTTATATTATTAAAAATGGAGATAATATTAATCTTATTAAAATATTTTATTTCTTTTAAATTATTCAGGAATTCTTTTATTAACAATAAGAGATATTAATTTTTAATAAACAAATTACTTAGTATTCAGTAATCTATATAAAACCGAAAACTTTTATTAGCTTTTTTAATAAATAGAATAAGTGACGTAGTAAGAGAAGAATTTAATTAAACAAACTCTTTCTTAAGATTTTTCTTTAGTCATTATTTCAGAGCTTTCAGTTTGATATAGGATATAAAATATAGAGCATCAAATAACAAAACAACCCTACCCCTTATACAAGGCGTGTTTTACCTAGTAAAATATAAGCTCGAACATTTTTTATATAGAAAAATAATCCTAATACCCCATATTCGCCTTCCTTTCTTTATAAAAACGTTTTTGTAAAAATATGTTTTTATTTTAGTTTCTATTTAGTTTATTGCAATATTTATATAATTATATTTGATTATATTTGCTTTCAATATATCGAGTATTCTTATATATAATACTGATTACTAAGTATTAATTTGTATATAATATTAGATGTATATTATACTAAATGTTTGTAGTATTATATAATACTTTTGAAAAGAATTCTATTATTTGATAGGTAATATATTGAAAACTGAATTAGTTTATATTTATATCTTTATTTTAAAAACAATATAGAAATTGTATAAACAAAAGTCTATGGATAGAATAATTTTATTAGAGTATTTCAAAATCTTTTTTAGGTTTTGATATTTGTTATACAATATTAATTCCTTTTTGATAATTCATTTTCTATAAATATATTAATATATAACTATTTATAATTGAAAAGTAAGTGAGTATAAAATGACCTTTACATAAGGCGGGGGCCGATTCAACTTGAATCGGTGCCGAAATAGGACTAGGGTAAGCGAAAGGGGTTAGGCGGTACAGTTGAATCGGGAGTTGAATCGGCGGTGTAGAATACAATATAACTTTAAATTGACTATTACTCTTGCTTTAAAACTAACATATAGCATTAATATCTAATAAAAATTGATGCTAAACAACTGAAATCTATATTATAAATAAGTTTGAAAAAGTTTAGGGTTGTTTAGAGTAAATCAGCTGACTTAGGGTTGCTTAATAAGCGACTATTCAATAGGTTGAGCAGAACGAGCATTACAATAACAAAGATGATAATACATTTGAATATATTACTGAATACGAGATTTTAGTTTGTACTTTGTATCGAATAGTAGTTCGAGGACTTGAGACTCATTTTCGGGATAGATATAGTCTAGAAAAGAAAAGGTGTGCCTTATTACTTGAGAAGTATGGCTCACTCTCTCTCCAGTACCCCAAAAATATCAGAGTACCCGAGCTAGGTGGTCTTTCATTTCCAGCTCTTGGTTAGCCTGTAGATGCGCTACTTTGTGATGATTGTACTTATATTACATCATTAAAGGATGGAATGCAAAAACATTGCAAAGATCATGGCTGGCGGTTTTCGAAGACTGATCTAAAGCATTGGATAGAAGTCAAGGTATAAACATTTTTTAGTTATATATATCAGAGATATTTCATTGTAGTTATCGAGGCAAATCTTGAAGAACTAGAACCGCTAGCAGAAAACGAAAATAAAGCAATTCGAGATCAATTGTTATACGAATTCAAAGATCTTAATAATTAAGATCAAAAAAGATATGAGATTGTTAATAACAAGACAAAAAAGAGCGATAATATTGGTTGGTGGAGCTTTATCTAATGGCGATTACACTTTGAAAGCCACAATATTAGATGCATTATTTATGTAAATAGGTTACCGGACTGAAAAGATAAGCAGCTATAATGTGTCAGCGAGATTGTGAGTATTATGATTGAGAGGGTAGTAGATGGGCTGAGCAGCTTTCACAACGATATTCTATACTGGCTGCGAACAGCCAATTCGACCGAAAAAGTGGAGAACCGTTCTATGGTGTGTTTATAGAATGAAAATAGTTTAGATTGGTATATTACTTATCTTTAGTGATTTGCGTGCTATTTATTATATGTGTATATAGTGCAGAAAGAGAGGGCAATAGAGGAAAGCTTGGGAAGGGAGGAAACTGGAAGCGGGGAAGAGGTATCAGTAAGTAATCAAAACAATTCTGCAAATGAAAGTGAAGATGAAATGGGGAAGGAAAACCAATAGATAATCGATTCTAATAAGGTTGCTATTGATGTGATAAAGGATTGCTGTGAACTGACCAAATTCAACCCGGAACAAAAAGAGCTGCTTAAAGAGATACTCGAGTCATTGGAAATTGGAGAAAACGAAGATAATCAGATCTACAAGATAAAAGCACTTTTTATATTCATGATTTTATAAAGCTTGAAAGGGTGTGATTGATTTGATAGTCTCATAGTACATTTTGTTGTAGTGTTAGGGATTGTAGAGAATGAAAACCAATTAAGATATAGAGATAAGTATTTATATATACTTGCGGGATTTATGTATTATATCCGGGTTTTATTTCTGGAATATATTTTGCTATTTGTTACTAAAGGAGAATAGATAGCTGAAGATATTAATCAGTTTTTGGAATTGTGAAAGAAATATCTGGTGGTAGGCAGTTATAGTCCATACAGTTTCTTGATCAAGATATTGGGGTATGGTAAAACTATAAGTATGCAGAAGATTAACCAGCCTAGTATTACTTGAACTCAATCCGAGATAAATTGTTCAGATAGTGATCTATTGGAATTTTATGGAAAGCCAGTATCTATTAAGTAATTCAAGGATTCTATCTACAATATAATTTAGGAGGCCAAGGATATCTTATAGAAGGATTTGATATGAGTGAGATAGAAAAAAGATTGCTTTGAGATTGATTTAGAGAATATTCAAAATGATTTGTTATTAGTAAAACAGGGAGCTTTATAGATTACTAATAAAGCTAATGGAATAAAAGATAAGCTGAATTAGATAATGGAGTAAATATTGAAAGCTCCCAAAGAGCAATAATTATAAAACTAGAAAAACAATATATGGCGAATGATAAGAGTTCGCGAGTATCAATAGTTGCAGAAATGATTGAAAGAGTTTATATTTGTTCTGGGATATCAGAATAGTAATCCCCTAATTTGTGGAAAGGAAATTACTCCCATTTGATTCTGTAATGGTTTGCTCCAGGAACGGAACATTTATATTATTAATAACCGAATGGGATATGTAATGTGATATCACAAATCCCAGGCACTTTTTGGTGAGGCTAAAGTGATTCCCTGATTTCTCCTATGGTGTGTAGTATAGATCTGATTAATTTATTTGGCTTGTATTCAGCCATTCTCGGAGACTCTCAATCAGAAAACGAATGGATTTCCCTAGAGTGATTATTTCTGGTATAATAAAAATGGATCGTGGATATACGAGCATCTAATCAAGGTTTTAACTTAGGAAACTGTAATTCGATTAGGAGTCCGTTTGATTATACAAGACTATCGAAATGTAGTTATCGAGATGGGCTATGAGTATATTGGTGCCGAGTTTATGAGAGATCTGCTTACAACTGAAGATATATTATATGAGGATATTAATATGATTGTGAGTGCTGTTAATCTTGTAGTCGCCTATGGAAAGGATATTGCTGAACGGTATGGAGTTTGGGGTAATATTATTCGAAATCTCAATGATAAAAGTATTCAAATCTTCGGAGCTATTAATTTGTAGTGGTACTAGCTTTTAGGGCTGAATAGCAAGCAATCAAGACCATTTATGAAACACCAGCGAAAATCATCTTATAGAATACCACCACTTAGTTTTACTCTTAAAAGATTGAGATCACTGTTGGACCGGCCATAGCCCGCGATTTTCACCCTATTGGTATTCAAGGTTTCTCAAATAGAACTGTTTATACCATTTTGTTCGAACGCAGTTGTGTTTGCATTATTAGAACTAGAGAGTATAGGATTTCTAAGTCAATTGTGAATTGATATAATCATGATTACAGGAGTGCTATTACTTAATACGGTTCTAATTTACTCTAGCAGCAAGATTTATAAAGACTTGAAGAAAGTACTGAATTAAGAAGAATCTATATTCTAATTGGAGAAACAAAAAGAAGCTGTATTTGCTGTACTCAAACTATAAATATCATTAATTGTAATATTGCCGACTGGCGGGGGAAAAACACTGATATTTATTATTCCAGCAGTATTTCGGAATTCAGGAGTTAGTATTATTATTACACTATTTAATGTACTTAAAAAGGACTATGTTCGACGATTACGGCTTGCCTGCATCGAGTATATCATATGGTACCATAGAGAAGTAGGTTATACTCTAGTTATTATAATCAATACTAACCGAACTGCATCCACTGATTTTATTATGTATGGGTCGATGCTCCGAAAACGAAAGCTATTATATCGTATTGTGTTTAATAAATATTATCTTTCATTTACTACTAGTGATTATCGATTGAAGCTTTGACAGTTTGGTTATCTTCAAGTATTGCGATGCCTTATAATCTTACTAATGACTATACTACCCCTGAGTTGACTCGATAAGTTATAAGAGATTATGCATATCTCTGACTTTTGTCTTATTCGAATAAGTATAGTTTATGCTAACATTCAATATATTGTATAACAATATCCAAATCAGAGTACCATGAAGATTGTCCGGGAAATGGTCCGATTGCGGGGTTTAGGGAAAGGAGAGTGGGGTATCTTTTATTATAATAGTTGAAATAGGATTGAAGAAGTAGGCCAAATCTTGAATTGCCTATTATATCATTCTATAATTGAGAAAAAAGATGTGACTATGGAAAAATGGTTGTAAGCCGAAGGATTTATTACTGCGACTGGAGCACTCGGGACTGGCAGGAATTACCCGGGGATTGTTTATATTGTGTATATTAGGATCCTATATAGGATGATTGACTTTGCATAAAAGACCAAATATGGTGGTCAAGTTGAAGAAGATATTGATTCGATTATTTTGTTAGAGGATTTGGAATATCAATAACTCAATAAATAGAACGCTACTAAGCTTATAATAGATGAGCTTGCTATACAACGATTTATTCAAATCTGGGATTATTAATGATTTACTATAAATAGATATTTAGATAAGGAAGAACAGATTTACAATAAAGCAAAAGAAAGGCTCTGCGATTATTGTGGTGGAGGGGTATCTAATTGAATTACTAATCAGGTTTAAACTACTCAGGAGGTGTAACGATTTGAGAATAAGATGAATGAAGTACAGTGGCACTGCGTATTTTACTGGGTACACTATAAACTAGAATGAGTATATCATTCATCTACTCATTGCACTTTTACTTCGGGGCTTAGTATTGAATAGAGCAAGTTACTTCGAACCGGAGTACAGTTCGACCAAAAATGTTGAGATTACTGAAAGTATAGAATTAGTTAGCAGATTTGTAAGAATATTGAGAATAAATAAGTATACCAATGGAACGGAGTAGCGGCTTACTTATAGCTTGGATGGATTACATTTCCGGGGGCTTGAGAGGTCTTTATTCAAAAAGGATATTCTGGATAGAATATTGCAGCATATCAGAAATAGCTTGAACTTCAAGCTCGATAGAAAGTTCAAGAAGGGATTGTTAATAATGGGATGTGGCTTCTTTGGACCATGCTGTAAGCAGAGTGATCAAGCAAATCTAGGCCCGATTATATCAGTGTAGAAGAAGGCAGTACTATTAACAAAATGGCCATTTCCATTATAATCGCAATCCCCAACCCTATGGTTCCTATAATCGTATCTAGTATTATGGCAGGTTTCAATCGAAGAGAGCGAATTATTAAATAATTTAGTCAATATTGTATCTATTGTGAGGTGATGGAGGCTCCATAAAGCTACAGTATACACTAGTATAAGACATGCCATTAATCGAAAGGTATCGCTGACAACTTGGGATATGAAAAGTTGATGGAATGGCAAATAGGTATGGATTAATTCCGGGAAGGGATTTGCTAGTGGTGTAGCGATTCCATTGTATAATATAGAAGTCGATTGTCTATAAATATCAGTTGTATATATAGCGATATAGTATTACCCACTCTTTTTATTCTATATAAACGAAAATGGATTAATAAATAGCTAATTCGAGAAAGATACAAAGTTGGATTTGGTATTACACAGATATAACAATGGTTTAACAAAAGTAGTAATCAAGGAGGGTGAAGAAAGAGTTGAGCTATAAAAGTGTTTAATATATTTATAGAAAAGTTTGGATGGATAAGGGAAGGTGTTTAAATCAGAGAGTATTTAGATCGAAAGGTATTTATGTTTATTGTTTTAATTTGAAGTAAGTCTAACTTAAAATGGTTCAAATAGGATATCATATAGGGTAACGTGAAAGAAACAAGGAACAGAGTTATTCTAAATATAGAGAGAATATTGGACTAAGAAGGGTTGAGGTGGGTATATAGATTAAATATGTTTTTGGAGAATCCCCCTCTTATAACTCAGGAATAGTAAAGAAAATTATCAAACTTCCCCCACAACCCAGAAATAGTAAAGAAAATTATCAAACTTTCCTTATAACCCAGGATTACTGAAAGAATAGAAATGCTCCCCCCGCAACCCAGAAATACATTGAAGAATAATGGAGGGCCCCTGGAACCCAGAATCTCGCCCCAGATATTACTAAAGGGGGTTGAGTAAGCTCTAACATTTGGGAATAGTTATAGAAGATAGAAGAGGGGTTTGGACAGGATTAAGAGAGTAATTAGATGAAGATATAGCGTATAGCATATAAGATATATATAAGGATGTTGGAGGAGGGTATTTCGATATTGGATAAGTAAATATATAATACGATTTATATATCTCACCCCACCCAAACCCATTCGCACGGAGCGCCCGTTATAACCCCGTAGGGTTTTAAGTATACATATATAAAAGAAAATGAAAATTTGAATTAAGTTATTTCCATGAAATTGTGAAGATTATAGAGATTGAATTATATATAAAGAAGGTATTGGGGTTATATAGTAATGATATTAAAATATAAAAGGAAAGAATGAGTAGTGGAATTTAGAGGTGGTAGGATGTATGTGGGGTAAGGGTAAGGGTTAAATAAAAAAAGATTAGATTTTTAGGGTTTTTGTATTTAATATAAGGTTTTAGGGTTAGGGTTAGGGTTAGGGTTAGGGTTAGGGTTAGGGTTAGGGTTAGGGTTAGGGTTAGGGTTAGGGTTAGGGTTAGG